>NW_020173116.1:5489120-5580013 GCF_003031525.2 Neophocaena asiaeorientalis asiaeorientalis | reverse complement strand
ATCTTCCCGGACCGGGGCACGAACCCGTGTCCCCTGCATCGGCAGGCGGACTCTCAACCACTGCGCCACCAGGGAAGCCCTCTTTTTTTTTTTCATGTTTGGTTTTATTTATTTGTGTATTTGTTTATGTATTTATTTATTATTGAAGTATAGTTGGTTTACAATGTTTCAGATGTACAGCAAAGTGACTCAGAATATTATATATTCTTTACACTTGTCAGGGAGGGGGAAATTTCCCCCTCCACCCCTTTTAAGTTCTTGTGGCTGGCCTAATAAAATTGACACGAGACAGATTAACAGGAGAAAAAGAAATAAGTTTTAATTCATGTACAGGAAATGTCATAGAAATGGGACCTACGAAGTGGCCAAAGAGGCAGCTTGTATATGTTTTAGACAAAGAAATAGTAAATTTGTGAGGAATTGACAGGACAAAGAAACGTGGGTTTTAGGTGCTCAATAAGTGAAGAATCAAAGCAAAGCTCAAAGTTTGGGCTTGGGGTAGTCAGTTTAAAGAACTAACAAGGGAGAAGGTGTGGAGAAAAGGGAACCCTCTTGCACTGTTGGTGGGAATGTAAATTGATACAGCCACTATGGAGAACAGTATGGAGGTTCCTTAAAAAACTGAAAATAGAACTACCATACGACCCAGCAATCCCACTACTGGGCATATACCCCGAGAAAACCATAATTCAAAAAGAGTCATGTACCACAGTGTTCATTGCAGCTCTGTTTACAATAGCCAGGACATGGAAGCAGCCTAAGTGTCCATCGACAGATGAATGGATAAAGAAGATGTGGCACATATATACAATGGAATATTACTCAGCCATAAAAAGAAACGAAATTGAGTTATTTGTAGTGAGGTGGATGGACCTAGAGTCTGTCATATAGAGTGAAGTAAGTCAGAAAGAGAAAAATACCGTATGCTAACACATATATATGGAATCTAAGAAAAAAAAAATGGTCCTGAAGAACCTAGGGGCAGGACAGGAATAAAGACGCAGACGTAGAGAGTGGACTTGAGGACACGGGGAGGGGGAAGGGTAAGCTGGGATGAAGTGAGAGAGTGGCATGGACATATATACACTACCAAATGTAAAATAGATAGGTAGTGGGAAGCAGCTGCATAGCCCAGGGAGATCAGCTCAGGGCTTTGTGACCACCTAGAGGGGTGGGAAAGGGAGGGTGGGAGGGAGGCTCAAGAGGGAGGAGATGTGGGGATATACGGTATATGTGTAGCTAACTCACTTTGTTATAAAGCAGAAACTAACACACCATTGTAAAGCAATTATACTCCAATAAAGATGTTAAAAAAGAAAGAAAGAAAGAACTAACAAGGTTTGTTTATACAGGCTTCTCCAGCCAGAATTCCCTCTCTCTGGCGATAAGGGTGTCCTTCATCCTTCACATGAGAGAGTTATTTCCTGCTTTCAGGAAGACAGAAAGGAGTGTTAGAGTGTCAGAGTGTCCCTCTTACACTGGCCATTTCCTAAGTAACTGTAATTCAAAGTAATCAATATGCCATCGTGACATATTTTGGGGTGGCCCACCCTGAGCCCCAGCACACTCAAGGCAATAACATTTGTTATTTTTACTCTCTCCCTCCCCCTCTCTCATCATTTAGTAGAGATAATGATTCCAAAGTAAAGCATGAATTTCCAAGGCAGGACTGAGCTGGTAGCAGCATCTGACCCCAGGGGTTGGTCTGGCTTAGCTTGGTGGGTTCACTTCCTCACTTGAGGGTGGTTGTATGGTCTGCAGGAAGCTGTGGACTGCCCGGAAGGTAAGATTCCCAGAGAGAGGAGAAATATTCTTTGGTTAAAGGCATATCAAGAGCTATGATCATAAACTGCAGTCGCCAAGGGAGCTGGGAAGAGCGCTTACATCTGGGTCAGGAGGGGCCCGATAAGTCATCACACAGAATCTGTTTTCATCCCACAAGTAGTAAAGTGCTGTTAAGAGTCTTAAGCAAATGAGGACAAGAGCATATTATTACATTCTAGAAAGTTCACTTTGGTTGCAGCTGGAGGAGAACGAATTACAGTGTTGACAAAAATAGTGGCAGATGCCAGTTAGAGCCCTTTCAGAGACTGTGCGCATGTCCATCTAGACAAGGAAACTAAGGCTCAGAAAGGTGGTGACTTGTCCAAATCAAATAGCTAGAAAGGAGGAGGGTCGGGCCGGAGTTTTCCTCACCATAGATTGACCAGACTGCAATGGCGGACCATGGTAACGGGTGCCCCCATGCCCTTCTCCAGGAAGCATCTCCAGGGCCCGGAGACACGTGATTGTCTAAGTTCGGTTCTTCAGGTGTCCAGCTGGGCACCCATGAAATTGACCATGATCGTATACCATTCACCTGCAGTTGTCCTCACAATTCATACAGAGGAAAATTATTTGGTGCTGTGTTTGTTAATGCTCTTAATATTGCTTCCTCATTTACCCCTTGTATATATTCAGTATTACTTTTGATCAAGGGGTAAAGTAAAATTGGTTTCTTCCTAAAATTTAAATCCACTGTTTATTGGGCCTTAAAGCATCAGTTAGATTATAAGCATGTACTGAGACTTCTTAACCAGAATTGGAGGCTGAAGTTTTAATTTAAATATAAAAAGTAACCCTAATAACCAATAAGTCAGACGGGCTGGTGCTTTTTGCTTTTTCAAGCTTTCTATATACATAATAATGGCCAATACTTATGTAATTCTTACTGTGTGCCAGAGGGCACTGCAGTTATTCCCACATTTCATCAGTACAGCAGGAGCAGGAAATCAATACAACTAGGAAGGAGGTGTGGGTCATCTCCTCCATAGACTGAGAAAACCCAAAGTTAGAGTACTTACTGGAGCTGAACCCGTGTGGAGCCGAGTCTGGGTATCAAGCCACAGTCAGCATCCTTCCTGCCTCTCTCATTTTTCTGTTAACCTCTCAGTGTGTCCCTAGGAAGGCTCCTTCCATCAGTTATCCCAATTCACCGAGTAGAAAGTTTAGGGGCCCTAGTAAAAGGAGCTGGGCCTGGAACCTGTTTCCTCTCTGGCCTTGGCTCTGCAATCCTTTAACTTAGTTAGAGTAACTTGTATGTGAATTGCATCCATGCTAATTATCAAAGATTAAAAGCCCAAAAAGTCTCTGGCCTCTGAATCCCAGGCTCATCTACATTTGCCTGGAGGGGTTAGACCCTGGGGAAGGGGTTTGCCCACTTCACCTGGTTGTTTGGGGCAAAGTTGGCAGACATTTTGCAGGTCTATAGAATTTTTTTGCTTAAATTTGCTTTGATAGGAAGGTTAATATATCTTAAGCCCATAGGAGGTACAGACGCTGTACTACATGCTCTTACATGTAATTTCAATCAACACTTCCCCCCTGTTAAAGCAGATTCCCTAAGGCACGCTTGGCTTTGTGTTTGATTTTAACCGTGGTGAAATACACACAGCATAAGATATACCATCCTAACCCTTCTTAAGTGTACAGTTCAGGGACATTCAGTGCATCCACACTGCTGTGCAACCATCACCACCATCCATCTCCAGAAATTTTTCGCCTTGCAAAACCATAACTCCGTACCCATTAAACAACACCCCTCCATCCGCCGTGCCCCCTCCTTCTGGCAGCCACCATTCTACTTTCTGTCTCTGTGAATTTGACTTCTCTAAATACCTCATAAAAGCGGAATCATATAGGATTTGTCCTCATGTGACTGACTTATTTCACTTACCATAATGTAGAATTTTAAATGTTTCTCTTAAATTGGCTTAATTCCAAAAACTTGGTATGAAAGCGTATCTAGTTCACAAGGCGTGATTGGGCAACCAGACTTGCAAGAAATGTGGTGAGAGAGAGAAGCATGTGTTCTTTGTTTTTTGAAGGCAAAAATCATTGCAACAGATCAGTTGGATTTGATTTTAGTTTTTTTAAACTACTATGCTTTCATTTTTAGTGCAGTTTTAGGTTTATAGAAAAATTGGGCAGGGACTTCCCTGGCAGTCCAGTAATTAAGACTCGGGGCTTCCACTGCAGGGGGCATGGGTTTGACCCCTGGCCAGGGAACTAAGATCGCTTATGCCTTGCAGCTCAGCTGAAAAAATAGGGCAGAAAGTAGAGGGTTCCCATATGCCCCCTCCCTTCACACAGTCTCCCCTGTTAACGTCTTGCATGGGTGTGGTACATTTTTTATAATTGAAGAACCCGTAGTGCTACATTATTAACTGAAACTCATAGGTTACATTAGGGTTCCCCTTGTGTTGTATGTTCTGTGGGTTTTGACAAATGCATAATGCCCTGTGTCCACCATTCCAGGGTCATACAGAAGTTTCACCTTCCTAAAACCCCCATATGCCGTCTATTCATCCCTCCGCCCACCAGTCTCTGACAACCACTCATCTGTTTACTGTTGCTATCATTTTGCCTTTGCCTGCTTTTACTTTTAAAGAACAAAATTGCTATTGCCCCCTCCCCTTCTCTGAGTAAATAACTCGTGCCTAACATTTTCTGTCTTTTCTTTTAGTGGACAACTTTTCGCAGCGAGAGATTGAGGAGTTTCTCAGTGAGGCTGCGTGCATGAAAGACTTCAACCACCCAAATGTCATCCGACTCCTAGGTACTCAGAGAAACAGAGGACTGGGTGGCCAGAGGGGCTCAGCTGATCCACTCTGGGCCACAGGAAACATCTCTGGGGCAGATACATTTTACACCTTGTATAACTCTGAAGCAATTTATAACATCGGATTTTTTGGGACTTCCCTGGCGGTCCAGTGGTTAGGACTGGGTGCTTCCACTGCAGGGGGCCCGAGTTCGATCCCTGGTCAGGGAACTAAGATCCTGCAAGCCGCACAGTGTGGCCAAAAATAAAATAAAATAAAATAAAAATAAGGGCGTTTTCACCCAAAAGACTTCTTATGGTTATATTTTCTGAGGCTGGTCGTACAAATAGGCCTGCATTTTCCTGGACGTCAGTGGGCTCAGGACTGTTCAATGTCCACAGAGTTCTAGGTGATTGTGGATTAAAACAGCCCCCGGTCACCCCGGTTACAACACATGAAAGCTGGTTATGCTATAATTTGTATTGATTTAGTTTACCTGTGAATCAAAAGCTAGTGGAGTAAAGCTGTAAAAGTAGACAAATTCCACGGATCATCTTTGAGAAACAATTTATTGACATATTTCAAGTACTGGTTTCTCGGGATCCACGCTGACAATTTCATGGCACTCGATTCAAGTGATTTGAGTCAGTGATTTAATAGGCAGAATTTGGTTTTGTGGCACTGTTTGCTAAAAAATACAGAAAGGAGAGCCCATATCAAGTGGTTGCTGTGTGATACTATTCCAGGAGGGAAGAGCGACTTCAAAATAATTGAATATTCTGCTGACTTTTTTTTTTGCTGTCCTGTGACTTGATAAATGCTAAATTCTTTGGGGAACTTTCAAAGGTTTATTATGATGGACACTGCAGAGAGATGGGAAAACTAATGTTTGGAGACGATGTTGTATCAAAGAAACTACTGTTGCTCATTTGTAACTATTGACTTCCGCGGACTCTGAGAACAGTGGCGCTTTGTAATTGTACCACCGTGTGCGAGAGCCTTGTAAGCTTGATCTCAGGTGACAGACGGGCTCTGATTCTAGCATCCGTGACAAATGATGTTTTCTTCCCCCCGTGTATGTGTTAACATTTAGAGATGTGAATTTCACCTGTTGGCCCTCAGAATTCTTCCAATAGTTTTAAGCGTTCGGTTGCAGGGGACTTCTTCATACGCTTAAGTATTGAACCATCACATGAAACTAGTTTGCCCTTGAATTCTGCTGCAGTCACTACCCCTCACTTAGACTCAGTATAACAAAAACGCCATGGGTTTATAGATGGCTGTACTTGGTATCGATTAATTTTTGAGAGCTTTCACGCAAAGATTGGCACTAGTCTGAAAGAAAAAGAAATACCAAGAAGTGGACCCAGTGTGTGTTCCATATTCTAGAATACAGCATGTGAGTTGTGAGGGTTTGGTTTGGTTTTGTTTTTTTAACCGCTAACTTGAGAGCACATGTTTTCAATTTGGCCAGCGCTCCTGCAGTGCTTTTTCTGGTCACTGGTAACAAAGGCTCTTTGTAACTTACTCTCTGTTTTTAATTCCAGGTGTGTGTATAGAAATTAGCCCTCAAGGCATCCCCAGGCCCATGGTGATTTTACCCTATATGAAATACGGGGATCTGCACACCTATTTACTGTATTCCCGATTGGAGACAGGACCAAAGGTAATTAATCACCCAGTTGCATGGCCTCTGAACAGTGCTTGGGGCTCCCGTGACAGGGCCTGGACAACACCAGCATCTAACTTAGAAAATGAAGGAGGGAAGGAGGGGACATTGGCCTCTGTTCCGTGCTCACTGTGCACCCTGGGGGTTGAAATGTGGTCCTTATAGCCGGCCTGCCCATAGATTTCATTATTCCTGTTTTATGTGAGGGAGGAGCAGGCTGGGAGTGGAGCAGAGTGGGCCCCTCTTGCTGTCAGGGTGGTCTCTTTCCTTGAAAGTCTCCTCTTTTTAGGTTGTTCACTCTGAAATTCCTGAATGCCGGAGCCATCTCAGTTTTCAGGGAGAAGTTGTACTGAGTTGTTTTTCAGAGACCCCTGAGGGGGTCCATGTTTCTCTTTATCCCGAGCCGCTCTGTCCTCAGAATCAGAAAGTGTGTTGGGAATTGGTAGGCCAGCCTGCCTGCCTTCCGCGGTGCCCCTGAGAGGAACACTGACCCCACAGGGCAAACCCTGCCCTGAAGCCCCACAGCGCAGAGACACCAAATGGAAATGAGCTCTTAGACTGAAACACCTCACCCACCGGTCACAGGTGGTGGAAAGAGTCGTGATGAGATAGTAGTAGCAAGACGGTGCCTGGGGAGCTTCATGGAGAAGGTCCTCATCCCGAGAGACAGGTGAACCTGTAGGAACAGCCATTTATTTATAATATGGCGAGGCAGTTGAAATAAAACTTGAGACCCAATTTAGGGGGAACATTTTCTAGAGCCTTCTTCCCTGTGTCTTGCTGCCCCTGTTGGTAGTTTATGCCTGTGTGTTATGAACAGGCCAGGAGATTCTTGCTTTCCTTTTTCTTGTACTTATTCTGTTCTTTCCAGGGACGGCGTAAGGGACCTAAACGGGAAAGTGAGCCCCTTCCTTTTTCTAGCTACCCCCATGGTCCTGTGCTCACACCTGTTTTGTTCATGGCTTCTATGAGTCTTTCACCAGCACAAATACTAACCAGAGACAGGAAATTGTTAGCCACATCAGAGCTATTACAGAGTCACTGGGGCTCCTCCAAAGAGGTGAAGGGCCTCATCCAAAGTAGGGGACTCAGCATGGCTGAGTGCTTTCCTTCTCTTCCCCGTCCCCCCAAGAAACAGACAGTAACATGATAAGAAGCCTGGAGAAGAAGAAAAAATTACCCATAATTCCCAACATTGGCATCCTCGGACATTCACATTGCAACCGTTTATTCCACATCTCTGTGTTTCACAGGCAGGGGCTCAGTATGTACACATCTGTCTGTAGGCCAACAACAGGGGCTAACATTTCTCAAATGTTTGGTAGAGGCCAGCCTGTGTTTCGCATATATCAATGGCACAGCCACCATGATAAGTAGTTACTAATAGAATCTCAGGTGAGGAAACTGAGGCACGGATCAGCAGTGGTGGAGGTGCAGGTGCAGAACAGGCTGCAGACCCCATGCCTTTAGTTCTTCTCCGCCCCAGCCCATGGGTGCCCCTGCCCGACGGGGCAGCCTCCAGACAGATGTCTGTGAATGGCTGCATAGCATCCCCTTGAATGGATTTCACTTCATGTTGATGAATGATTTTGCCTACATTTAATTTCCTGGTATACTGTATGATTTTTCTAATAATTTGCAGGGGGGGATTTCATATTTCACAAGAGTGATTTCTGTAGTAAAAAAAATTAAAATACACAGGTTTGTTTGATGACCAACAATCATCCATCTTGTGAAGCTTAACACCCTTCCCGTTTTTGGATCCCTGTGCGAGTGTAGTGAGCCTCAGATCGGATGTCTTTCTTGAATCTTTGTAGAAGAGAAATAGGCCATTTATATCCTTTATAAAAATACTTTAAGGGCTTCCCTGGTGGCGCAGTGGTTGAGAATCTGCCTGCCAACGCAGGGGACACGGGTTCGAGCCCTGGTCCAGGAAGATCCCACATGCCGCGGAGCAGCTGGGCCCGTGAGCCGCAACTACTGACCTGCACGTCTGGAGCCTGTGCTCCGCGACAAGAGAGGCCGCGATAGTGAGAGGCCCATGCACCGCGATGAAGAGTGGCCCCCGCTTGCCACAAGTAGAGAAAGCCCTCGCACAGAAACCAAGACCCAACACAGCCTAAATAAATAAATTTAAATCATATGGACTTCTAAGAAGACCTCTGCTTTAAAAAAAAAATTTTTTTTTAATTATCATACAGAAAAAAATGACTTTTTTCCCTTTTTGGTTTATAGTTATATAAATTGTAATGCATGTATGGATTCATATACTACCGTTACAATCAGGATACGGAACAGTTCCATCACCCAAAACTCCTCCTCCTGCTACTACCCCTTTATAGTTACACCTTGCCCACATGGCTAACCCCTGGCAACCACTGATCTGTTCTCCATCACTACAGTTTTGTCTTTTAGAGAATGCCATATAAATGGAATTATATAGTTTGTAATTCTTTGAGACTGGCTTCCTTCACTCAGTATTACGCCTTTGGGAGCCATGCAAGTTGCATGTCTCAGTAGTTCATTGCTCTTTTTATTGCTGTGGAGGCTTCTATTGTATGGCTGTATCACAGTTTGCTTTATCCATTTGCCTATTGAAGGACCTATGACAGTTTTGAGTTGCTATAAAAATTCACATACAGGTTTTTGAGCGAACATAACTTTTCATTTCTCTAGGCTAAATACCCACGAATGGGATGCTAGGTCATATGGAAAATGTATGTTTATCTTTATAGTAAACTGCTAAACTACTTTCCAGAATGGCTGTACCATTTTACATTTCCACCAGGAATGTATGAGAAATTCAGTTACTCTGCATTCTTGTCAGCACTTGGTATTATCTGTAGTTTTTTGTTTTGTTTTGTTTTTAGCTGCTCTGATAGGTGTATAGTGATAGCTTATCATGAAATTTATTTGCATTTACCTAATGATTAATGATGTTGAGCATCTTGTGTTTATTTACCATCTTTATATCCTCTTTGGTGAGTGTCTGTTAAAGTCTTTTGTTTATTTTTTAATTGGGTTGTTGGTTTTCTTGTTGAGTTTTGAGAGTTCTTTAACTACAGTTCCTCTGTTGGATATGTGATTTGCAATGACTTTTCTTCCAGTTTGTAGCTTGGCTTTGTATTCTCTTAACATGAGCAAAAAAAGTTTAATTTTGATGAAGTATAGTTTTTTCTTTTAATGGATCATACCTTCACTGTCATTTCTAAGAACTCTTTGCCTAACTCCAGATAAAAAAGATTTTCTTTTGTGTTTTCTTCTAAAAATTCGTGGGTTTACATGTTACGTTTAAGTCTGTGACCCATTTTGAATTAATTTTTGTATAAGGTGTGAAATTTAGTTTGTTGCTTTTTTTGCATATAGATGACCAGCATCATTTGTGAAAAGACTATCCTTAATCCACTAATTGCTTTTGCACCTTTGTGAAAAATCAGTTGTACACGTGTGGGTCTATTTCTGAGTTCTCTGTTCTGTTCCGTTAAGCTATGCACCATCCTTCGCCCCTATCACACCATTGAGATTACTGTAGCTTTATTGTCTTAAAATCGGGTAATGTGATTCCTCCAAATTTATCCTACTTTTTCAGAGTTGTTTTTGCTATTCTAGTTTTGTTGCCCTTCTGTGTAAATTATAGAATCAGTTTGTGTCTGCCAAAAGTAGTGCTGTCATCTTATGTTCTTTTGAATAGAATAACAAGGAAACAAGTACACAGCATTTTACTGACTAATGAATAGTTTCGATTTGCAAAAATATAAAGTATATCTCCAATGATGGAAACTCCCAGGTTTTATAAAAATTTTAAAGGAATGTTTTTAAAAGGAATGTATTTTCCTATTTTGACACTTTGTAGCCACATGTAAAGCTGAAAGTCACAAAATGCGTCATAGACAAACTAGAAAATCAAGCTTTTATTCAAATCTCTACTGCCTTATCAGTCAGTTCCTTGGCAATAAATACCTCTGGTCCTGCTAGAGTGGCCCAAGACTAGGTCTCAGTCATATAAATGTGCTTCTTTAGCAGGACCTGGGTGCCATTCTGTCCTCTGTGTGAATAGCATGCCTGCTCTTCCAATCCATGAACACTGGATACCTTTCCATTTATTTAGAAACTAATTTAATTCTTTGCTTTTGTAGTTCTCAGAGTATAAGTTTTGTACTTCTTCTGTTAAATTTATTCCTAAGTATTTTGTTGTGGTTTCTTTTGCAGATGTTGTTTTCTTAATTTCATTTTCAGACAGTTCGTTGTTAGTGTGTAGAAATGCAGTTGAGTTTTGTATGTCAATCTAGTATCCTACAACCTTATTGACCTCATTTATTAGTTTTACCACACAATGATCTTTTAAATGACCTTTGGTCACAGTCTGCAAGATTAACATAGTTCTGCTTGGAAAAAACTAACACAAATGAATAGCACCAGATATTCATTATACTTTCATGAATGTCAGCAGATTGGATATTTCTTAGCACCCAAGTCCTTTCCCGGAAATTAGCATCCAGAAAATCAAATGCCCCACATATATAGAGCAGAGGCGTAAGGCTTTCATGCCTGATTTACTTACATTTTTTTTTAACAACTCCATTATGTAAGGGTAAAGGATAAAGCATTTTTGTTATATATACAGTCTGTGACTGACACGTGTCTTAGTTGAGAAATATAAATCATTAACAATTCAGTGTCAGGACTTCTGTGGTGGTCCAGTGGTTAAGACTCCATGCTCCCAAATCAGGGGGCCTGGGTTCGATCCTTGGTCAGGGAACTAGATCCTGCATGCCACAGCTAAGACCCAGCACAGCCCAATTAAAAAAAAAAAAAGAAAATTCAGTGTTTTCACGAGTCCCACTTTAGAAGACTCATGTGCCATATAGAATAAACCATAAATCCAATGCTTTGGGGAAGAATATATCACGGGTGGACCCGTTTATGATTTCTAGGAACTTTGTGAACCCTTTTCTTTAGGGCTCTGACTGCACTAAAACATGGAATTTCTACACAGAAGTCTTCATTAGTCGTCATCCTCTTGATCAGTCCCAACACGGCAGGTTTTCTAACACACAGTCTGGTTTGATTTTTACAACGTAGAAAAAAAAACATTAGGCTGTTAAAACTTACAGGAGAGAAACCCTAGAGAAACAAAAACGAAAATTCCCGAATACTTACTTGTGGTACTTTGGTCCCATGATAAGGGGTAAAGACCATCCTACTTTCTGTCCAGAAGTAAAAAAGCCTCTTTTGAAACATTTCAAAATAAAATGATACCAGATGTGGGTGCATAATTGGGAACAGCTCCTTCTGCATGGGCTTTTTGCTGTCAAAGCATTAGATCCTCCCCCACTGAGGCCAGACCCCCCTTCTTTTCCCCTCTTTGTCCCACTGCCACTCAGAAGGACACAAGGATCGCATTTGAGCTCATAACTTGTGAAAAGAATGTTATTAACTGGCCACACACACAAAATAAATTGTTGGCGGTATCTTCGGAATTGCATTAAAGTTATAAATTAATTTTTTTTAATACCTTTAAAGACGAGGAGAAGAAAACGTGATACTTGCCAAGAAGTTTTAGGGTTTGTTGGGTTTTGTTTGTTTTTCATTCATTTTTAAAACCTTATTTGTGACGTTAGTGATATGGAAATTTACTTGTTTCATGGCCACGCTTCTCAGTCATAAAGCCATCATTTCACCCCCTCAAATGGAAGTAACTTGGTTTCCTTTTAAAAAATAATCCTGGACTTTCCTGGTGGCGCAGTGCTTAGGAACCTGCCTGCCCACGCAGGGGACACATGTTCGGGCCCTGGTCTGGGAAGATCCCACATGCCGCAGAGCAGCTAAGCCTGTGCTCCACAACTACTGAGCCTGCGCTCTAGAGCCCACGAACCACAACTACTGAAGCCTGCGTGTCACAACTACTGAAGCCTGCGTGCCTAGAGCCTGTGCTCCACAACCAGAGAAGCCACTGCAATAAGAAGCCCACGCACCGTAACAAAGAGTGACCCCTGCTCGCTGCAACTAGAGAAAGCCCGGACGCAGCAACCAAGACCCAACGCAGCCATAAATAAATAAATTTATAAAAAAAAATAATAATAATAGTCTCCCAGGAATTCCCTGGTGGTCCAGTGGTTAGGACTCTGCGCTTTCACTGCCAGGGCCCGGGTTCATTCCCTAGTCAGGGAACTAAGATCCTGCAAGCCACATGGTGTGGCCAGAAAAATAATAATAATAATCTGTCTCCTTGTGTCTTCCACCCCCTAGCATATTCCTCTGGAGACACTATTGAAGTTCATGGTGGACATTGCCCAGGGAATGGAGTATCTGAGCAACAGGAACTTTCTTCATCGAGATTTAGCTGCTCGAAACTGCATGTAAGAGCCCTGGCCCATCCTGGAGTGGGTTGGACCTCATGGTGGTAGATATTTGTGGGCCTGTGGGGTGGCCTCTTGATGTTAAAGTATGGAGGAAGATTAGGCTTGGGAGGTGACAGTGTGGCAGGCTCTGGAGATGGGGTTTCTACCGCCCTGACACATGACTGGGTGTTTGCTTGAGGGTTTTCACTACCTCTGCCTCTAAGAGTCTGGCTGGCCTCCAAAACTCCCCTGGGACTTCTGTTTTTTCTTTTTAATTTTTACTGGAGTAGAGTTGATTTACAATGTTGTGTTAGTTTCAGGTGTACAGCAAAGTGATCAGTTATACATATACATGTATCCACTCCTTTCTAGATTCTTTTCCCATGTAGACCATTACAGAGTACTGAGTAGAGTTCCCTGTGCCATATAGTAGGTCCTTATTAGTTATCTATTTTCTATATAGTAGTGTGTTTATGTGTGACTACTTCTTTATTTTCACACTCTCACTCAGCTAGGAGCACTAGGTGTGAACTCTGGGATCCTCCCCAACTGCCATCAGCTTATTTGGATCCAGAGTTACATATAAGTCAGCCGATCATGAAGACAGTAATGAAACTCGTAATGGTTTTGTCCCTGAGTTTTCATGATACTGCCTTGTGAAGTAGTTTTGTCCTGACTACACCATAGCTTTCTTTTTGCAGCGGAGAGACAAGGGCTTAAGCAAGAACTTCGAACTTCACCTTCCCCATCTCTTCAGTCTGCTTCAACAGCCATTATCTGCTGTAAATCTTCAAAAACAATAACTATTTCTTGATTGGAAATTCACTGTTGCAAGAAGAGAGAGTGTTCCTTAAATGTATTGCCGTTATTCGTTTTTCTTCGTTGGAGATGTGACAGTGGAGCCTGTCCCCTGCCTCCTCCTAACCAACCCTGCCCCCCGGCCCTCTGTCACTTTCACCTCATTTTTGAAAACCCAGAAGGGTCTTGGTTTTGTTTTTTATTTAAATAATTTGTCTACCATGGAGGGAGAATCATGAAAACCTTTTCTTCCCCTTAACATTTCTTTCATGGTTTTCCCACGAGGTAGGGTGACCAGCTGTCCGGTTTGTCCAGCATTGAGGGATTTCCCAGGATGTGGGGCTTTTAGTTTAAAATGTTAGCATCAGGCAAACGGGGACAAGGTAGTCGCCCTACGTCCAGACCACTCATTCCTCCCCCTCCTCCTCTCCTTCTTGTCTAAGATCAATTTTAACTGCTTGGGCTGTAAATGCAATTGTATTCCTTTAATTTTCCAGTTAATTCCTCAGGTACCACCTGGCACTGTCTTAGCAGGAAGTCCAGTGTCCCCCGCGCACAGCACATGCTTCCCCACCTCCCCCAGGCTGTCAGGTGGCTTAACCTATGGAGCCAGTGCTGCTTCCAGACGTCAGGCAGGAAGGCTACCGGACTCTAGATAAGTCCACCAGGGGGCCCTGGCTTGGAGCTGCTTATCTTCCTACTCCCGTGCCCCTCTGTTCCTCCAGGTGGCTCCATCCTCTGTGCCCAGGTGCCCTGGTTGGTCCAGATTCCCACACAGACCAGAAGGGTAGAAAGTTATAACTTATCTGGTTCCCCCTCACTTGCTCTGCCATTGGTCCCAAAGCAGGACCCTCCCAGGCTGTGGGGTCTCTATCTTTTGGTTACTCAACATGAATGTTTTCAGCTGCATCAGGTGCAGACCTGTGATTTCAGGCTTTGCCTCTGAGGTCGCTGAGGACATGAACTCACTCTGTCTCTCTCTGTAGGTTGCGGGATGACATGACTGTCTGCGTCGCGGACTTCGGCCTCTCTAAGAAGATTTACAGTGGCGACTACTACCGCCAGGGCCGCATCGCTAAGATGCCTGTGAAATGGATCGCCATAGAGAGTCTCGCGGACCGAGTATACACCAGTAAAAGTGACGTGGTACGTACGTACAGAGTTTTGATTCGGGGCCCCGCGTTGCAAAGGTGAAGGCCTGCTGAAAGAGATGACTTAAGCTGGTGACGCAGGACGTCTTCCTCTTTGATCAACTGAGGATTGGGGCATGCTCACACTTCTCTTGATTTATCGCTAGATGCTTTAATTCAGGCGGAACGTTAGATTCTGGTGAAGTAGCCTGACATTCAGAGGATGGCAAAGGCCCTTAATTTATTTCGTCTTTCCTCTGCTGCAGTATGGTGGCTCATTGTCTGCAACTAAGATATTTCATCTTCACATTAAATTAAATGCATTCATCCCATGGCTGTTTGGAACTAGGATGCTGTATAAAAGGTACTGTGTATGGATACCCTTCACCAGAGATCAGGAAAAGAAAACACTTGCCGACAACAGTAGGAACAGAACATTAAACAGAGCACTGATGTGACACAAGGCTAGATCTGCCTTTGTCTCATTTCCCAAACAGCTTTAGTAAAAATGGGGGACTGTGACGTTCCGACCCCATGTTATTGCCGTTTGGGGAGAGCAGCGTATCTCAAACATAATTGTCAGCTTTGTGCATGACCGCCGGGGCTCTAAGGAAATGACCTTTCCCGATGAAAAAGTCCATTCAGCCTTTCTGAAAAGACTTGCATCCTGACGTTGTCGCTTTGTCCTCAGTGGGCATTTGGCGTGACCATGTGGGAAATAGCCACACGAGGAATGACCCCCTATCCCGGAGTCCAGAACCACGAAATATATGACTACCTTCTGCACGGCCACAGGCTGAAACAGCCAGAGGACTGCTTGGATGAACTGTGAGTCAGCTGCTCTTCATGTCGGGGCACCCTGCAAAGACCTGGGGGACACACAGCCATAGTGGGTGGGGACACTCAGCCAGGCGGGTGTGGGCAGAAGGTGACCCACGCAGATGTCCGGCGTGTGGGAAGCGGTGTGTGCACATCTCCAGTGAGCCCGCACGTGTTCTGAAGTTCTGTAAGCCCCTCTGGGAAATACAGTCGGCCCTCTGTATGGGTGGATGCAGAACCCACAGATACGGGGGGGCCAACTGACTGTAAGGGACTTGAGCCTCTGCAGATCTTGGTATCCGCTGGGGCTTTGGGAACCAATCTGTCACGGATACCGAGGGATGACTATATATCCTGTAGATAAATAGGCCGACTTTACAATGCATGAGGTACTTAGATAATTCTCTGCCCTCTTTTGAAGCAGTCATGCTTCTCTTTTCATTCAGCATCTTAAACAAACCAATCACAGGAATATCTTGAATCAGGAAATTTAGAAAACTAAGCCAGTGGCTTTGCTTTCAGGCTGGTCATCAGAATTGCTTAGGGGATATTCTAAGAATGATTCCTCAGCCCTGTGCCTGGAGATTGTGATTCTCTTGGTACAGAGCAGGCCCAGAAATGTATGTTTTAAAACTATCCCAGGGATGGACTTCCCTGGTGGTGCAGTGGTTAAGAATCCGCCTGCCAACGCGGGGGACACGGGTTCGAGCCCTGGTCCGGGAAGATCCCACATGCTGTGGAGCAGCTAAGCCCGTGCACCACAACTACTGAGCCTGCCCTCCAGAGCCCGTGAGCCACAACTACTGAGCCAGTGAGCCACAACTACTGAGGCCGTGTGCCACAGCTACTGAAGCCCATGCCCCTAGAGCCCGTGCTCCACAGCAAGAGAAGCCACCGCAATGAGAAGCCCACATACCGCAACAAAGACCCAACGCAGCCAAAAATAACTAAATGAATAAATAAATTTATAAAAATAATATTGTTTAAAAAAAAAAAACTATCCCAGGGAGACTGTACACTCAGCCGGTGTGAGACCCCCCCGCCCCCAGCTCCCAGTGTGCAGGACCACAGTGCCCTTCCCATCCCAACAGGCCCCTCTCTCTTCGGGGTGGACAGTACGGGGAGAGGCCTGGGACTTGGAGTCAGAGAGGCCAGGCTCTGCCTCCTAACTAGCCACGTTTGTGGCCACTGCAGCTGACTTGACCACTCCGTGCCACGTGATCAGCCACCAAAAAAGTATAGTCACATATTCTGCAGAGGTATTTGGAGGGTTAACAAAGACGTGTGTGGAGTCCTCAGCCTGCAGGAAGCACGCACGCTAAGTGTCACATATGGTGCCCGTGATTAATAGCATCTTTACAACTCGATCCCCTCCCAAACACCTTGCCGACTTTTTAAAGATCATTTCTTGTGGCACTGCCTCTAGCTCAGTGATCTGAACCTTCCTAATGATGAGTCTGTCCCCAGCGTAACAGGCGTCGTGGGCTTGGAGAGGGGTATTCTCACCATGTTTAGCAAGAACATTTCAGGACCGTGGGCCTGCGTGGGCTCCGCCGTGGAACGCTGGGCCACGCTGCTCAGGCAGGTGGGCCTGTGCAGGACTCCACACACGCACACCCACGCTCACACTCTGGCCCTGCTTCCTCGTACTGGGGAGAAGGCCCCGGTCAGTTTGCACATGGGCCTCCCAGATCCACCGTGGCCAAACAGAAGGAACGTGTTTTCTGATCAGAGCCCCACACTGCTTGGGGGGGTGTGGTAGTGGTGGTGGTGGTTATGGTTGTAAATCTATAACATTTAGAACAGACACAGAAATCATAAGCCCTTTAAAAGAAACATCATAAAATCCTAATTCAATTAGATCTGAGGCTTCATGGTCGTTTCTGAAAGGGCCACATGAATGAAACGTTTGCTTCTGCAAATGAGGAAGCCATTTCTGTCAAACAATACTGAATGGAGACTTTTGTGGCTGTTTCTTTCTTGGTTTCTTCGGTGCTCCAGGGGAAGTTGATTATCTGGGGTCTTAGCAAGGTCTCAGCTGTGTCACGTTGTGGTTTTAGATGCTGCGTGTAGAGCCGTGACGAGGGAATGCTGAGTCGGTTTTTGAGAGGTGGTTTTTTAGGTGAAAGCTGCAGTGTCAGCAGTGCCCTGTGGCTGGGGGAGGGAGGCCGGGGAAAAGCCTGAGGAAGCAGCGGCTCCGCGGTCCCCACCCCCAGGCTGGTTCCTCATACCGCGGGCTCGCAGAGGCTCTGGTGAGCCAAGCCTGCTCCCCAGGTCCCCTCTGAGTCTGGACACTGGCGAAGGACAGAGAGCTCTCTGCATTTCCATATCTGGGGTCTTTTCTTTTAAAACTGAGGCAGATATATCGGAGCACCTCTGTTTGCTGTCTCACCTTAGTGGAGATGAGTTGACTCCTGTGTTTGGTTGCCCCTCGGTCATTTTACAGTCAACCCTGAGAAATACAGCAATGGAAATAACAGGGTGTGCTTGGAGCCCCGCTCCCCGGTCCTGCCCGCTGAGGGCCACCTCTTCTTACGGCATCACCCCCACCTCTGGATGACCAGGTCCCCATCACCCAAGAGGCCGCTCTGGGCAGTGCTCCCATCACCTCCGGGGGACCTTTCCTCGGCCGAACTCACAGCCTCCCAGATGCAGCCACTGTGGTTCGTGGCACCGGCCCTTGGTCTCCTCGTCTCCAGGGTGACACGCGGAGGCCACCTTTTTCTTTCTTATCCCACTGGGTCCCCACAGCCAGCAGGTGTCTTTCAGGGCCCCCCTCCCCTCCATTCCTTCCCCCAGTACAAGCGCGCCTCCCAGATATTGCAGGTTCAGCTCCAGAGCACTGCAGTAGAGTGAGTCACGGGAATCTTTTGGTTTCCCAGTGCCTATAAAAGTTGTGATTACCATACTGTAGTCTGTTAAGCGTGCAATAGCTTTATGTCTAGAAAATGGCGTACATACCTTAATTTTAAAAACACTCTGTGGGGACTTTCCTGGTGGTCCAGTGGCTGAGGCTCTGTGCTCCCAAGGCAGGAGGCCCGGGTTCGATCCCTGGTCAGGGAACTAGATCCCACATGCTACAGCTAAGAGTTCGCATGTCACAACTAAGACCTGGCGCAGCCAAATAAATAAATATTTTTTTAAAGAAACACTTGATTGCTAACAAATGCTAACCATCACCGGAGCCTTCAGCAAGTCATAATCCTTTTGCTGATGGAGGGTCTCGCCTCGATGTTGGTGGCTGCTGACTGATCAGGGTGGTGGCTGCTGAAGGCTGGGGTCATCGTGGCAGTTTCTTAAAATAAGACAACAGTGAAGTTTGCTGCATCGATCTGCTCTTCCTTTCATGAACGATTTCTCTGTAGCATGCAATGCTGTCTGATAGCGTTTCACCCCCAGGAGGACTTCGTTCAGACTTGGAGTCAGTCCTCTCAAACCCTGCTGCTGCTTTATCAACTCAGTTTATGTAATATTCTAAATCCTTTATTGTCATTTCAACGGTCTTCACGGCATCTGCACCAGGAGTGGATTCCATCTCAGGAAACCACTTTCTTTGCTCATCTATGAGAAGCAACTCCTTATCCTGAAACCTCATGGACCAACCTCTGCTAGCTTCACGCTTCTTTTCTGCAGCTCCCTCACCTCTCTCAGCCTTCATAGAACTGAAGAGAGTTAGGGCCTTGCTCTGTTTTGTTTTGTTTTTTTGTTTTGCGGTACGCGGGCCTCTCACTGCTGTGGCCTCTCCCGTTGCAGAGCACAGGCTCCGGACGCGCAGACTCAGCGGCCATGGCTCACGGGCCCAGCCGCTTGGCGGCATGTGGGATCTTCCCGGACCGGGGCACGAACCCGTGTCCCCTGCTTCGGCAGGCGGACTCTCAACCACTGCGTAGAGCCTTGCTTTGGATTGGGCTTTGGCTTAAGAGAATGTTGTGGCTGGTTTGATCTTCCATCTAGACCACTCAGACTCCACATCAGCGTTAAGGGCGTTTTGCTTTCTCATCATTCATGTGTTCACTGGAGTAGCACCTTTAATTTCCTTCAAGGACTTTTCCTTTGCATCCACACCTGGGCTGTTTGGCACTAGAGGCCTAGCTTTCGGGCTGTCTCAGCTTTTGACACGCCTTCCTCACTAAGTTTAATCATTTCTAGTTTACTTAAAGTGAGAGACCTGTGACTCTTCCTTTCAGTCGAACGCTTAGAAGCCATTCTAGGGTTATTAACTGGCGTAATTTCACTATTGTTGTGTCTCAGGGAATAGAAAGGCCCGAGTAGAAGGAGAGAGGCAGAGGATGGCCGGTCGGTGGAGCAGTCAGAACACGCACAACGTCCTTTGATTGAATCTGCGGTCTTACGTGGACACAGCGTGTGGCACCTCAAAAATATTATCATAGTAACATCAAAGATCACCGATCCCAGGTCACCCTAACAAACATAACAATAATGGAAAACGTTGGAAATATTGTCAGAATTACCAGACTGTGACACAGAGACACCAAGTGAGCAAATGCTCCTGGAAAAATGGCACCAATAGACCTGCTCGATGTAGAGTTGCCATAAACCTTAAACTGGTAAAAAAAAAAACAAAAAACCACAGTATCTTTGGAGTGTGATAAAACGAAGTGCAGTAAAACGGGGTCTGCTAGTACTGTCAGACCATAGAGGGCCAGGGCTTGGCGGGGCCTGGGGGTGGTGACGCTTGTGGGAACTTCGGCGCAGTGACATCCACAGTCTATGTACGTGAACGAGCGCGTCCCTGTTTCCTACAGGGGAGTGCAGGCTCCTCTGTCTCCTGTCTTGTTCTTCTCATCACCCCCCAGGATCCTAATGCGTCCTTTGGGTGACATCCAAAGCAACTTTCCTAAAATTATCATCTGGTCATGGGAACGCACCGAAGCACAATCTTTCTACGGTTCCCGCTTGCCCACAGGGTAGAACCTAAACCCGTCAGGGTCTGACCCATGGCAAGCAGGGCTGCTCAGTGGTTAAGAACATGGGCTCTGGCGTCAGACACTCTTTGATGTGGGTCACAGCTTCATCCTCGTCCTGGGGCCAAGCGTCACGCTCTCGGGATCCTCCTCTGTAAGATGGGGATCACGGTACCTGTGTGTGGGCTCGTGCTGCCAAGCAGGCTAGTATCTCTAAAAGTACCTTACACGATGTGCTGTCAGATAGTAAATGCCGATGACAGGTCAGCGGTTATTACTTTTACTGGAGGAGGCCGAAGTCTCGGAGAAGAGCAGGGGCCCCAGAGCGTTTCTCCTTCACGGAGCAGCGTCAGGTGGCCAAGGTCCAGCAGCCCTACACGTGCCACGAAGCTGCGGCCACCTCAAACCAGGGGCTGTCCCAGCCCAGGGCTCACCTGCCGCTGTCACGGCACTGCCCTTATTCTTCACACACCTGCCCACGCCAGCCCCCCTCTTGATTTCATTCCTCGAGCCTCCCAAGGCCTGGAACGATGGTGAGTGTGGAGCTGGCGCCGACACCTGTCTGCTCCCAGGACCCCCGCTCCCCTCCCCCTCCCCCCAGCCCTTCCACTCCCACCTGAGTGGGAGAAGCAGGGGCGGAGTGCACTTGGGCTGTGCGTGCTGCGCCAGGAGATAACACTCTTCTTTGCTTCTAGGTATGAAGTCATGCACTCTTGCTGGAGAGCTGAGCCCTTGGACCGCCCCACGTTTTCAATGCTGAGGCTGCAGCTAGAAAAGCTCTTGGAAAGCCTGCCTGAAGTTCAGGACGAGGCCGACATCATTTATGTCAACACACAGTTTCTGGGGAGCTGCGAGGGCCCGGCCGAGGGCTCGGCAGTTGCTCAGCTGGACGTGAACATCCATCCCGACTTGGTCATTGCTTCTTGCACACCCGGGGCCACTGTCAGCGTGGTCACCGCAGAAATCCATGACAACAGACCTCACGAGGGAAGGTACATCCTGAACGGGGTCAGCGAGGGCTGGGAAGAGCAGGCTCCTGCCGCCCCGGCGACGGGGACGGCGGGAAGGAGCGGTGTTTTACTGGAGGACAGGCTGGTAAGGAATGGGGTCTCCTGGTCCCAGTCCAGCACACTGCCCTTGGGGAGCCCAGCGTCAGATGAACTCTTATTTGCCGACAACTCCTCAGAAGACTCAGAAGTCCTCATGTGAGGAGAGCTGAGACACATTCCCAAATCCTGAAAATTCCTCCTTACGAGAACCCACGTACACTCGATGTTTTTGGTATTTGTCTTCCTTACCAACTCAATGCCCTGGCCCGGAAGCACCACATGAATGTTGTCAAGTAAGTCATCGTTTAGAATACGTAACATATATTTATTGAAAGAGAAAATATCTATATGTATATGGTGGAAAGAGACAAAGATATTCTATTTTAATAAAAGATGACTTCTGTCACTTTTCTGGATGATCTTAACATTTAAGCTCTAACAGTCCCATCTCCACAGCAGTTCCTGGATGTTCATGTTGGCACAAAGCTGTTTTTTTAAAGTTCTTTTCCTTTTTCATGACTATTAAATATTTGTAAAATAAAATGCCATATTTGCCTTTGCTTCTGCTCTTAAGAAAAATCTGGTATTCCCACCTGAATCACCTCTTTGAGAAGAGTGATTCATTTCATATTTAAAGTTTTATAACTGATGAATTCTCCGATCTGGCTTCCTAATAAAATATGAATGAGGAAAGATGCGTGGTACTTACTTGAGACTTGGAAAGACATGGCCACTGGCTGCCTCAGTGCCTTTGCAAAGGAATTCCCTTGATGCCTGGCCCTCAATGCAATTGCTCTGACCACTCGACATTGTTTTTTTAAAGATATGGAAAAACCACTCCAGAGAGCCCAAAGATGAAGAACAAAAAAATATTAGAGGGTTGAAAAATACAGTCCGAGTGGAAAGATTTCAAATAAATCGTAGAAGGGACTTCCCTGGTGGTCCAGTGGTTAGGACTCTGCCCTTCCACTGCAGGAGGCACAGGTTCAATCCCTGATCAGGGAACTAAGATCCTGCATGCCACGTGGCATGGCCAAAAAAAAAAAAAAAAAAAAAATTCTAGAAGAGAGTCCAAGAAGTTAAGCACTTTTCTGTGGGAAGGCGAGACTCGTAGGAGGGAGACGTGGGCAGTGGACAGGGAATAAGTTCAGAGCTTAGGACCCCTGAGTTCACATCCTGGCTCTGCTGGGTCATAAGAGCAATTGCTGGTTGAGCACTTGTTATGTCTCAAGCACTTTATGTGAACTGTACATTAATATGTACATCATTAACGTGGGTACCAGTGCCATCATCACGCATGGGCCAGGAAACAGAGGCTGGAAAGGTTGAGGGCCTGCTATGGCCCGTGTCTAGAGAGGGCGGGAGCTAGAATTCAGAACGAAGGAATCCAGTTCTGGCTGGCTCTAAGTATGTGATTTGGGGGTCTGTTCTAGAGCCTCTCGACCTTTTAACTTTTTTTAACAAACACATAGATAGCCCTTATTATGTGGCCAGGCCTCACCTACTCTGCTAGTAAAGCAGTAGACTGATGTGGTCGGTTTCAGTGTTGATCCCTTCAGCCCCCGGGGCAGCCACGCAGGCGCGGGGCCACTGGCATCCCCAGGTGTGTTGCAATTGTGAGTGGCCTCACCCAAGCCACTGCAGCCTGCAGGGATCAGTGTGTGGCCCTCACAGTCTGGGTCCTGGTCCCGGATGCCAGCCCAGATGCCCCGGTCTCCAGGGTCTGCCAGCTCTATGGTTACTGTGAAATGCTCCAGACAAGAAAGTTCTGCAGGTTGGCGAGGAAGCTGCATTGTTAGGAGAAATGCTAGCACCACATTTTATCCGTGAAAGGAAAAAAACAAAAGGCTGTTAGAGCCTATAAAGATCATTTCTACTGTTGGAAAATTTGAATGGTTATTTGAAAATCCGTAGAAAATTTTTATTTTTTTACTTTGTGCAAATAAAGTTTCCTACTGGTGGTAACTATTGAGAATGTCTTGATCAGGAACTGACTGGCTAGTTTAAGCAAAAAAACCCAAGGTAAAAAGGTATGTTCGTGGGGACTTCCCTGGTGGTCCAGTGGTTAGGACTCTGTACTTCCACTGCAAGGGGCGCGGGTTTGATCCCTGCTCAGGGAACTAAGATCCTGCAAGCCGTGCAGCCCCCCCCCCAAAAAAAGGTATGTTCGGGACTTCCTGGTGGCACAGTGGTTAAGACTCTGTGCTCCCAATGCAGGGGGCCCGGGTTCGATCCCTGGTCAGGAAACTGCATCCCACATGCATGCTGCAACTAAGAGTTTGCATGCCACAACTAAGGAGCTGGTGATCTGCAACTAAGGAGCCAATGAGCCACAACTAAGGAGGCCGCCACTGCAACTAAGGAGCGCACATGCCGCAACTAAGGAGCCCATGAGCCACAACTAAGAAGCCCACCTGCTGCAACTAAGACCCAGTGCAAATAAATAAATTAAATAAATATTTTTTAAAAAATGTATATTTGCATCTGTAAGATAAATAAGCAAATTGAAAAACATACTTGGGAGTTTCATACACATTTAATATTAAATATCTAAACTAATACACTTTGTGTTTTGTGTTTCTAATTTTAATTACATAATGTAAATAAATATATAATGAATAGGTCATCAAATGCCCACAGCCCCCCAAATCCTGTCCCGTTTGCTCAGTATATGCCGTGTGGCCTGAGAAGGGCTGGAAAGCCTGGGCCAGTTCTGCTGTAGAGAGAAAGCTGTGACTTCCGGCTTTTCCTGAGACAGTAACAAACATGGCAGAGAAATTCACTTCAACCCCACAGCGATGCCCCAGGACCTTGGGCAAATGGGGCGTGATGGGCAGAACTCCCATCCCAGCCTCCTTTTCCCAACAGGAGAATGGAGCCGGACTCCCCTCGTTCAGACACTCGCTGAGACGGTCGCTACCACCATGTTCTTCTCTCAGCCACGCTGGAATGTTTGAAAGAAGTAACTTTCAGAGGACCCGATCCCTGGCAGTCTTGTATAGACTTCTGAGCATGAACTGAACATAGCCCTTCAAGTTCTCTTTTGCATAAACTCAAATTACTTGTAAGTGACTCCTATGGGCCAAAAGTCTGGGAGAGAAAACAGGGAGAAACAAGACAGTCATTCTCTTCAGCCGGGCTGGGACAGGGCTGGGGAGAGCAAGAGAAATAAACAAATGCCAGAAATACTTGTGACCTACAGGTGAGACTAGCTCTGCCTTGGGAGGGTTATTTTTTCCTCCCTTCCTTCCCTCCCTCCCTCCCTCCCCTCCCCACCTCTCTCCTTTTTTCTTCTTTTTCCTTTCCTTTTCTTTTCTCCCCTCCTCCCCACCCCCCTTTCCATTCCTTTTTCTGGACTTTCTGAGTAGAAAGGAGAAGTGAGAAGAATCGGCCTCAGGAGTCAGACCACGCAGCCAACAGCAAGGGCTAGACAGGAACCAGTCCTGTGAGCATTCCTTGGGCAATCTTGGTCAGGTCACTTTGATCTCCCGGAGCCCAAGTGTCCATCAGTGTACAGTAAAGATTGCAACACCTCCTGCAACCCCCTATAGGAAGGGGAGGTGGCAAGGTCCTTGAAAGGACCTCATGCTTGTTATCGAGGCTTCTCCCCAATCAGAGGCTTCACCCAATTTCATTACTTATGCAGTACAAACTCACCATTTGTCATAGTAGAAATATTGTCCCTGATTATGTTATCAACTGCCTCCAAAATAATGCAAACTAATTCAAAAAAGAAAAGAAAAAGGGACTTCCCTTGTGGTCCAGTAGTAAAGAATCCGCCTTCCAATGCAGGGGACGTGGGTTCGATCCCTGGTCCAACTGAGATCTCCCATGCCACAGGGCAACTAAGCCCAGCATGCCACGACTATTGAACTCACACGCCTCAACTAGAGAGCCTGCATGCCACAAACTGCAAAGCCCACACGCTCTGGAGCCCTCGCGCCACAACTAGAGAGAGAAAAACCTGCACACTACAACTAGAGAGAAGCCCGAGCGCCATAACGAAGGATCCCGCAACTAAGACCCAATGCAGCCAAAAAATAATAATAATAAGGAAAATAGAGAGAGAGAGAAAGAAGAAGGGAGGCAGGAAGGGAGGGAGAGAGGAAGGGAGAAAAGAGAGGGAGAGGAGAGGAGAGAGGAGAGGAGGAAAAGAAAAAGACTTAATCTTTGCCACTGATGCACACGGTAGGGGAAGTTGTCAGAGTGCAGGAGAGTGGTCCTCATCCCCCAGAGGCAGGCACCTCCCTACACAGCGATGCCCAGATACCTCTCCTATCAGTCTCGTCCTGGAGTTCAGTTATTTGAGCTTCGGTGACCATTCTCTTTCCATATATGGGTGATGGCAAGCAGTGGTGACTTTACCAACAGGATTTGGGGACCTGAGGTGTCAGAGTGCCCTCCAGGAAGGAGGAGACCCTCCCTCTGCTTCCATGTCCCCCAGACCAAGCAGAGATTCCCTCTCAGGAAACAGGCCAAACCACAGCTCTTATCTTACAAATCAGGTCGATTCTGGCCAGACTTGTCCTACCTCATGAAAGTAAAGAATTTTGTAACTTCTCCTGGTAAATGAAAAAAGCAAGTTGGAACTTCTGCTGAGTCGGTAGGAAAGTAACTCACCCAAAAATAAACCAGTTATAACAGCAACTTAACTTCTCTAAAGACATTTAGGTACCTTGAGTGACAAATGGGAAAACGGGAAGTTTTGCTTTCTTTAATGAACATTTCAGTAACGTGCGATGTTTCTATGTGTAGGTTTTATTTTCTCCCTTTTAAAGCTCTAAGAATAGAAGTAAAATTGCCAATCCTGTTTAACTTTAAAAAGCATGTCTAAATTACCTAACTTATTTGTATTTTAATGTAGTGATTATTTCCAGAAATTGTAACCCAAAGACCACTACTTTAGAATATTTTCATGTACAATATCTAGGATTCCATGCATAGGTATTCGAAAGAGACACTTGAGAATTATGTATATTAACCCTTCCTACCTCTTAAGGACACAATAATTTTAAATTAATCTGTGGATTTACTGAAACTGCACACCTACAAATTCTAACCAAAAAAGTATTTTTGAAAAAAAAAAAGTGTTTTTGAACATCAACCATGTGAGGATACAATCAACTCACCCATTCAACTGATACTCACTGAGAATATTAGTGACTATATCCTGAACAGAACTGGGACATTGGGATTTGCAAAGCACAGCAATCTAGACCTTGCTGTCCTGGATGACAGTCCAGAAGAGGGAATAGAAGGCTTCAAATGAATACTTTCTTTTAAAGAATATTCCTCAGAGGGCTCTGACTTGCACATTTTATTGAAGTCTATTAATACCACAGTAAAGCAGATCAGCCAGGCCTGCAGATGCTGTTCAGACTCTGTAACAAACTTCAGAGCTAGAGATCAAACGCTTTTCCTGGAAGCAGGCTCTAAGGCCCAGCCCCATTTGACTTAAAATTAAAGGGCCATCAGTTGGAGTTTGAAAACCAAAATTCCATCATGTTACAAGTCTGAAAAAGAAAATGCAGGCTGCTTCTTTAACTCCATGGAGTACTCCATGAGTACTTAACTCCATGAGGCTTGTTTTAACATAGTTTTTCCAAAGACAGAAGATAGTTTCTCATTCAAAAATGTGTGGTTCTCCAACTCTTTTTCTTCCTGTCGTTTAGGTGAGATTATCAGTAATGATCTACCTTCAGGTTCACTAATTCTTCCTTCTGCTGGCTCATGTCTGCTGTTGGGCCCTTCTAGTGAGTTTTTAATTTTAGTAATTGTATTTTTTCAACTCCAGAAGTTCCATTCAGTTATCTTAATAACTTCTCTTTCTTTATTGATATTCTCTATTTGATTTAAAAAAATGGTTTTCTTTCATTGTTTGAACATATTTATAAATAGATGCTTTTTTACATAATAAAATGTCTGTTCAGTCCAACAGTTGGATCCCTTCAGGGAAAGTTTCTATTGACTACTTTTTTCCTGTGTACGCATTAATATTCTTGTTTATTTACCCATTTAATCTATTTCTGTTGAAACTGGATATTTCAGATCATATATTGCAACAACTATGGATTCTAATTTGTCTCTCCTTCCAGGGGTGGTTGTTATCACTGTTTCTTTAGGGGTTTGCCTGAACTAATCCTGTAGATTGCGTTTCTCCTGCAATGTTTGAACACTGGTGCCTCTGCTCAGTTGCTTTTTTAAAATTATTCGCATTTTCATTTTTAAGTCTGGCTTTTAAGCGGTCATCCCGGAGTCAAGCAGAGCTTAGTAGTAAGACAATCATTGATCAGACGTTGTACTTAAACATCTTGGGCCAATGAGAACTCCACATTTTGTTTATGGATCTGTCTGTAGCTTGGATAATATATTCCAAGTTCAGGAAGTTTACAAGTCTGCCTGGCATTCCCAGTGTTTCTTGCTTAGCCAGTGATGAGTAGTTCACTAAACGTGAATGGATTAAATATTCCAATCCAAAATCAGAGATCATCAGTCTGGATAAAAGGAACTTTTATCCAGAATTTATACATAATTCTTACAACTCAACAGTAAAATGACAACCTAATTTTCATTTTTTTCTTCCAGTTTTATAAAGATCTAATTGACATACAGCACAGTATAAGTTTAAGGTGTACAGCATCATGATTTGACTTACACACATCATGAAATGATCACCACAATAAGTTTAGTGAACATCCATCATCTCATATAGATACAAAATTAAAGAAATAGAAAAAAATTTTTTCCTTGTGTTGAGAACTCTTGGGATTTACTCACTTAACACATTTCATGTATAACATTATATCCCTAGTACTTATTTATCTTATAACTGAAAGTTTGTACCTTTTGAATGCCTTCATCCAGTTCTGCCTCTCTCTACCCTCTACTTCTGGAAATCAGAAACCTAATCTCTTCTTCTATGAGTTTGTTTGTTTTTGAAGTATAATTGACCTACAACACTATGTTAGTTCCTGTTACACAACATTGTGATTTGATAATTCTATACATTTCAAAATGATCACCAGGATAAGTCTAGTTACCATGTGTCACCATACAAAGATATTACATATTTCTTGACTATATTTCCCACACTGTACATTTCATATCCATGGCTTATTTATTTTGCAACTGGAAGTTTGTACCTTTATATATATATCTATATATATCTCACATCTTCTTTATCCATTCGTCTATTAATGGGCACTTGGAAACACAAAGCACCACAAATAACCAAAACAATCTTGAGAAAGGAGAACAAAGCTGGAGGTATCATGCTTTCTGATTTCAAAATATAATACAGGAATGTTTGCTGACCGATTAAGGTTTTAATGGCTTAAATTAGAGGTATATATAGCATCATCAATTGAAGTTGGAAGATGAAAACTCTGGATTAAAAAGCCATTTAGAGTAGATAGTATTTTATATAAAATATCTTCAGTCTGCTAGTGTCACCTACTGGTGAGGATTGGCTAGTGTTCGAGAAACAATTCTATTTCCTAGTGCTCTTGAATTTTAATGGTTGCATAACAAGGGGTCTGTATGAAGCATTAGTAAACAATAAAACTTTGACACAATAGAAAAATATTTATATGATATACAAGTTTCTTGTGAAAAGCAACTGTTAGAAATTCAATCTAGCTAGTTACTTTGTAGAATGTTCCTCAATTTGCGATTATCAGAGGTTTCCCCATGATTCAATTCAGGTGATGCATTTTTGGCAGGAATACCACAGAAGTGATGCTGCTTCTTTTCATGGCATCATTTGTCCCACTCTTTGTGATATTAACTTTGATCATTAAGGTGGTGTCTGCCAGGTTTCTCTACTATAAAATTACTATTTTCCCCTTTGTAATTAATATAGTTTGTGGCAGATACTTCCTCAACAAACTTTTACTAATTTTAGAATCCAATTGATGATTCTTTCTGAGTCATGTGTAAGTATGACAGTTACCAAATGATGATTTTCTAACTCCATCATTCATTCTATATTTCCTTGTTGGTGTCCTACTTGTAAGGAAGAGGTTTTCTTTCTCTCCTATTTATTTATTTAATCATTTATGTATTATCATTATTTATTACTGATAATAGACATCTCAATAGGTGTGAGGTGATATCTCATTGTGATTTTTAAAATTTTTTATTTATTTATTTATTTTTGATTGTGTTGGGTCTTCATTGCTACGCACGGGCTTTCTCTAGTTGTGTTGTGCGGGCTTCTCATTGCGGTGGCTTCTCTGGTTGCAGAGCATGGGCTCTAGGCACACAGGCTTCAGTAGTTGTGGCACACTGGCTCCGTAGTTGTGGCTCGTGGGCTCTAGAGTGCAAGTTCAGTAGTTGTGGTGCACAGGCTTAGTTGCTCCGCGGCGTGTGGGATCTTCCTGGACCAGGGCTCAAACCTGTGTCCCCTGTATTGGCAGGTGGATTCTTAACCACAGTGCCACCAGGGAAGCCCCTCATTGTGGTTTTAACTTTCATTTCCCTGATGATTAGTTATGTTCAGCATTTTTCATGTGCCCATTGGCTATCTGTGTGTCTTCTTTGGAGAAATGTCTATTCTGGTGTTTTTCCCATTTTTTAAATTGGGCTATTTGTTGTTGGTTTTTTTGCTATTGAGTTGTATGAGTTCTTGTATATTTTGGATATTAACTCCTTATTGGATGTGTGGTTTGCAAGTAGTTTCATTCTATAGGTTGCTTTTCATTTTGTTGATGGTTTCCTTTCCTGTGCAGAAGCTTTTAGTGTGATGTAGTCCCACTATTTATTTTTGCTTTTGGTCCCAAATCCAAAAAATCGTTGCCAAGACTAATGTAAAGGAACTTAGCTCCTCCATTTTCATCTAGGAGTTTTATGGTTTCAGCTTTATGACCAAGTCTTTAATCCATTTAGCATTGATTTTTGTGTATGGTGTAAGATAGGATCCATTCTTTTGCATATAGATATCCAGTTTTCCCAGTACCACTTATTGAAGAGACTGTCCTTTCCCCATTGTGTATTCTTGGAGACTTTGTAGAAAATTAATTGACCATTATGCAATGGTTTATTTCCGGGGTCTCTATTCTGTTCCATTGATCTATGTGTCTGTTTTATGCCAATAGCATACTGTTTTTTTGGGGGGGGAGGTTTTTTTTTTTTTACTGTAGCTTTGTAATATAGTTTTAAAAAATTTTATTGGAGTATAGTTGAGTTACAATGTTGTATTAGTTTCAGGTGTACAGCAAAGTGATTCAGTTATACATATACATATATTCATTCTTTTTCAGATTCTTTTCTCATATAGGTTATCACACACTAGTGAGTAGAGTTCCCTGTACTATACAGTAGGTCCTCGTTGGTTATCTATCTTATATATAGTAGTGTGTGTATGTTAATCCCAAGCTCCTGATTTATCCCTCTCCCCACATTTCCCCTTTGGTAACCATAAGCTTGTTTTCAATATCTGTATGTCTTTTTCTGTTTTGTAAATAACTACATTTGTATGTGATATAGTTTAAAATCAGGAAGTGTGATGTCTCCAGCTTTGTTCTTCTTTCTCAAGATTGCATTGGCTATTTGAGGGTCTCTTGTGTTTCCATACAAATTTTAGGATTTTTCTGTTTCTGTGAAAAAATTGATAGGGATTGCACTGAAACTGTAGATCACTTTTGGGGGAATGGACACTTTAACAGTAATAATTCTTCCAATTCAGAAAACTTTTTCAATCATTTCTCTGTCATCAAGGGCTTTGTATTTAATAGATGTTGTTTATCTACTTTCATTGACATCAAGCAAAGCTGCAAAAGTGCTTCTCCCTCAGTTCACACCCAGGGCTGCATGGAAGATCCTATTTATGGCCAGCTGAAAGAGACTTTAAAGGCCTGAACTTGGTACATAGATGGATCAGCTCCATATGTAGGGGCAAGTTGAAAAAGGATAGCAGCTGCACTCTAGTCTTGCTCAGGGGTGGCCTTGAAAGACAAAGGTGAGGAAGAAATCCTTCCAGTGTCCCCAGGGTGGGGCACAGGGACAGAGCTTTAGGCAATGCATCTGTTTATTCACTTTTTGTGGAAAGGGAAGTTGTCTGAAGTTTAAACATACATGGATTTATGGGCAGTGGTTAATGGCTTAGCCAGCTGGTCAGGAATCTGGGAGGAGAAAGATCAGAAGATTTGGGACAAGGATATCTGGGATAGAGGGATGTGAGTGGATCAATGGAAAAGGACACAAAGTGTCCTTTGTAAATAATATTGTACTAACAGGAGCACCTACAGTGGAAGAGGCATTAAATGGAGATGTGATGGTAGCCACCACCACTGCATCTTTTAAAGGTAGCACTAATTTCTGCCATTCCCCCCAGGAGACAATATGGTTTGGCCAGCGGGGAAGATTCAGAGGCTTCTTACCTGGACTTCCCCATTAAGACAGCTCTTATTCTAGACACCAAGGACCAGTGTAAGGTCATTTCAGCTACTCATTATGTATATTCCAATTATACAATCTGGAACCAGGATAATTACCACCATGTGGGTCTGTGGACCCAGTGGATCCAACTATGGGCCCAGATTCTATATATTACCTGGCCCTTTATGCCTCTCATTCTAATAGGGAGCCAATACCAACTCAGACTGTGTGTCCAACACTCCTTGAATTGTTTGGGTATCCCTCTTTCCCCAATGTACAGTTACCTAAATAAATTACCCCTTTGTGAAGCCATGTAGTCCTGGATCTCCTAACTTTTCTCCTCTTCCAGATGGTCCACACCTCATTTGTTCCAGCCAGATACCTTGGTTCCAGCCTCAACTCCTCTCCTTCCTAAGCTCCAATATCTAATCAATCACCAAGGTCTTTTAATTTAAAATCTCCATCTCCCACATTTCTGGAATCCATCCAAATCTCTATTCTAATGGAAGCTTCTGTGGTTGAGGCCACCATTTCTGAATTACTGTAATTTATTCTTAACTGGTCATACAAAGTATTGAAATATTCTTAACTGATCATCTCATTGCCCTCCTTAACACAGTTTTCATATGACTGAGATTAACCAAAATAATCTGGTCACTTCATCCGCCTTGCTTAAAAACCATCATCGCCCCTCTGATGTCTTAGACTAAAGTGTTTAGGAGGACCTGGATGTTCTGCTACTGTTTAAATATTCGCAGTCTTGCCACTGTCCATCTCACACCAATAACTAGTCATCTGGTAGGTCTTCCTGTTCCTCCAGGCCTTGGCGTAGTCTATTATTTCCACCCACATAGAAATGATCACAACTGCTTGCCGGGAAAGGCACGTATGGAATGCACGTTTGCAGTCTTTATTACATATTAGGCTCTCAATAATTAGTCTAAATAAGTGACTAAGATGACTGATAAGGCCAGATCCTCTTGACTATAAATCGATCCTACTTTACGTTAATGACAATGTTAAACTAGGACTGTATTCTCCCTCTGGACATTATTTACATTTACATTTAATAATAAACTACTGTAGTTCTCTTTGACAGCAAGACATTTACTCAGGTTTCACAGTCAAAAATGCCTGGCGAAGTACACAGTTAAGACAGACCCAAGCTCTGCCCCTCTGAGCTTTAAGTAACCAGGCAACTTTGTTCTAAAAATCTTTAACCATCCTACCGACATTATACTCACAATACTACGCCTTGGGTTCAACGGACCGGACCTCAAAGCACTTTCCAGGCACTTACAGTGAATTTAGAGAACAATTTATTTCCCCTGAGCTGAGGGGGTCGGGGGACAAATGCAGAGGATTCAAGAAACTGAAATACACAGAGAAAAACCTTAGCTAGTAGCTCCATCTTGTATTTCCCACTAAGCATTCGACCAGAGCCATGCAAATTCTGGGACCTCAGCTTCCCGCCTCGGGCTGAAGCCGCTTCCAGCGTGGACCTGATTTAGAGCCCCGTCTCCCCTCCGGCCCCGCCTCCTCCCCCCGGCCTGACTCTGAGCCCCGCCCATCTCCTCCACGCCCTCCCGGCCCCGCCTCCTCTCCCGGCTCCCCTCCCTGCCTGGCCCCGCCTTTATGCTCGGACCCCTCCCTCTAGCCCGCCCCCTTTCCTTTCCACTCTCTGGCCCCACCTCTAGCTCCAAGTCCCGGCCGGCCCTGAGCCCCGCCTCCATGCCCCAGCCACAGTTCCCGGACCCGAACCCGGCCGGGGCGGAGCTGCACCTGGTGCGGGGCCTGGGGCGTGGCGGGCGCCACGGAGCGCCAGGTGCGGCTTCCGCGTCAAGATGGCCGCTGCCAGCTGGGCCGGGGTCTGGCTCTCATCCCGCGGCCGCCTTCCCAACAGGCGCCCGCTGCTGCGAGTTGCCCTCTGCCTCCTGTGCTGGGGCCCGGCGACTGTGGGCGCCGTCCCCGAGCTCGGGCTCTGGGCAGCGACGATCAATGACGTAAGTGGAGTGTCGGGACCCAGGCGAGGTGCTGCCCGGGCCCGCAGGTCCTCCCCGCGCTCTCTGGGCTCCAGGAGCCGGTCTCGGGCTTGTTGATCTGGCCGGGCCTGACCCGGGTCCCCTGATACTTTCTCTGGGCTCTTTGTCTGCTCGGCGCGGGGAGCGCCCCCTCCTCCGGCCCGACTTGGGCTGTGGGGAGGATCAGTCAAGCTTGTGTGCTGGGGGATTGCTATCCCTTCTGAACCCTGTTCATGAGGATCACCATTCCCGAAGTCCTGGCCCCTCGCTCTGCTCCGACCTGCTCTGGCTAGATCAGGTCCTCGTTTATTCAGACCTGAGCCCTGAACCCCTTGGCACTCCTAGCGGCATCTTTGGATTTGACCTCTCCTCGTGCCCGGGTGCAGCCACAGGGCCGCACCCGTGTGGCCACAGGGTGGACTTTCCAGGGCTTCAGTTTCCGCATAAATTTAGAAAGAGCTTGTGCCTTTTTTTTTCTTTCTTTCTTTAAATGAGAAGGGAACATGCAATAGTCACCCCACCCCTCTTTCCCTCTTCTTGGGTTCCTGACATCACAGCTCCGGGAGCGTGTGTGGGCGCGGGGCGGGGGCAGGATGTGTAATTAAGGGATGTTTGCAAGGCTAGTGTGGAGGCATGAGTGCGGAAACGCTTCCTTTCCAGGGCAGGCCGTTTGAGAACTTGACATCCAGTAGTTACATGAGATGATGTGGGAGGAATGCAGAGGTAGAATTTTGGAAAGATTTGCTGAAGAGAGACAGGAAATCGAAGAGGCCTTATCTCCTGCTTTTCTAGATTCAGAGGTTTCATCCAGCTCCGTTTGAGATGAGTATTTTCCACATGTATGGAAACGATGTCCCAATTCTAAAGGCAAAACTTATATTTTGATTTCCTCAACCGGAAAGAGAAAGTACCAGAGGCTACAGATTCTTCCTATAACAAAAGCTGCATGAAGGAAGGAGAGTACATATCTTTCTGAATCTTTAAGACCCAGTGCAACCATTTTTTCCAGGATTCTTCTGGGTTGGTGCCCTATTTTGTGCGCCAGTGATAGAGCCTGCGTATCTTCATCATTAAATTTCTCTGAACAGTAAAAAGCAAAACTCAGACAACCACACTTACCGTTTGATGCTGCTTCTGTAGTGAGTAGGCAGTAGCATAAACTAAGTCCGAATAAGTTGGAAGTGAATCGGCTGCATACAGACTGCTTGACCATATCTGTAAAGATCTTTGCCAAGTATACTTTGGATGGTGAGATTCCAAAGGCCATGGGGAGAGAATGACTTTGCTTCCTGCGTGAGGAAGAAAAAATTACCTTTGGGTCCCACGTAATCTTTAGTCCTGTGTGATTCAGGACAGTAGCAATCCATAAAGCTCGTTGCAAAGAGTAGGCTGATTTTTTTTTTCCCCATTTCAAGTTGTCAAAACTTGTTCTTCAGAACAGGAAAGGAAAGTGGAGTTTTATTTCAGTTGTTCTGCAAATCTATCAAGAAATGGTTCTTTTTTAAAAAATTTTTTAATAATATATTCATTTATTCGGTTGTGCTGGGTCTTAGTTGCAGCATGTGGGATCTTTAGTTGCGGCGTGAGACTCTTAGTTGTGGCATGAGGGATCTAGTTCCCTGACCAGGTGTCTGGTTTAGGGCAAGTGAGTGTGGACTGTCTATTGGACATCCAGTGGACATGACCTTTAGGTAATTGGGTATGTGGATGTGCAGCTCAGAGGAGGGGTCTGGGCCCTGGGTTTTATTGATGTTGAAACTGTTGAGGAGGGAGAAGAGGTTATCAAGAAAGAGCTGCTTGTCCTGTCAGTGTTTTTCTTTAATTCCTAACCACATGTTTGTTTATTGTAATCCCTTCTCACCGGATTTTTTTTCTTGGTGAGGGCAGACATTAAATAACTAGTGTAAGATTTCATTTTGGTTGTGGTACGGGTTGTGAGGAATGGGTCTTACAGACCATGGAAGGGAGGGCCTGGCCTGGTGTGGGCCCCAGGGGAAGACACCCTGAGGAAGGGGATATTTGAACTGGGCTTTCAGGGATAAGAAGGAAATAACTAGATAAAGAGAGTGACAGGGAGGGGATTTCAAGTAAGTTTCAAGTTGACTACTAGGGTCCTGAGGGCAGGAAGGAGTATCCTGTTTCTGAGGACTGCAGGAAAGGTGCGAGAGAGGTGGGCGGGGCCCTGTGAGCGCAGTGAGATTTGGTCTCTTATAAAGAGACAGCGGTAAACCATAACTCAGGGACAGGGTCAGTTGTTTTATCAGAAGTGTGTTGATGTTGATACCACGAGAGCAGCTGCAGATGCACAGACAGGTTCTGTCTGAACAGCAGTCATCGTACAGCGGCAGCCACACTCATCTGCCGTGTGTTGCTGGCCCCAGGAGCCTTCTGGAGCCTCGCATCCACTGCAGGGAGTAGGTTACATGAGACAAAGTTCTAAGCCAGTGAGTGATGTGATCAGATTTATGTTTTTAATGCCTTTTTTTTGGCCAGGCCACGGGGCATGTGGGATCTTAGTTCCCCGACCAGGGATTGAACCTGTGCTCCCTACAGTGGAAGCACGGAGTCTTAACCACTGGACTGCCAGCGAAGTCCCAGATTTACGTTTTCAAAGAATAATCACTCCAGGCATAGGAGTTAAAGGATTAGAACTATGTATTTTCCAGGATAAAACTATACTCTTAAACAGTAGAGAGAAATTTTTTTAACAAGAGCTCTCTGTATTTCTTTGTTTTTCATTATAGAAATCAGGACCTTTGATATTTAGGAAAACTATGTTTAACTCTACTGAGATCAAGTTTTCTGGTAAGTATAATAAACTAATATAACAGTAAAATAACAATAACTTATAAATGAGCAACATGTAGTATCAACTCATGCATTAATTTAACATAAACTAACATAACACATTGTAATATTATATATTTTAAACTAGGCAAATGTTTTTAAGTGATCCTAACATTTTAAGGGTTTCTTTTGTTCCAGTCGGGTCATAGTTATTTTCAAGAATGCATTTTTCTGATCCTGTCTCAGAAAATGTAATGTGAATCATTCTTTAAAAATTATAGTTAAAACCTAGTAAAGAAGTCTTCAGCAAAAAAGTATTTGACCTCCGAAATTTGACTCTGAATCCCTTTTAAAATTCAGTAAATTCTTTTTATGGTTATATGAAATGCCATGATTGTGATGAAACCTTTGTGTTTCTGAAAATTTTCTAAATATACACATGATCACAGTATGAAATAAAAATTATTAGACACTAACAATTAGGATTTTAGAGCTTATGAAGGTGAAAATATTTGTTAGGGACTGTGTTGTCTGTGTAAATACTGGTGTGTCATGACTACCAAGTCATAGATCTTGAGGTTTGCGGTATTTTTAATGAGTTTACATTGGATCATATTTACTGTGCACTAACCCCTCTAGGTGTTTCCAGTAACTTGACTAGGTCAGTTGGTTGCCAGAGTTAAAGTTTGGGGTAAGGGGTAGTTTTTTTGTTGGGTAGAGCAAATTGGCTTCGTGGGACCCACAGCCGTGGCCCTTTTATCTCTCACACCATGCTCTGAACATTTGTTGGAGAATTCTGCCGTGTGTGGTCTTTGCTGACGGAAGTAGGCCAGCCATCAGCTAGAAAGCAAAGGCGGTTCAAAGCAGCTTCGTGATATAGATCATCAGTGGTGATAAGAGCTTGGTAAGAGGAAATTGAAGCCCAAGGTGGGTGAGGAAAAAATTTTGGCCTCTCAATGCTTTAATAAATTCATGTCTCACTGTCTAGACAAGATTTAAAACACTGGTGCAGACAAAAAAATTACATGGGGGAATAAAAAGTTATATGGACCACTGAAACACAGAATTTGAATTTTTTTTAAATCAGTATGTAATGTCCGAGATCAGCCTAAAAGCAGACCACAATTTAGTATTAACATATCTAAAGAAAGAAAAATGAGGCAGCAGAAGGGAGTTAGGAACAAAAACGTAAAAAAAAAAAAAATGAGGGTTTAGTCAGGTAAAAGCTGGCAGTGTCCCAGCACTGATGGGAGAGAGGTCTTTCTGTAACTATGACCGTAGCTCTAACATTGTGGCTGGCGGGGGTGGATGAAGTGCCCACCTGAGCCTCCTTGTTCTGCTGCCATATTCACCAAGCAGCCTTCTCATCATCTGCTTTATAGTTACTGTTTAAGTGAGTAATTGGGCATTAAGTTTTACACACCTACATCCATGGTATGAAAGATGAAACTGAGTCTCTGAGTTCTCACAGAGCCAAATTTTACTTTATTATTATTATTAAAAAAAAATATTTGTTAGGAATGACTTTTTTCATTAATTAATTAATTAATTAATTTATTTATGGCTGCATTGGGTCTTCGTTGCTGCGCACGGGCTTTCTCTAGTTGTGGCGAGCGAGGGCTACTCTTCGTCGCGGTGCGCGGGCTTCTCGTCATGGTGGCTTCTCTTGTTGCGGAGCACGGGCTCTAGGTGTGCGGGCTTCAGTAATTGTGGCGCATGGGCTCAGTAGTTGTGGCGTGCGGGCTCTAGAGCGCAGGCTCTGTAGTTGTGGCGCATGGGCTTAGTTGCTCCACGGCATGTGGGATCTTCCCAGACCAGGGCTCAGAACTGTGTCCCCTGCATTGGCAGGCGGGTTCTTAACCACTGCGCTACCAGGGAAGTCCCAGAGCCAAATTTTAGTGCCTACAAAGTTAAGCATTGGTCCCTTGGGTATGTGTCCGTGCTGTTTGGTGGATCAGATGCCTTGCTTTCCCTAAGGAAAGCTAAGGTGACCCCTCTTAGCTACTCCATTCAAGATGCCGTCATGTGGAGCCACTGGTGAAAATCTCTCAGTGTAATTCACCATATTAACAGAATAAAAGAAATACATCATATAATCATCTCAATATATACAAAAAAGCATTTGAAAAAAATCAGCACCTCTCCATGATGGAAACTCTCAGAAAACTAGAAATAGAAGGAAATGTCCTCAACCTGATAAAGGGCATCTATGATAAATCTATAACTTAACATTATACTGGCAGTTCTCCCCAGATTGACCAATAAATTCAATTAATCCCAATCAAAATCCAAGCAGACTTATGTAGAAACTGGCTAGCTGTTTCTGAAACTTACATGCAAATACAGAGGACCTAGAATAGCCAAAACAATTTTAAAAAAGAACAAAGTGGGAGGGCTTTTACTCTCTGATTTCAGAACTGAACATGAAGCTATGGTAGTCCTAACACTGGAACTGCGATAGACACATAGAACGGTGCACATCGTTGTCAAATTGACTGATTCATGTCATGATTATGACTCAACTTTTCCCACTCTGTATGTCTAGTATTTTTGTTTGGATAGTGGATATCGTGAATTTTACATTCTTGAGTACTAGAATGTTGTATTGTGTGAACACCTTTGTTCTGGCAGACAGTTACGTTTCTTTGGGGTCAGTTCGATCCTTTGCAATTTTGTTTTTAATTTCTTTTAGGAGGGATCAGGGGTAGCCTTTACTCTAGAACTAACTTAGCACCACTTCTAAGGTGTGACTCTTCTGCGTCTCTCCCAGACACGGGGTGTGTTTACTGAGGCCTTTCCTCTCTGGCTAGTTCCCATCCCCATGTGAACTCAGAATTTTTCAGCTTGTCCCTGTGCACGGGCAGGCTGTTATGCAGCCAGAGACCAAGGATCTGTATGCAGATTTCATTGACCCTTTCTCTGTGTAGTTCCCACCTCTTGGGTACTCTGCCCCAGAAACTCTACCAGCCTCAGCCTTGGTCAACCGTAATAATTTAATTTAAGGAATTTATCTGTCTCATTTTGCAGCGACTTTTTGGAGAAATTAGGTAATACTTTACTCATGGTTTCCTTAAAGTTGTCTATTTTTTTTTTTTTTTTTTTAAGGAACATTTTTTTTTTTTTTAAGAAACATTTATTTATTTATTTTTGGCTGCGTTGGGCCTTCGTTTCTGCACGCGGACTTTCTGTAGTTGTGGCGAGCAGGGGCTACTCTTTGTTGCGGTGTGCTGCCTTCTCATTGCGGTGGCTTCCCTTGTTGTGGAGCACAGGCTCTAGGCGCGCAGGCTTCAGTAGTTGTGGCACATGGGCTCAGTAGTTGTGGCGCACGGGCTTAGTTGCTCCACGGCATTTGGGATCTTCCCGGACCAGGGCTCGAACCCATGTCCCCTGCCTTGGCAGTCAGATTCTTAACCACTGTGCCACAGGGAAGTCCAAAGTAGTCTATTTTAAATTGCATTCTTGAAACCTTAAGTTTATGTTAGAGTATATATATTACTGTTGTAAAATGAGACTTTCTTTCTCTAAACAGTTAAGTCATTCAGGTGCTCTGGGCCTGTGAAGTTTACCATAGTGTGGCTTTTGGAACAGCATACCTGTCACAATGAATATTCTAAGCTGGAAGTAAGTAAAACACAAATTTTAAATGTGTCTAAAACTATGAAGGAAAAGTTAGGAGTTTTAAGATTTATTAGCTTATCAAGTGAGGAGGCCAGGAATAGAGAAGTGCCACAGATTTGGGGACTTAGGCAATAAATGCATTAATTATATCAAAGTATATGCTTTCTGAGAATACAGATCTTTTAGTTTCCTTGTATCTTATGAAAAATGTTAGTAAATATTTAAATCAGAGTTGTGGAAACCATTGATAAGGGGACTGTGGGTCACGCACAAATGAAAATCAACTCAATTTAAAGAAGAAATGTAAAAGTGTCACTTCGTTCAAAAAATTAGAACTAGAACTTCAGGGAGAACTAGAACTTCAGGGAGTGTGAGTAGATTTAGTGAGTATGAGTAGACCTCAGAAAGAGGTGAGGAGGAAAAAGGAGGGGGAGAGTGTGAGAGGAGGAAAAAGAGACCGGGTTAGGTCAGTGTGTATTTCCTACGAACAAAGATATTCCCTTAGATTACACAGTACAGAGATCAGATTTACGAAGGTTAACAGTGATACAATGCTAATTGATATAATAGCTAATAAACCATGTTCAAACTTTGCCAGTGTCCCAACAACATCCTTTTTAGCAGCTTTTTTCTTTTCTTTTCTTTTCTTTTTCTGGTACAGGATCCAATCCAGGATCACCTTGTATTTCTGCAGGGTTTTTTTTGGGGGGGTGGAGGTGTTGAGGGTGGTTCATGACATGACATTGATATCTTTGAGGTGTACAAGCCATTTATTTTTACAAAATGTCCCTCAATTTGAATATTTCTCACGTTTCCTCGTGATTAAATTCAGGTTATATTTTTGGCGGGCATACCAGAAAGTATACTGTTTTGTCCCATTTTTGGTGATGTTAACTTTGATCAGTTAAGGAAGTTTCTGCCAGGTTTCTCCACTGTAAAGCTACTACTTTTCTCCTTGTTGTTAACAATAATTTGTGAAGAAATACTTTTGTATTTATGTGTAAATATCCTGTTTCTTCATCAGTCCTTGTTTTAACATTCTTTGATTCTTGCCTGAATCAAAGCACAGTTACCGCTGTGATTGCTAAACAATGATTTTCTAATTCCATGTTTTCTTCTACATTTATTAGCATTCGACTATGAGGTTGCACTCTTTTCCCCTCTCTTATCCGTCTGTCAGTCAATCAATTATCAATATGGACTCATTGATTTTAACTTTGTTGGGTGGGTTATAATCTATTACTGTTTTTATGTATTTTGCTCAAATTGTCTCATATTTGGCCAATGGAAGCCTCTTAACCTTTTCTTCATGCCTGGGAGATGCCATTAGGAGCGCGGTTTTATTCATCCATCTAGGAGCCTCGTTGTTAGTTGATGTGTAAATGAGTGTTCCCCCTGCACTCAGTTGGGTTTGCCATCTTTGCTTTATGTTACTAAGTGTTTGGTTTATCTTTCCTTACAATTAAATGCTGCTTTCTTTCTCTGTAAAATCTTTTATACCTGGAGTAAAATGAAAGTAGCCCCAGGACAAAGTATTTTGTATTTCTCTGTGAACCATTTCCTTGTAGTAACATCTTAATCACTTTTATTACTATAAGAGAATGCTTATATTATGTATTACTGTATCTGAGCATATCAGAATGGCTAAAATGTTATGATTACCTCAATTGTACTGAAAATTATATTCAAAACTTTTTCTTTTGGGTATTTTGTTCTATTGCATGTTTCAAGTGTTCCAAGCTGAATAACTTTTTGGTATTATTTAGATATTAAGTGGAAATAAATTATGACATAGACTCTTACTTTGCATAGGAGCTGTCACAAAAACATGAACTTAGTGTCAGTGAAGACTTTTGTGGTCATTATTTCAAGAACAGCGAATGTTGGACAACAAAAAAAGAAAACTTAGATTGCAACAGTGATTTACAGGTGTTTCCCCCATTGAATGTGAGTACCTGTCTTGCGATGTTGAAATAGAATTTACGTTTCTCCCAGTGAATGCAAGTATCAACTTCTGTTTTATCAGTATTTTGATAAAGGAAGGTGCTTAAGTTGTCAATTATTAGGTTTAGTTCTTCTGTGTGTGTGGCAGTACATAATAAGTGGAACCATTGTTCCATTTCTTTGTGCCTTTTGCAGCAGCATCCTTGAAAGAGGATCCTTTTATCATCCTTTCATGATTTGCTGCCATTCCATCCCTCGTCTCTCTTCTGCCCACCCCAGTCAGGGCTTTGCCCCCATCATCCCATCAGAACAGCTCTAGTCAAGGTCACCAGTGACCTCCATGTCATTAGATCCCTAGGTCTATTACTCCTACTGAAAGTCTGTCAGTGTACTTGACTTACCAGCATTTAACACACTTGAACACTCTTCTTTGTGCACTTTCTCCTCCTAGCCTAGAAGACTAGATTCTAAAATGTTAACAGCGGTCATCTCTGGGTGGTGAGGCTGTGGGTCGTTTTAACTGATTTTTTGTCCTGTAAATTCTGAAATGAAAATGTCTTTAATAAAAACGTTAAAGGGTTGTTTTAAAACTTTGTGTCAAGGTATAATAAATATACATAAACTTACAGCAAAGTTTGCATATCAGCAGCGTAGGGCTTGATGAATTTTCACAACCTGAACCCACCCGTGTGAATCCCGATCAAGATCAGGGCTTTTGAGCACCTCGAGCTCCCTTTGAGTTCCTACTACCCTCCCTGCCAACGGTAACCACTGCCCTGATTAAGGAAGTAATTTTTCAAAAGTAGGATTTTGTTACGCATGTTTGGGATACAGTGAGATTTGTTCTCTGGTGTTCAGCTTTAATCTTTACTTTTTTCATAACACATTTTTTTTCTTAATTGTTGAAACTATTTTTCCTTATGGAAATGCAACAATATAAAATGAAATTATTTTATTTTATTTTTCCAGAATAAAGAACTAATGACAAATACCGGAAATGTTACAAACCAGGAAGGGTCAGCGGTAAGTCATTTTATTTGCCTTTAAATCAAATACATACAAGTTAGAGTAAGACTGAGCAGAATCTGTTGATGGACAGGTACTCAGAGAGTGATCTAAAGTAGGGTTAGTAGAGTTAGGAAAGAAAAAAGAAGCATTATTTAAAACAGTATATTTCCTTACATATGTCTGTGTGAATTTTGTACATGCTTGGTTCTGTCTTTGTTTAAAAATCTCTTTAAAGGTGTGATTTAACAGTAACTTCTATGTAGTCTTTCTTTATTTTAAAAAATAAAATTCCGCTGCCAAATACCTGAGGCAGCACAGCAGTGGGCGGAGCTGTATCGTCATTAAGGAAGTAAAGAAATAGATAGAAACCATGATGTAGCACGAGGGGGAGGGGAAATTTGGAATTTGGGGAAATTACTCAAAGTCAGAAGACTAAGAGGTTGTGAGGATTACAAGGAGTTGAGTGTAGGGACTGAAAGTGGACTTAGAAGAGCTTGATGTTTGCCTTTAGACTGGGACTCTTCTGCTTTCATACTGTTTTCTCCAAACATCTTACAGAGTAGTCTGGTAGTGGAAGGGCATTCACTCTGCAGTGGCTGGACCAACTCTTTGCTTTACAGAAACTGTCACAGGTGGAGGAGTAGGAAATGAGAGGGAAGGATAGGAAATACTCAGGAAGGAGGAGTGTGAAAAGTTTGGTCCAGCTACGTGAGGGCACTGCAGGGTTCACAGGCAGTCCCAGTGGGCTCAGTTTCAGGCCTCAGTGGGACTGCTAGCAACAGAGTGCCTTAAGGAATTTAAATACTTTAGCCTATACACCGAATCTGAGTCATTTCCAGCAATGTTATCTGACATCTTTCTCCCCCAGTTCAATTAAAAAGGACACACATTTTAAAACTGGATGCTTGGGACTTCCCTGGTGGTCCAGTGGTTAAGACTCCGCGCTTCCAATGCAGGCGGTGCGGGTTCAATCCCTGGTCAGGAAACTAAGATTCCACATGCCACAGGGCATGGCCAAAAAGTATAAATAAATAAATAAATGCTTGATTATACTAGGATATTAGAAAAACTATTTGAAAGGTAGTATTAAATAAAACATAGAATGGTAACATTGGGGGGAAAACCTGTAGAAATATAAAAAGTAGAAAACATTGGCAAGTGGAAAAGGCTTTTTTCCTCTTCCATCCCTTTGGGTCTGGGAGGATGGTGGTAAAAAAAAAAACAAATGGAGGAAATCCTTCCACTACCCACTGTCCTTCCACAGCCCACCATTCCTTTTATCTGTGTTTTGTTTTTTTTTTAAAGTAACCCAATTCAATTCTTAAAAGTTGTTTTAAAATGTGGTGGACAATCATTTAGCTATATCTTATATAGCAATTAAAAAAAATAACATGAAGGATTTTTTTTCTGTTTCAGGATGTTGTAGCCAAAACACAGAGAGATGGGTTTCATATCTTTATTGTTTCTATTAAAACAGAAAAAACAGATGCAAGCTGGAATTTGAATGGTATAGTTAAACAGTATGCATGTTTTATTGTCTGCTTTTACTGTATTCTGTATTTTTGTCATTAACCCAAATCTACATTCTCTGTTAAAACACATTATTCAAAAATGATTTTCTGTTAATCACAAAAATGAATAATCTGTTTATTTGGGGTACTTAGAACTTTATGCTTATCTTAACTCTAATATATATATTTTTTAATGGAATGGAAATTTTAAATTAATTTAAGATAAATTTTAGGAGTTCCCTGGTGGTCCAGTGGTTGGGACTCTGTGCTTCGGCTGCTGAGGGCCAGGGTTCAATCCCTGGTCGGGGAACTAGGATCCCACAAGCCGCACAGCGTGGCCAAGAAAAAAATAAATAAAAGGGTGAATTAAAAAAAAGATAAATTTAAAAAGTTTTAACTTGATAGAGGATACAAAATTCTCCATCCTTCCAGATTAAAAAAAATTTTTGTAACATGTAGAAATGGGTAGGTGACACCTTAATCGTACTTGAAGTGGATTATATTCTGTTACTTGAAAATGGCCATCATCAGGGGTTCAAAATTTTTGTTCTTTAAAAAGTTTAAGAAAAGGAATCTGTTTGTAGCCTAGGAGTAGAAGTAGCATGTCTGGCAACTGTGGCTTCTGTGGTCTGTGAGCTCCCCTGCCTGCCCATAAGGTAGATGCTTTTTGCCTCGTGAAACCGTAGCTCCTGGTGCCCAGTGTGAGAGCAGGCTCACACTAAGTGGTTTTCAAGGGAGCGAATGCTTCCATGGGTCCTGGAATTGCTTTAGCGGTCATTTTCTGGACTGGGTATCTGCTGGGCTGACAGTAGCCAAGCAGCATGTGAGGATCCTGGGGATTTGCAAACTGCTCTGATTCACCCACTGGGGCACAGAAGTGAAGCCAGGCTCTGTCTCTGAAGGGCACCCAGTCCAGAGAGGAGGGAGAAAGCAGTGAGGTGAGTCAGGCATGGCCGCAGAGGAGGCCCAGAGCTGGTCTTCCACGGGGAAGCTGGTGGGGGGGCTGCTCTGGAGAGTGTGAAGCAGGCCTTCCTCCCGGAGGTAATGTAATGGGCCCAGACCATGCCACACAGGGAGCAGGGGCGTTGCTGCCATCCTGCTCCCCAGCCTGTGCGCCCTGCCTTCCCAGGTGTGGCGTCTTTTCCTCTGACGCCAGCAGGCAGCTTTAAGCTTCTGCTGGTTAGTAACTGGCGCAGTTGCTAAGCCTTGCAAGTCTTGCGCTGTATTCGGCACTCTGTTCGTTATTGCTCTCGGACAACAACCCAAACTAGATTCTGGAGTTCAGTAAATTTTTTTAAAATTTTTAAAATTAATCAATTAATTAATTTGGCTGTGCTGGGTTGCCGCGTGCGGGATCTTCGTTGCACCGTGTGGGATCTTTAGTTGCAGCGTGTGGGATCTTACTTGCAGCATGTGGGATCTAGTTCCCTGACCAGGGATGGAACCCAGGCCCCCTGCATTGGGGGCTTGGAGTCGTAACTGCTGGACCACCAGGGAAGTCCCTGGAGTTCAGAATTTATCCAAGGTACATTAAGAAAGACAAAGTCCTCAGCTAGGTCAGGGACTCAGCCAGGGCCAATCTCAGACCAGGACTACTTTGCTGTCTGCATAAGATCTGACTTGGCTCACACTTTACAAGAGCATGTATACAAATAACGTAAAGATATCTTTATACAGTTACATAATCAAAGGTTAAAATTCAGCATTTGTTAACTTGGTTTGTATTCTTGGAGTCTTAAAATGAGCTTACATTGAAAAACTTAAGGAAAACTGGTTGTTAATTTTAATGCCTTCATTTCTTTATCCCCACCCTGCCTTCACAGTCTCTCTCTCTATGATGGGGCCTCATGGATATATCTCTGCATCAGATTGGCCTCTGATGATTGTGAGTATCTCTCATCATTTCTTCCTTTTTTTAAAAATGAGTTTTGTATCCCAGTTGGAACATTTAAACATTTTAAGAGCTCAGTGGTGGTAATTCCTCAGTAGCTAACACTTTGACATACCCTCTATTTCTGGTTCCATGGTGACTGGAAAATAAAGGATTGCAAACTTGAATGTAGAAATGTCAATTTTCAAATGACCAAAAGGCTTAACTGACTAAAATTGCTTCTCCTCCCACAGTTCTACATGGTGATGTGTATCGTTTATATCTTATATGGCATACTCTGGCTGATGTGGTCTGCCTGCTATTGGAAAGATATACTAAGAATCCAGTTCTGGATTGCAGCTGTTATTTTCCTGGGAATGCTTGAAAAAGCAGTTTTTTATGCGGAATACCAAAACATCAACAGCACTGGGTTATCAAGTAAGTGGTGACTGTGTCCATGAATATGGTGTGACCCAAGAGTCACCTAGCATTTGTGAGCAGAGCTGTGGGGACTCCCCGCCCCACCTTCATACAGTGGTTTGGGAACAACCATATAGGTGAAGAGGAGGAAAGCCAAGAAGAGAATATCAGAGTAGGACTCTGATCTAGGCTAGCATGGGTGTTGTCTTCATTTTCTGTTTTCTTCTTGCTGGCTTTCCCTTACTTCCCTCCTGGGGAAAAGAAAAGTCCTGTTCCCTAAGGTTCAGCTACCCGTGACTGGCTTTAAACAACACGAAGTTCTGGACTGGGGACATCGGGTGCTGCCAATCCTTTTAACATATTTCTCTGTATTTTTCCCCGTCCTCTCTCTTCTCCTTTCCCCTCCAAAGAAGAAAAGAAAATCTGGCCACAGGGAGTAAAGTTAGTAGTGCCAGGATGGATGGTGACTGCACCCTTTTTGCAAAGAACTTCACGTGACCGTGGGAGACACCATCCCAGCTTACACAGTGGAATGTGGCAAGCAGGCAGGACATATAGTGGGGCATCCTCAGATGGGTGCCGCAGACTTCTAGAAGATAGAGTTCAACAGGGCCAGAGAAGTAAAGGTACAATTCATTCCATCGCTGAACCTTCAAAAGGGAGATAGCTCAGAAGGATAGAAAGCCCTCAGGAATGTGCTTCTGAGTGGTCAGTTACAAATGATCGTGGTACAGGTTTTCAAAGGGTGTAGTTGTGTCTGCTCTTTATTTTAAAATACTCCGGGAAAAAAAGAGGGTGAGTTGGAAAATAGATGAGACAAATTTAGCATAATGTTGGTAATTATGGAAGCTGAGTGATGGGTTCGTGGGAGTTCATTATATCGCTTTCTCTGTGTCAAAGAATGTTTGTAATTTCCCAAAATAAAAAGTTTAAAAAGACATGTACAAGACAATAAAGTAAACACAAACATCCAGGGAGGCATGTTAGAGGTATTATTACCCTATAAGAAGTTTTAGTGACATGTGTGCATGTGTATGTGTGTGTGCCTGCCCTAAACCAGATAAGGAAGGAAGGATAGAGCTGCTGCATACGACTGGGAGTTAAAGCATTCTTGAATGTCAGAGAAGGCGGGTCAGCTCCTTTGCTGCCAGTGGTGGGGGTCTCTGTCTAGAAGAGGGTGGCGTGAACTTGGGTGAGGGGCAGCAAAAGCCTGAGATCCATGGAGAGAAGGAAAGACCATCTATCTTCCTCAGGGCCTTCAGGCCCTCTGAGATGACACCAGAAGGCTCTTGGAAGAGAAACGCCAGACTGCTGTCCTTGTCTTTGAGGAGTCCTGTGGAAAGGAGAGGCGCCAGACGAGGCCTGGGCTGATGTTGTTTCTGATTTTCCCAGTCGTAAATTCTGTAACCCAGGCTGTCTTGCTTGGCATTGGTCCTGGAAGGATAGACTTCAGAAAAATCAAGCAATGAGGATTTAGTGATTGTTAGGACCCAGCAAGGATACATTAAGAATAGGTCGTGTCAATTGACTTCTTTGTTTTTTGCTTCTAGATTGGCAGTTAGGCAAATGTAATAAATTTAGTATATCTGCTCTTCTTCAAGGTATTGGGCAAGGTCTCTTGTGGTTTCTTCTAGAGAAGGCAGAGAAACATGAACTGAAAACAAGAATTACAAGAATTAGGTGGATTCACAACTCGTTTCTGAATGGCTTTCTCCTCTCCATCTTTACCGCCAGCACTCTCAACATCTCTTGGCTAAATTCTGGAATAGACTCCTGAGCGGTTTCCTCACCTACAGTCTATTCCTCTCCAAGCCATTAAGTAGAGCAATCTTGATAAAATAAAGCTGTCTACTTTATTCCAAGGGTCAGCAAGCTTTTCCTGCAAAGTCTACACAGTAAATATTTTTGGCTTTGCGAGCCATGTAGTCTGTGTTGAAACTTTTCAACTACTGCCATTGGAGCATGAAAGCTGCCACAGACAACAAATGGGCATGGCTGTGTTCCAATAAAACTTTATTTACAAAACAGATGTAGGGCCAGATTTGGCCTATGGGCTGTAGTTTACTAGTTCCTTTTTCACTCCCTTGTTTACTATCATTGACTTCCCACTGCCCTCGGCAACAAGCCCTGACTCATGGCCTAGCCTAAAACTGAGGTGATTGGGTCCTGCCTCTGCCCCAGCCTCTTTTCTTGACCTCCCTCGTTACACTCCCTGCTGCAGACATGCCGAACTTTCACTTCTTGCAGCATATTTGGCTTTGTCTCTTTTTCCCTCCATGCCTTTGCATGTGCCATTTCCTTTGCTTTCCCCTTTCCCTCCTCCAAACGGTTAACTCCTACTCAGCCTTCAAACCCTGGTGTAGATGTCACTTCCTATGAGAAGATTTTCCTGCCCCGTGTGGATTAGGTCGCTTTCATCACAATCCTGGGAGATACAGCGTTACCTCCAGCACTTGCTGAATTCTGTCCATTTACTTGTCCTGACCAGAGTACAGGCTTCACGAGGGCAGGGAACATGGTGTGTCTTTTACTGTGATAGCCACACGGTAGGAGCGTGAATGAGGGCAACCTGGAGAAAAGAGAGCTCCTGAGGGCGTTATGGTTTTCAGATATTTACAGGACAGGAAAGGGCTACAATCCTTTGTAGCCTCAAGGGGAAGAATAAGAACAGAGGGGAGCTCGGGGAGACAGATATCCAGTGGGCGTGAGAAAGCTGTGCCCAGTAGAGCCGATAGGAATCCCCTTCATTGAGGTTTCAAACATCACTTGGATTAGATGACCTTTAAATTAAACGTGGCGACTTAGTCTGAGGTCAGGACGTAACCGTACACAGTACACATTTAGACTCTTGGCGGCAGGCGTCCAGATGGACCCAGAGCGAATGATTTTCCTTCGTCCCCCTCAGCCCAGGGTTTACTGATCTTTGCGGAGTTGATATCTGCGATTAAGAGGACGCTGGCTCGCCTCCTGGTGATCATTGTGAGCTTGGGATACGGCATTGTGAAGTAAGTACCGGGGCCCAGAAAAGTCACCGTGTCCCCACCCTGTGATCCATCCATCTCCGCTATGACCCCTGTGAAACCCAACACCTCTCAGTGTCGTACCACAAATCCCAGAGGGAAATACCTGCAAGGACGTGTTTTTAAAAGATTTCCATGCACTGGCTATTTTATTCTTTTCTCAAATAAAAATCCTGAAGTTGAATTCCAGTAACTTCATAGTTAGATGAATAATCAACTATAAGGATTATGGAAAATTTTAAATGATTCTCGAAGTTCAGACCATTTTCTGTTTCCTAGACAACATAGTTAGGGGTCATGTTTGTGTATGAGCTATTGTAAGAGAGAGCGCTCTCATTAAACACCAGGTTCAGCAGAATTTCTGGCTGAAACCTGGCAGTCGCCTGAGGACCCGCTTTCGGGACCCTCTCAAGCAGATCTTTTCTCCCTCTTACCTTTGAATCCCTGGGCATGAACGTGGAAGAGCCTGTTGCCTAAGACCCTCTGATTCCCAGAAACTCAAGCCCTCACACTGGACCACAGCTGCATCTTCGGGTTGCAGGCCTTGTCAGCCGCCAGCTTTCCCCTCATCCCTCACCGCTCCGAGCACTTGCTCTGTTGTCTTTCTCCTCAGCACTTCACTGTCAGGATTCCCTCTGATTTGAGGATCCTTTAAGAAACCTGACCTCACCCCCTCACCTCTGCCACTCTTACCTGTCACTTGCCCTCAACTACTGAGTCCCCTGGCCGTTTTCTAGACTTGATTATTATCTACTTATTATTGTGTATAACTGCACCCTCTCCATGGTGGCACATTGAAGCAATCTGCTCTTCAGCCTCCCCCGTTTCCTGTTCACTTTCTCTAATATGTCAGCTGTAGGCACTCTTGGTCCCTGGTGGGGCCTCCGGCCTATTGATCTCACCGCCTTCCACGGTCCGGCAGGGCACTGATGACCCCTGCCACCCCTGAGGCCCTCCGCCTTTCCCTTTGTCGGCCTCCCTCGATGAATCCAGCTCTCCAGCTGCGCAGGCTCAGCCGGGGCTGCAGCGTCAGCCTGAGGAGAACACCCCACCCCACTGCCTGGCTCAGTTCACTCCGTGACCCTGAACTTGAAGGGCGCCCTCAGTGCTGCTGGCACTTCTTGGTCCCCGTGCCATTTGTGTTCTGACTCTCTGCTCTGCGGAAGACCATTTACCCCTTCTGTCTCCTCGCACCTCCCTACCCTCATCCATCGTAGCTGATCTTGGCTCTTCTCTCACCGAGGAATTAGAAGCCATCAGAAGGGACTTGCGGCCGTCAGGTCTGTGTCATCCTCCCCACCTCTGGACCACACGCAGCCTGTTCTGCTCCTGTACGGCGTGGACCATCCCTGTGTGTGGTTAAGCCCCGCCCTGCCCTGGTGCCCTGGGTCCTGTTACCTCCTCTGTCAAAGAAGCTGTTCCAGCACTCTGTCCTGTTTTCTCTGATAGCGTCAATTTCCCTCTCCGGTGGGCCATTCCCATCAGCACACTGTTACTTCTGTCATCTTCAGAAGCAAACCCTCCCTTGAACCCAGATGGCCCTCTCCTCTGCTTCTCCTTCATTGCTTTTCCCCTGTGTGCAGCAGCATTTTTCAGATGTGTTGTCTGTACTTGGCCACTTCCACTTCCCTCGTTTTCTGTCCTTGTGAGGTTTGGCCCCATTCCTCCACTGAGACTGTGCCTGTCAAGGTCACCTTGACCTCTCCTCGCCGAATCGCAGGGCCCCGCTCAGCCCCCGTGCAGGTGCCCGGTCGTGGAGCCTCCTTCAGGGTCTCCTGTGCTGGAGCCCCCTCGTCTTCCCGAGCTCCAGTGTTGGGGGGCCCTGGGCTCAGGCCCCAGACCTCTTCTCTAGCGACCGGCATCCCCGAGGCTTTCTCATCCAGTTCCGTGGCTCTGACTGATGAACGTGTCCAGAATGAGCCCATCCCGCCCCTCCACGGCCACCACCCTGGTCCAGGCCACCACCTTCTCCTGCCGAGACTATACTCCAGTAGCCTCCAAACTGGGTTCCCCACTTCTGCCCTGGTCTCCTGTCAGTCTCTTCAAACACAGCAGCAGCCAAGATGATTCTCTTAAGATGTAACTCCAGTTTCATTACTTTTCTGCTCATTTCACTCAATGAAACCCAAATTCCATCTTGTGGCTTCTCCGATGGCTGACCTCATCTCCTGCCACTCTCCCTCCAAACACTCTGCTCCCTCCTGCTGCTTTTCTTGCTCTCACTGTTCCTTAAACCCAGCAGACACTTGTCTCACAGCGCAGGAAAGGCCTCTGCTTGTCAGCTTCCCCCCGCCCGGATCCCGGGCGTGGTTTGCTCCCTCACTTCCTTTAGTTCTCTGTCTCACCATCACCCCCCAGGGAGGATGGCCCTTTGGGACCCTAATCAGTGCCCATCCTCCATCACTCTAGTCCCTCATGCCTTTTGATGTGTTTCTTAGCATTTATTGTCTCTTCCCCCCACTTGTGTGTGACTTCCCTGTATTGTGTCCTGCTGTATCCCAAGGCCCCAGTGCGCTGGGCGGCACACGGCGTGCACTCAGTAAGCGTGCACTAATGCACGCACGTGTGCTTCTGAGCTCCGGACTGGTGCAGTTACCAAGACTGTAGCGAGGAAACCTTCTTTTCGTTCGTTTTGCTTTCTTTTGGTTTTTGGCCTTAGTACAGTATATAGAACACAAAACCCTGTGGGTCCCAGTGGCAACTCACAGTTGTAGTTATGAGCATCGGGTGCCAGGGTGCAGAGGGTGGTGGCTGAGAAGGGATAGAAGATTGAGCTGGTGGGTGAGGGCTCAGCCCTTTTTGACTGAATCCCTTCACTGTCAACTTGTGTTCAACCCTTACAAAGCGGTAACAGTTCTGGCTGTTGCAGGGTTCCAGTAAGCTGGCTATAGTGAACCAGAATTTAGATGAACTAAGTTAGATAAATTGTCTGAAATATGAGCTATGGGTATTAGTTCAGTTTTTACTTAGATGACTATCATAAGTATTTTTTTTTCAAAACCAGTTTTTTCTTCTAATTACTCTGAAAAGAGGGGTTTTGAGTTAAAACGTATTCACAATAAATTCTGACTTGCAAGTGTCATGAAATTTCAGTTCTTATTATTTTTTTTTTTGGCCACGCTGTGCGGCCTGAGGGACCTTAGTTCCCCGACCAGGGATTGAACTTGGGCCCACGGCAGTGAAAGCGCCGCGTCCTAACCATTGGACCACCAGGGAATTCTCGAAATTTCAGTTCTATTTTCAAATGACTAATCGCAAAAATCATCGTCTTTGCACGTTCTCAACTCATTTATACTTTCAAAGAATCAAAAGTGTTATTTTAATTCTTTTCAATCCGAAGAATGAAAGCTGAAGTCTTTCCAGACTGTCGTTTGGGAGTATTGAGAGGGGAAGGCAGTGGGATTCGGATCTCCTGACATGCTGCTATTTCTCTGCCCAAGTCATAGAACCAGTGGATTATCGCTGACAAGACATATCTCAGAACACTTTACAATCTCTGTTAGTGAAAGAATTAAATGATTATTTCTGCCAGTGGCACTTAGAAGTTGGCACTTCCTAGGTTTCATCACTCTTGTCGTCCATTCTATAGACATAGTACCTGGGTTATGTTAATCATATTGCTTGGATTTCAGCAGCAAGATCCTCTGGCCTCAAAAATGTTGCTTCATAGGCATCAGTACAGCTTCAAGTCCTAGAGAAGGAGGCCAGATTTCCCTGAGCCTGTTTCTGCCTTCTTCCCAGGAAACAATGCTGTTTCCCACAACAGAGTACCTCCGAGGCGGGAAGAGACTGACGTGATTGGATAGCGACGTCCCTGGTGTTGGAAATGGGGCCAGTTACTGTAGTCAGATACATTTTACTTACCTTGCTGCTTCTTTCTCTTTTTTCTGTTTGCTCCTCCTTGTACCAGGCCTCGTCTAGGAACAGTCATGCACCGGGTCATCGGACTGGGGATCCTTTACTTTATCTTTGCAGCTACTGAAGGCGTGATAAGAGTCATTGGGGTAAAAACTACATCATTCCATTTGCACTTTTTTTTGTCGTTGCTGTGAAATATGATTTTACTTTCTATCTCCTGAGATGAATTTTTAAAGATAGGAAATTTGTGATAAAGGCCCAATTTGAGTTTATTTTCCCCCCTGTGGACTCTTTCCCTTTTTTAATACGTCCTGAAAGTATAAAGCTAAACAGAGCACTTTTTTAAATGATGTGGTTATGAAGGCACCACCTGACGTCATCCTATGAATTAGCTCCATCTCAAAAATGTTCGTGGTTGCTCTTCATGAAGAACATTCATCTTTATCATTATGTAGTCTGAACACATTCATTTCTTCCTTAACCCTTGGCTTAAACGTGTAAGTGAAGAACAGTTAATTTTACCTTTTGTGCGTACAGATATTACGTGTCATTGCTTTTTAAAGTCTCCTTTGGTTGTAAGTTTTCCCTGACTCTTGTGGGCTCAGAATTTGGGGGATTCAGTAGACTCCACGCTTGGAAAAACCAGGAGGAGGTAGTGTTCTGGGGAGAAACGGCTCTAGCAACATGGGCAGCAATGCTTTACTCTAGAGAAGAGCGAATATTTGTATCTGTGAAGACCCGTACATTTCTAGCTCTAGGTTTTCCTTAATAATATGGCTGACAACTGAGTGATTAAGAAGCTTATTATATTTTTACTTGATTCAGAGAACCTTGTAATTCTTACTCAAAACGTCTTTTGGATTAGATGTTTAAATCAGATCACTGTGCACAGAGTGAATAATCTGTATATTGCCACATACGTCTACTTCATGTAGGTTGATCTGACCCTTAAAGCAGGACATTTGTCCAATAATGTTAAAAGCTTCACTCTTCTTCTGGTGTCTTTGACACATCTGCATTCTGGGTTAGATACACCTGCTCCTTGAAAGGTGCATTTATTTTTACTCTTACATAATAATGAAGAACTTTGCATTTACATGTATAATTCACAGAAAACTAATCTTTGCTAGAAAGAAAATGGAAAGGATAAACATCCCACGGATAGGTTGCATTGTATTTCTTTAAAATTTTACACAGTCAGCATCTTAGATGTGACCGTTTTAAATATGATTCTCTGTCAGCTCTTGAGTACGCATCCAGCCTATGGTTTGTTTATACCCTTCCACACAGTTCCTTTTCCTTATTTTACTTTTTGCATGTCCTTTCACACACGTGGGGATGATGAGGAGTCCGTTTCTTTAGGAGCCGTGGCTGCAGGTTTGGTGCGGAGAGGGCAGAGATTGAAATGGTTGACCTGAGTTGGGTGGGATGCGCTGTGTTTTATTTGCCACTTTATAACACACTTTTACGTTATCACGGGACAAGTTGATGACAAACATTTGTTGACACCATAACAGGTAACTTCCATGTGCTCAAACACAATTCTCTTAGGCAATAACATCTTTTATGTGGCCTTTTATAAAACAATGATATGAGATAAATTGTTTTTCTTCATCAGATGATAATTATTATAATACAATGAAACTTTTACATTCAGATTTTTTTCCCTATTTTTATTTTTCAGGGTTCTAACCATTTAGCTGTTGTATTTGGTGACATTATTTTAGCCGTTATTGACTCCATTTTCGTATGGTTCATATCCTTTACTGTGTCCTAAAATGGTTGTATCATTGAAATCGGATTATTTTTAGTGTGTGATAATAATAGAAATATACTCATGCATTGTTGTTACCTCAATATAGAAATTTAGTTGAAGGTGAAAAAGTAACGATTCCTCGAACAAAAAATATCCTTATTTTTTCTATTAGTTCAGCAAACTTAAATGCACATATTGAACGATCTGGTAGGGAAGAAAAATACGTAACTAGGAGCAACATAGCAATAGTAATTGCCACGTTAGAGAGGTGCTGTGCAGACAGAGGAAAGAGAAATTTACTCCAGGGTGAAAATCAGGAAAGATTTCAGGGAGATGGTGACATTTTAATTGAGACTGAGTGGACAAATCGGGGTTTACTAGGAAAAGAACTGAGGGGAAAGCATTCTGGGAAGATTTAAGGGGACCAAATAGTTGGAAGCATGAAAATATAGAGACAGTGGCACGATGTCTCAGAGTAGCTTGCCTGTAGGTAACGCGTGTAGGAGAATCATGGAAGGTGGGACCAGAAGGGAAGGATAGAATGGCATGCTTGAGAGTTTATGGAAAGTAGCAAGGAGCTGAGGCTGCACAGGTGACTGACATGATGAAATCTTGTAAGAAAGAACTCAAGGATGGCATTTTATCCTCGAACAAAAAATATCCTTATTTTTTCTATTAGTTCAGCAAACTTAAATGCACATATTGAACGATCTGGTAGGGAAGAAAAATACGTAACTAGGAGCAACATAGCAATAGTAATTGCCACGTTAGAGAGGTGCTGTGCAGACAGAGGAAAGAGAAATTTACTCCAGGGTGAAAATCAGGAAAGATTTCAGGGAGATGGTGACCTTTTAATTGAGACTGAGTGGACAAATCGGGGTTTACTAGGAAAAGAACTGAGGGGAAAGCATTCTGGGAAGATTTAAGGGGACCAAATAGTTGGAAGCATGAAAATATAGAGACAGTGGCACGATGTCTCAGAGTAGCTTGCCTGTAGGTAACGCGTGTAGGAGAATCATGGAAGGTGGGACCAGAAGGGAAGGATAGAATGGCATGCTTGAGAGTTTAGAAGGTGGAAAGTAGCAAGGAACTGAGGCTGCACAGGTGACTGACATGATGAAATCTTGCAAGAAAGAACTCAAGGATGGCATTTTTAAAAATGCCTGGGAAAGGAGAGTCTAGAGCTGGGAAGTCTAGTAAGGAGTCCTTTGCAGTGGGCCAAAGGAGGGATAGTGAGGGTTAGAAGTGGGGCAGAGGAAATGGAAGAAGGACTCTGGATGACAAGCTGGCTAGAAATGGGTGGGGAAAGGGAGAGAGGGCTCCCAGGAAGGCAAGCACGTCTCAAGTAGGTGGCTGGACCAGTGTTGCCATTCTCAGGGTGGTAAACATGGATAAGGGACCACAGTGGGTGAGGGTTGAGTTGCCTGAGAGAGTTGGAAGTCCCAGCCTGGCTTAGCAAGAGGAGTCAGCTGGTGACGAAGGTGGAAGTCAGCTTTGTGTGGGAGAAGGTCGCAGCCGTGGAAGCGACCCAAGAAGAACAGGTAGACCAGCAAGTGGAGAGGAACCAGGATAGTGCCTCGTGGGGCAGAAACATGCATGGAAGGAAGTCCAGGGCGAAGGGAGGTGGGAGAACCAGGAAGTCGTCCTGGGGTGGAGGCTAGGAAAGCTTTGGTAAGGAGGGGTGCTCAGCAGTGGCTAGCGCTGCAGAGAGATGAGTTCCCGAGGCGCACCTGTCTGCCTGGTTCATTCCAGGGGTCACGGCGGACAGCAAGAGAGCGGGTTCGCTGGAGGTGGTGGGCCAGAGGCCATAGCACAGCAGGAAAAGTTTCAGAGACAGTGTTAACCGATCCTTGAGGCTCCTCCTCGCTGACTGGGTGACTCCAGTGGAGTCTGGGCAATTCCACTGTTTTTCTCTCCTAGGCAGTACCCTCTAAAGTGCATTTGTGGAAATGGGAGGGATTCTAGAGAAACTACGACCTGGTCAGAGCAGAATGCAGGGTTCTGCGGATCCAGAACATAATTTGTATCTGTTTCGCTGACATTTATGTCCTCTTTGAAACTCATAAGCTTTTATTTTTAGACAGTTCTTTTTGTTGCTATTGTCTTTGATAATTGTCTTTTAGCTTTTTTTTTTTTAAAGAAGATGTTGGGGGTAGGAGTTTATTAATTTATTTATTTAGTTTTGCTGTGTTGGGTCTTCGTTTCTTTGCGTGGGCTTTCTTTAGTTGCGGCAAGTGGGGGCCACTGTTCATCGCGGTGCGCGGGCCTCTTACTATCGCCGCCTCTCTTGTTGCGGAGCACAGGCTCCAGACGCGCAGGCTCAGTAGTTGTGGCTCACGGGCCTAGTTGCTCCGCGGCATGTGGGATCCTCCCAGACCAGGGCTCGAACCCGTGTCCCCTGCATTAGCAGGCAGATTCTCAACCACTGCGCCACCAGGGAAGCCCTGTCTTTTAGCTTTTAACGTAAAATGTGATTTTGTTTTCCTTGTGTTTCTTTCCATGTTCTCATCTTTGTCTCTCACAGGGAGGGCCGGAGGGCTTAAAATTGCCTGTGTCCCTTCCCTACAGGAAGCTGTCCCTTTCTGAAGGTGCGCTGACGGGTATAACACTGTTAGTAGGATTTTCTGAGCTCCTTGTGGGTAAACCCGGTCTTATCTATTCTTTAAATTCCCCGTTTGTGAATTCTCGATATGCTTCCAAGTTAAAAACAAAACAAAAATCTTTTAATTTATTTTTATTCTCGAAAGCAGTGGTTCTTAGCCTTGTTTGGGTTCTGGCAGCAGAGATGCCTTTGCAAATCTGATGAAAGCTGTGGAGCCTCTTCACAGATTATATATAAACACACACTTCATTCACACGAGGAGTTTTTCCTACAGTGAGGCATTTGCAGACCTCCTAAATTACGTCCAGGTAGCCCCTAGTGTCCGAGGGGTGTCAGTAAAGGGATAATACCTAATTTAAAGAGTTGTTTCGACCAACTTGCTTGAAAACTGGATTCTACTTCTGTTGAGAGCTACCAGTTGAGAATCCAAGTTTACTGAATAAAATTATAGTAATATAAATCTGATCTTCTCCGAGTCGTAAAAATTTCTGACTCTAATGTAATTTTTCATATTCTCTACGCTAAAAAAAAACCAGGTAGAGTCATTCAGTTGTTCAAAAGGTGAAGTCCGTTCCTCAGTTCTGGTGAGCAGGGTTCCAGCTCTGAGTACTCATCCCCAGTGTGGAGCCCGCTCTGCCGAAGCCCCGGCCTCATCACTTGTCAGGGATTCTCACCTGACTTGAGGATAAGGGGCGGGCAGTGCGAACATCCTGGGACCTGGACAGGCAGAATTGCAGGGGAGGTGAACTAGCTACTGGGCTCAGCGTTACTGTCTCCAATCTTCATGTCTTCTCTTCTGTCATTGTGAGTTTAGAAAATGAGCTTAAGACATCTATTCCTTTTGGAGTTGTCTTACTTCTAAACTTGTATATGCTTAGAGCCTTGTAAACTTTACATTTTAAAAATCTATATTATCTTTTCTCCTGGTAATTTACAGATATGTATTTCAAAGTATTCTTGTTCTTAATCATCTCCAAGGTGGTACATTGGTTCATTGGGAAAAATACATAGTAATGCAACTTGGCAGAAAATTCCAGAGGAAAGTGGCTGCAAACGCTCTAATTCCATCTGGATTTGAATGAGGGTAACTTACCACCTTTATGGACAGCAATGGCTTTGGTCCAACACATAATGAGCCAGATTGGGATGGGGAGATAAGGAAAATAAGGGGAAAGATTTAGCTTGCTTAATTAATAATGTTTTTAATAAACATGTTTGAGGTAAAAGTCATAAAGAAATCCAGAAATTAAAGTTGTCTTGGTTAGTATTTCATGGTGAGAGAAAGGAAATTTAGCATCATCCATTTCTGCCTCAACCTGAATTTCTGACGTTTGCTTTTAGATTGCCGTTTGGTAATTTTCATTACTGAGATGAAAAGTCTGCTTTCTCTGTGCAAAAAGGTAGTGGATTTCCTAAATGATTACCAATGACAAGCAAAGAAGCAGGACTACGTCCTTATAGAATTGAGTGCTGGGATAATGACCCTGCTTCCTTCACCTTTGGTGAACCTCATCTGGCTCCTCCTGTAAGAATCTAATTCTACATTAATAGAAAAAAAATAGCCTGAGAGCGCCCAAAGCCACAGCCTTCTGCCTCTTCTCTGCTGCTTGTTTGTTTGATTCTTTTGCTGTTTTGCTGCAGGCAAATGATTCTGATCTTGTGCTCCTGGCCAGCCTCCCTCTGTCTCTTCTTGACTCTAGCTTGTGCTGGTGGATATCCTTTTCCTAGCGCAGCAGCACGTTCAAGGTGCTTCTCTTGTCAGGATGGTGGGGCCTGTGTGCTTTCACTACTGCTTCAGAAGTATTCGGTCTCGATCGTGTTTATTGAATAAAGCATATTTGCATGTCTGTAAATTCTGACAGCAGGCCTAATTGGTTGAGTTGTGCTATTTTAGAAATTGATCTTCTGTTGAAACTTATCGGTCATCCAGAAAGCTTGAAAAGCAGCTTTGGTAGTTTTAGTACTAAAGTGAAGTTTTTTGATGAGTGAAGTATTTGGAATTTAAATAGGAGGCCTAAGTGCAAACTGTGCCACTCCCACGCCTTTGCTCAACTCTGTTACGTATGTTCGGAGTGTGGTCCCTGAACGGGGCTTGGCAGGTACTGCAGAGGAAGCAGCTCCCGTTTACAGAGCTCTGGCTTGAGCACAGCTGCACCACTGAGGAGCCAGTGGACAAGCCTCTTTCAGCTTCTTTGTACCTGACAGTGTCGCACTTTACCTGAGCCCTGTGCTCCTGGGACAGCCGTGGTTAAGACAGCCTCCACCCTTTCGTGTTCCGGGAAAAGGCTTACTGTCAATACAGACAGGTGCCTTTCCCCATAGGACTTCGAGGAGACTCCCAGGTGCCCCCATGTTCACTTGTGACAGGGCCAGACACAGACCTATGTACCCACTGACCAATCCGGACAAAATACCAGACTGAACCAAACTAAGCCTTCTCCTTCCCCCGGGTTCCCGAGCTTTCATCCACCCGCAGCCCTCCTTCATGGCCCCTCCTGAAAACCTGCAGACTTCAAGGAAAGTCATTCTCTGAGCAACGGTCCCGTCAGGCCACCCACTTCTCACACCTGCTGCTCTCGACACCTGTTTACTCCTCCCTATAAAAGCAAAGCCCTTCCCTGCCTGACCTTTGGGACTCTCTCGGATCTTGTAGTCGGAACATTCTCCCTATTGCAATAATCTCTTCAATAAAGTCTCTTTTTACCTAAGTCCAGATTTGTGTTACTTGACATATTTCAGTTTCAATTTATAAAATGGAATTGGCAGATGATGTAACTTCTTAATTATGGTCATTCGGAGGATAAAATGAGAATAGACCAGAAACAACAAAATAAGAAAGAAACAGACAGAAAAGCACACGCCAAGTGGCATGTCGTGATGGGATCTGTAAAGAGTGTCTGGCCTAAGGGGGACTTGGCATTTAGTGTGTGTCCTGCTCTGTTCTCTGTTTCAAGAACTTGGCATTGAAGGAGCACGTCATAGGTCTTCTTGCTTATGTTTTTTTTCCTTGAAGTGTGTTTACTTAGTTCAGACAGTGCTATATTGTAAAACAATATCTGTGATGAAATTGGTATCATGATTATACAATATTGGATAAGACAACATTTTCTGTGTGTTTATTAGTTTTAAATTATAGGAGTTATATATAGCAGTGCTAATTTTGGAAATGTAGCAGAAGATTCTTATTTTGTTTTTTATCTTAACTGTATATTACTATTTAAATTTTTTTCCTTAACTTTTTTCACATTTTTATAAGTTTGGCACAAACTATGAAGACTCTAAGGCTAAGAAAGAACACAGTGAAATTTTCTTTGTACAGGCACTTTACGAATACCCTGATCTTTGCCATACTGGGTAAGCTATCTAACTTTTCTTTTAAAATACATTATTTTAGTATTGCATATTCTTTCACTAATTGACTTTTTTTGGTGTGTTTCAGCATCTGTAGTGTTTATGGTGTGGACAACGAAGACATTTAGAATTGCAAAATGTCAATCAGTAAGTATAATCTTCCTATTTAAACAGTTTTCATTTTTAATTATTCTATTTTATTTTGTGTAAGTTTGAAGAATTTTGTGTTTGTAGACAGGTAATTTTAGTGGAGATTTTCTTTACTTGGAATTATTTTGTATAGAATTATAAAAACATTTGCCTTCTTTAAATGTCTGAAAAAGTTCCTCTTAAATCTTCTTTTCCAATTATGCCCTTTTCTCAACTTCTTTTTGTATATTTTGAAAAGGAATCCTCCCCCTGTATAATTTTAGGTAACAGGAAATCTTTTTCTTCCAGCACACAGTGTAATTGGGTTGTTTTGTACTTAGGACTGTAAACCTTAAGCCTGACATGTTTCTAGGATGGTATCCTCATTATGAACATTCGGGAGATACCCTCCATGGATTCTCTAGTTAGAAGAAGATACATTTCTCAGACTTAAAATAATAAAAGACCCTCTTGGGGGTTTCTTGATTTGGAAATAGTCTCTAGTTCTATATAAATAATTATAAAGAGCCCTCTGAAAACCCTGGACTTCTGCTGCTGTAGGGATAAGTTAGTGAGAGAAGAAACTGTTCTTGTCTAGAAAATAATTGACCTCTGAAGCCCTTTTAAACTCTAATTCTTTTTTTTTTAAATTTATTTATTTATTTTTGGCTGTGTTGGGTCTTTGTTGCTGTGTGCGGGCTTTCTCTAGTTGCGGTGAGCGGGGGCTACTCTTCGTTGTGGTGCATGGGCTTCTCATTGCGGTGGCTTCTCCTGTTGCGGAGCCCGGGCTCTAGGTGCGCGGGCTTCAGTAGTTGTGGCACATGGGCTCAGTAGTTGTGGCTCACAGGCTTTAGAGTGCAGGCTCAGTAGTTGTGGCGCACAGGCTTAGTTGCTCCGTGGCATGTGGGGTCTTCCCAGACCAGGGCTTGAACCTGTGTCCCCTGCATTGGCAGGCGGATTCTTAACCACTGCGCCAACGGGGAGGTCCCTCTAATTCTTTTTATGATACTATATAATTTGTTAGGATTTTATTCATTATATTGGTTATAAGGCTGAAGTAAGCATTAATATTACTGAAGTAAGCATAATGATTTTATAGAGATAGCATTTCTTAGTTTTTATGTTTCTCGGAAAAACGTGTGCTTATTCATTTGGAAGACTTACTGGTTCGAAAGATTTCATTAGTACTTGTCATTATGTACTATTTGAATGGGAAATCTGTATGTTTATCAGAAAATTAACTTTTCTTGTTTGAATTGTCCTTATTATAGGATTGGATGGAACGCTGGGTTGATGATGCGTTTTGGAGCTTCCTTTTTTCCCTTATCCTTATTGTAATAATGTTTTTGTGGAGACCATCAGCAAATAATCAGAGGTACCTAACATAGGAAAGTTCAAATTTCGCAAGGATTTGTTCATCATCTGCTACAATGTTAAAACAGCATTTATAGAAACTGGAGAGGTAGTCCTTGCTGTTAAAGAGTGTACATACAGTCAAGTGGGGAGAGAAATGTAACAAAAGCAAGACAGTGAAATAAGAGATCTATAAGCCCAGCAGGAAGGTGGAAGAGGGGTCCATGAAAAGGCAGCATTTATGTTACACCTTCAGGAAAGGAGTAGGACAGTGAATGGCTGATCTGCGAAAGAGTGCAGGTTTTCTAGGGGTAGCGGGAACAGACATGGCATACTTTGGAGGCCAACAAGCCATACAGTTTGGTTACTACCCGTACATTGGCGGGTCACAAAGCTGGAAAGGAAAAGTGGGAGCAAAATCGTAAAGAGCTTGAATGCGAAATTCAGAAACTTGTACTTTACACTGCATGTGACAGGAAGCCCCACAGCTTCCCTTGCCTCATTCCTCTTCCCCAAGCAAAGCACTGTGAAGTTTCTTCCTTCTAGGAAAAAATGAAAAAGTATATACTAGTGTGTGTGTTTCTCTCTCTCTTTAAAATTATACAACAACATGCAAATCAACTGTACTTCAATAGAAAAGTTTTTGATTAAAAACAGATTTAAATATTATACAACAACAATGATAGTGCATACATACATATATACACTATTCTGCACTTTCTTTGTTTAAAATGTGTCTTTCCTTATCATCTTGTATAGACCTACCATATTACTTTTAATAGCTTTCTGGCATTCCATATGATTGTAGCATAATTTATATAAGCAGTCCCTAATTATTAGACACTTAGTTTCTAGTTTTTTTGCTATTATCAGCAATGCTTTTTTTTTTTTTTTTAAATCAGCAATGCTTTTTGAATGCTGTTGGACCTAGTGAATGTGGCTTGATTGGTGTGCTTTATTTTCACCAATCAGGTTAGGAATTTCTTTTCGTTAGGAGTTAAGTAAAAATAGTGGGCAGGGAGGTAAACCTGACATGGAGAAAAAAGTACAGCAGAAAATTCCCTTCCCTGAGCATTCGATATTTCAAAGTTGCTTCCAGAGAAATTTGATCCATTGATGCTTTTACCAACGGGTTTGGGAACCCCAGTTTCAGTTTCTTCACAGTAACCTTTGCTGATTTGAGAGTAAAACAATTAAATTTTTTATCATTTCAATTTATGGGAAACTTTTTAAGTGTATATATTTTTTAAAGTGTGTACTGACTCTTTTAGATGTAAACTGAATGTTGAACAGGTTTAAACACACTAGTAAAACTACTCCTTGTTTTTGATTTAGATATGCCTTCATGCCCTTAATAGATGATTCTGATGATGAAATTGAAGAATTCATGGTAACATCTGAAAATTTAAGTGAGTGGCATATTTTCTTATTAAATGACCATTGCATATATTGTAACAAAGAAATACTGTACCTCTACCTGTGATGCAAGGTCAGATACACTTTTTTTCCTGTAAAATATTTTTTAAACTGTATCTGCAGAAACCTCTATTATGGTAGACAGTCACAGAAGAGAAGTCAGTAATGAAATTTTCAAGATTGCTAAAATAGTTTGAGCTTTTGTTATATGTTTGCTCTTAAAGTCTAAGTATTGAAATAGCTGCACTGTTTCCCACAAGAGTGATTTGGTATATATTGTGCTTAGCTCCTAAACAACAGTCGTCTTCTTTGTTTTTTTTTTGTTTTTTTTTTGTTTTTTGTGGTATGCGGGCCTCTCGCTGTTGTGGCCTCTCCCAGTGCGGAGCACAGGCTCCGGATGCGCAGGCTCAGCGGCCATGGCTCACGGGCCCAGCCGCTCCGCGGCATGTGGGATCTTCCTGGACCGGGGCACGAACCCGTGTCCCCTGCATCGGCAGGCGGACTCTCAACCACTGCGCCACCAGGGAAGCCCAATAGTCGTCTTCTTAATGATGATTGCTAAATTTCTTTGTATCACCTCTTCTTGCTCTTGAAAATGGAGCACATCTGTAATTTCCCGGTCATGCCCAAGGCATTTCTAATTATGGTTTTAGTGCTTTAGTTTTCATCTTTCTATTAATTTATACATAAGTGTCTTATCATTTTATTAATTTTACCAAAACACTGTAATTAAAGCATTTGTTACGGCAACATAAGTATGTAACTCAGATGTAAAGAATAATTTTATCTTTATTCCATTCTTCCTTCCTCTTACTTTGGTTTCTCTTATTAGTAACATTCTTTTTCACAATTTTTTTTTGTTTCTCTACTGTGAAAATTTTATAATCTACCCAGTCAGCAAAATTTGCAACATAATCAGTGTGTCTTCAGTGTCCACACTTCCTTTTACCTCCTCTCATCAGATTATCACCTACAACTAATTCTTTCATGTTTTTCTGACTTTTCTGTTAAGAAAAGAAATCTGCAAAACTTATTCACAGCAGAGATATTAAAATTCAGTGTGTTAGTTCTGGCTCCAATAATGATGGAATGAATTGTTTGGGGCTAATCTTCCTGCTGATAGCTAGAATAAACTCTGGACAGATTTTTTTTTTTTTTTTAATTAACTATTGGAGGCACTGGGGAGCAAAGAAAAGCAGGCAGAAACTGGAAGAGATTTCACTGTTGAAAGAAGAGAACCATGAAAGAAGAGTTCATGCCCAGTCAATGAGACAGTACAGTGGCTAGAGCACAAGCAGACAGGTATAATCTTACTGATGCAAGGAATTGGAGAGTGAAATTTGGGGCTGTAAGAATGTCTGGAGATTGATGGAAGAAATCCAGAAAAGAGAGAGCCACAAAGGGGGAAATTCAAAAGTCTATAAAGTCTCTCTAATCTTATCTGATACCTGAACTGGGTATGTGCAAAGTGAGACTCCAAGAAGCCAGGGGGAAAACAATAGCTATTAGGCTAAGAAGCGGAACAGAAATTTCAGCAGCTGCCACAGCAGAGTTTGAAATTCAAATCTCAACAAGTTAAAAGTGCTTTCCATTAAAACCCCAGAAGGGCCACTCCTTAGAAGTAAAGACCACAGTCTAGGACCACTGAAATTTACCCTAGGACTAAAGCTAAACTGAAATAAACCCTAATCAAATCTAAAAGCATATCCCCAAAAGACCAGAGTGATCTAGCAATAATTTGAATTGCCTGCTAGAACAAAACACAACACTTCCCAGAGGAAGATAAGAGAATCCAGTCTATAAGATACCATTCTCAATGTCCAGTATGCAATGATAGATTACTAGACATAGGATGAAACTGGAAGCTGTGATCCATAGTTGAGGGAAAAATCAGTAAGATCAATCTAGAGGTGGCCCAGATGTCACAGTTAGAGTTGAATAAAACCATCGACCTAATTGACTTGATTGGTATTTATAGAACATTGCATTTAGCAACCAAAGAATAAAGGTTCAAGTCTACGTTGAATACAATAGACCATATGTGTGGCCGTTAAAAATGTCTCCATATATTTCAATGGGTTGTAATCATACAGAGTATGTTTCTGATCACAATGGTTAAATTAGATGCACAGCAGTAAGATATCTACAAAATAATCAGATGTTTAGAAATTAAGCAATAATTTCTAAGTAACTCGTGGATTGAACGAATATTAGAAAATATTTCATGCTATTGATAATAAAAGCATAACATGTCACATTTTACAGGATGCAGCTAAACCAATTCTTAGAGGAAAATTAATAGCTTTAAATGCCTATATTACCAAGAAAACATATTGATAATATGTTTCCATCTTGAGAAGCTAGAAAAAGAATGGCAAATTAAACCTGGGGTAATTAGAAGGAAGGATATAATAAAGTTGTGTCTACACCAATGAAATCGAAAACAGGGGGAAATAGAGAAAATCAGCAAAGCCAAAAGTAGTTTCTTTGAAAAGATTAATAAAAATTGATTAACCTCTAGGTGATCTAAACCAGAAATAAAACATAGCAACGCGAATTTCCAACATTGGAAAGATAGGGCGGACATTACTACAGCAAGAAAGGGTAAGTAAGAGGTTTTTATGAACAAATTGGGCATTTGGATAAAATGAACAAATTCCTTGAGAAATACACTTAAGAAACTACCCTAATCTTAATTCTAACCCTATGCCACTAATTGGAATAGCCATATATTTATTAAAGAAATTGGGTTTGAAATTTAAAATCTTCCCATAAAGTTCCAGACCCAAATGGCTGGCTTCACTAGTGAATGCTTTCAAATACCTAAGGAAGAAATATTCTAATCTTATGCAACTCTTTAGAATATAGAGGAGGTGATATAAAGCAGAAACTAACACACCATTGTAAAGTAATTATACTCCAATAAAGATGTTAAAAAAAAAAAGAATATAGAGGAGGTAGGGATACTTCCCAACTTGTTTTATAAGGCCAGCACAGCTCAGATACCAAAATCTGACAAAGACAAAAAAAGGAAAGTTACAGACCAGTATCACTCATGAGTAGAGACATAAAATTCATTTAAACGGACTTCCCTGGCAGTCCAGTGGTTAAGACTCTGTGCTTCCACTGCAGGGGGCACAGGTTCGATCCCTGGTCAGGGAACTAAGATCCCACATACCACTCTTATTTTATTTTTAGTAAATAAAATCTAGAAGAATAATGAAGGACCATCATTGTCAAGTGGACTTTACCCCAGGGTTGCAAGGCTGTTTCAACATTTGAAAATCAGTGTAATTCATCTAAAGAGTAAGGAAGAAAAATGACATAATTATCTCAGTGGGTGCAGAAAGACACATCACAGAATTCACCTATTCATGACTTTTTAAAAAAGAAACCCACTTAGCAAACAAATTACAGAATAGTATGAAAAAACTCTACAGCTAAAATCATACTTAATGGTGAAATAGTGAATACTTTCCTCCCAAGATTGGGAACAAAGTACACGAATATCTGCTCACCACTTTAACTCAGTATCAGACAGCAGTTCCTAGCCAGTGCAGAAAGGCAAAACACAAACCAACCCAAAGAATACAAAAGGCATAAAGTGTGGAAAGCGAGAAGTAAACCTGTTTTTATTTACAAACAGCAAGGTTTTGTTTTGTTTTGGCTGTGCCGTGCGGCTTGTGGGGTTAGTTCCCCGACCAGGGATTGAACCCATGCCCTCTGCAGTGAAAGCACGGAGTCCTAACCACTGGAGTGCCAGGTAATTCCTCAGCAACGTTAAGTATGTAGAAAATCCTAAGGAGTCTATAGAAAAGAAAAAATGCAGTAGAACTAATAAGTGAATAATATAACAGAATCATAGGATATATGTCCAAATACAGAAATTAGATTTTTTTATATAACTGGAAATAATTGAAAAATGAAATTTAAAATATTGTTTACAGGAGCTTCAAAAAATAAAATATTTAGGAATAAATTTAATGGAAAATAATGTGGAAAACTGCACTGAAGAATACAAAACAATGCCAAGAGAAATTATAGAATAAGTAAATGTTTATGAATTGTCACTCTCAATATTATTAAGCCATCACTTCCTCAATTGATATGTAGATCCAGTACAGTCCCAATTGTAATTCTGGCTGATTTTTTAAAAAATGGTTAAGCTGGGGCTTCCCTGGTGGCGCAGTGGTTGAGAGTCCGCCTGCCGATGCAGGGGACACGGGTTCGTGCCCCGGTCCAGGAGGATCCCACATGCCGCGGAGCGCCTGGGCCCGTGAGCCATGGCCGCTGAGCCTGCGCGTCCGGACCCTGTGCTCCGCAGCAGGAGAGGCCACAGCAGTGAGAGGCCTGCTTACCACAAAAATAAAAAATAAAAAAAAATAAAAAAAAAAAATTAAAAAATGGTTAAGCTGATTTTAAAATATGTATGGAAATACAAAAGATCTGGAAGAACCTAAACATTCTTGTAGTTACAACATAGATCTTGAAAACACTATGCCAAGTGAAAGAAGCCAATTACAATAGATCGTATGTTATATGATTCCATTTATATGAAAAGTCCAGAAAAGGTAAATGCATGGAGATAGAAAATAGATTAGTGGCTGCCAGGGGCTGGTGGAAGGAATGAGTTGGGAGTAACTGCTAATAGGTATGAGGTTTTCGCGGGGGTGGGGGTGATGAAAAGCTTCTGAAATGAACAGTGATGATGATTGCACAATTCTGTGACTGTTCTAAAATCCACTGAATTGTACACTTCAAAATGGTGCATTTTATGGTGTGGAAGTTATATCTAAATTAAATTAAATTAATGGACTTAACACTGATTTCAAGACGAAAATTTCGAGTTATACTAATCAAGACAGTGTGGTATTGGCATAAGGATACATACATCAGTGTATCAAAATAGAGTCCCAAACATAAATAAATAAAATAAAATGAAATGAAATTTCAGACAACTTAAAAAAAAATAGTCCAAAAATAAATCTGCACATATTGTTCAGTGGATTTTGTTGTTGCTTCAGATTATTTTATCAATGCAATAACACTTTAAAGAATGTACTCTTACTAGCACCAGATTGATTCCAATGTAATAGGAGGTCTCTAAAGCTTTTGTTTTTAAAAGAGATATAATATTTAAATTAGCTCCAAATTGGAAACCTCATTTGTCAATTGATTTTTGACAAAGGCAGCAAGGCTTTATATGAGGAAAAGATATTATGTTCAAGAAAGAGTGCGGAACAACTAGATAAACACATGGGGGGAAAATCACCTAGACTCCTGCCGTGTATATCACCTATAATGAATTCAAGAGAGATCACAGACCTAGATGTAAAAGATTAAACGATAACTCTTCTAGCAGAAAACAGGAAGATATCTTCATGACCTTGGGTTAGGCAGTTTCTTAGGACACAAAAAGCAGTTACCGTAAAATAAAAAGGTTGGTAAATTAGCCATCACCAAAGTTACAAACTTATGTTCATCAAGAGAAACAAGAAAGTGAAAAAGCCAGCCCTAGTCTGGGATGCAACCTTCTCAATACATATATCTGACAAAGAACTTGTATCCAGAATATAAGAATTCCTACAAATCAATAAAAGATAACTCAATTTGTTAAAAAAAAAAATGGAATACTTAAATAGACACTTCACCAAAGAAGACAAAGGAAAGACCAGTATGCACATGAAAAGGAGCTCGATAATACTGGTCGTCAGGGAAACGCAAATTAAAACAGAGTGAAATGCTACCATGTATTCACTAGCGTGGTTAAAATTTAAAAGACTGGCAGCATGAAACGCTGAAGAGGATGTAGAACAGCTGGATCGCTCATACATTACGGAAGAAGTCTTAAGAAGTTTTAAGAAAGCAGTTTGACAGTATCTTAAAAAGTTAAACATACACCTACCATATAGCCCAGCCATTCCACTCCAAAGTATTTATCCAAAAATGAAAATGAAAGCAGATGTCCACAGAGAGACACTGTGTACACTTTCATAGCAGCTTGATCCTTAATGGTCCAAAACTGAAATAGCCCAAATGTCTGTCAACAGATGAATGGATAAAATAATAGTGGTATACTTATACAATGGATTACTGTTTGGGAAGCAAAAGTAATCAACACTATACAACGTGAATAAATCTCAAAACCTTTATGTTGAGTGAAAGTAGTCAAATCCAATGAATATTGAGTCCTTATGCTTTTATATAAGAAGTTCTAGAGCAGGCAGGAGTAAACTGTGGTGATTATGTAAATCAAAGCAATAGTTGCTTCTGGTGGGGTTGGGATTGACCAGAAAGTAATTTAAAGAGCCCTCTGTGGGGACTTCCGTGGTGGCACAGTGGTTAAGACTCTGCACTCCCAATGCAGGGGGCCTGGGTTCCATCCCTGGTAAGGGAACTAGATCCCGCATGCATGCCGCACCTAAGAGTTTGTATACCACAACTAAGACCCAAATAAAGAAAGAAAGAAAGAAAATATTAAATGAAAAAAAAGAATACTCTGTGATGATAAAAATGTTAAATGTCTTGATTGGTATGGTAGTTACACAAGAGTTGATAAAAATCTCTTCAGACTGTACACTTAAGAGTTTGTATTTTATTTTGTATATTATACTTCAGATAAAAAAATCAGTGTATTGCACCTTTAAGAGAAGGATCTCAAATGTTGAGATTTCAGATGCCCCGTGGAAACATTTTCAGATTGAGGAACCTCATTTTCACTCATTATATCCACTTATGCACTTGATCTCATCATAATGTACCAAGTGTCCTAGTTTATGGAGAAGCCCTTTTTGCAAATTGTTGTAGTAACAAAAGTGAATACTTATTGGACATAGACATTATGTTTCAGGTACCTTATATACGCTAATTTGTTTAATGCTCATCAGAATTCTCTGAGGTGGACATTATTATTATTCCATGTTACAGGCAGGGACATTGAGTCACAGAAAGTTGATTGCTTAGCCTGAGGTTACATAGATAGAGCCAGAATTCCAAGTGAAGCCATCTAGTTTCAGGACTCATGCTCTTAACCTCTCCTCTGCTAAACCTGCTGGCATAAAGAAGAGCCTTGGTCAAATACAAAGAAAATCTTTTTCTTCCCTATTTTATTTATACCATAAACACATTCTAAAAATTTATACATTAGAGAAGTGAAAGCATGGCCAGAGGTGTGTTTTATTCTTAAATATATCGTAAATCCTGTAGATTTTTAAATCCATGAACTTTAAAATGTACTGAAACTACCTAATGTGTGCATGTTATGTATGTTTGCTTGTTTATTTAAACTCCTCTAAAACTGGAATTCAGACTACCAACTTGAGAACCTGGTTGTTTTTGTAAACAGTTATGACGTTTTTAACTTTTTCTGTCCCTCCTACATTCCCAAATGGTATATTAAAGCCAGCACCCAGCCCAAAGCTTCCACTATTAACTCTCTTTATAGGGTTATTAAATGTGAAGCTACAAAGGAAAATATTATTATTTTATAATTTTATGAATCTCTATAATGTTTCTCATTACAGCTGAAGGAATAAAATTAAGAATCTCAAAAACGGTTTCCAATGGAACAGCTAAACCTGCTACTTCTGATAATTTTGTGAGTATAGTATATATTTAATAGCGTCTCAGTCTTTAATACTTGAGTGTCACATTCATTGACCTTCAGGAGAGCACTTCTTACTAGGTTTTTTTGTATGAAAATAAATGTTACTAAGTAGTGATACTAGTTAAGTCTGACAACTGTACTGCTGTAAACCCTCACTTTTCATGTGCCGTCATTGGACCAGCGGCCCAAACCTCACCTGGGAACTTGTTAGGAGCACAGGATTTCAGGCCCACACCAGAGGTGCTGAATCTAGATCTGCTTTTCAACAGGATTCCATAGGTGATTCACATGCACATTAAAGGTTGAGAAGCTTTGTTATAGTGAAAGTTTGTGTTAATTTTTCAGCACTTTTATGTGATTTTTGAAGCTATTTCAGATAACATTTGTTGTCTATCGGGAAGGGACTTTTAAACCATGTAAACTTGAATAAAATGTTAAAATATTGGGTAGAGATGAGTTTTTAAATATTTTATGCATACTATTTATGCATAAAAGTGGTAATTAGGAGAGTAATTAAACAAAATGGAAATGCCTATCATACAGTTTTATATTTGGCTTTCTTACAGTTACATATGTTGTGGTTAATAAGGTGTAAAAATTTACGTACGCACCTAAGTTCTGACAGGGTGGATGGTGTATGAAACGGTTTCATTTGTTGGATTTGGTAAATTCTCTAATCCTTATTTTTGGTAATTAATAATTCTTTAAAATGTGTTATTTGAGTAGTTTTATGGTAACTTAACTAAACTTTAAAAAGCTCCACAGTTTTCATTACCTGGTGTTAGAACTATTAAACTTTCAGCTTGCTAAGAGATTTTCCTCTTATTTTAGGGATATGTTTCAGTTTATTTTAAAGCTCAGTGTTTGCACACATAGCAAGGGAAAATGTTTTCATTTCTCTAAATTGTGTAGTCAGCTCTTTTGTTTTTTTGGCGGTACGCGGGCCTCTCCCGTTGCGGAGCACAGGCTCCAGACGCGCAGGCTCAGCGGCCATGGCTCACCGGCCTAGCCACTCCGCGGCATGTGGGTTCTTCCCGGACCGGGGCACGAACCCGTGTCCCCTGCATCGGCAGGCGGACTCTCAACCACTGTGCCACCGGGAAGCCCAGCTCTTATTTTTTTTAGATAATTATTTTATTTTATTTTTTAATTAATTAATTTAATTATTTTGGGCTGCATTGGGTCTTCGTTGCTGCGCACGGGCTTTCTCTAGTTGTGGTGAGCGGGGGCTATCTACTCTTCATTGTGGTGCACGGGCTTCTCATTGCAGTGACTTCTCTTGTTGCAGAGCATGGGCTCTAGGCATGCGGGCTTCAGTAGTTGTGGCACGTGGGCTCAGTAGTTGTGGCTCATGGGCCCTAGAGCACAGGCTCTGTAGTTGTGGCTCACGGGCTTAGTTGATCTGCGGCATGTGGGATCTTCCTGGACCAGGGCTCGAACCCGTGTCCCCTGCATTGGCAGGCGGATTCTTAACCACTGTGCCACCAGGGAAGTCCCGTGTAGTCAGCTCTTGATCAGAACTCGGGGACCTTGTCTCTCCTTGATTGACTCATTTCTATCCAAGATTCACTCAGAGAATTGGGGTGCCTATTAGTACTGGCTCAGTTGCTTTCTCTCTCTCTGTAAGTAAGCAAGATATAATTAATGCTAGAACCAGAGGATTCCATGTAGCCATTTTGATTTATTTTATATTATAAACCAAAATATTCAACATACCTTTTATTTTTCTTACTCCCAGTGAGATAAGTAAGCAAGTTTCTGTTGAAAAAAATATTTAGATACCCCAATTGACCTGCTTATCTTTTCTCCTACAGAAACATGAGCACTAAACACAAATGACTGAAATAAATAGGCTTTTGTAAAGTTAGAATATCTGTACCATCATCTTTTTCTGCTGAAAAATTATAAACTCATAAAGTAAACAGATTAGGAGGCATACTGAATGCTGGAAGCAAGAAATTAATACAAATCAATATTCATGCTGTTTTCTATGTTATAAATCAACTCTTTGTATTTTTACTGTGGTTTTTCAAGACAAAAAAAATAACACCTGTGCATCTAACCAAAACCAGAGAAGTACAAAAACCCAAAATCCAAGTGTTCATTTGACTGTTTAAGAAAATACTGGCATAATTTTCGTGTGGCATAAGTGTCAACTTCTTAGGCTATGTAGAAATTAAAAGAATGTCATGCATTTGAATTTAAATTCTTAAATTATATATACATTCTATTTAAAAATTCTGCTTTCAGGCAGTATTAAGCAAAAGCTAATATGTAAATATTTATTTCTACAGGATGAAGATTTGAAGTGGGTGGAGGAAAACATTCCCTCTTCATTCACAGATGTGTAAATATCCTCTACTAAAGTTTGAATCTAAAATTTAGGCTGTAGTATAAAGGGATAATTTTCATGCTTTGTTATGTGTGCTTTTCAAAACTCTCACCTCTGTCTGCTTTTATAGGCCCCCATCACTAGTGTATGACTGATTAACTTCATACCGAAATGCAAAGAAAACACAGCCCTGCCTTGGTCTGTCTTTCTCCTTCCTTTTTCACTGTACAACAACTCTATTAATACTCCTGCCCTATAACCAACTCCATCATTTTCTTACGTAAGTTTATCAGGATCAGAATCATTTTGTTTTAACTTTATAATATGGAAGAATTCAAACTTTTTTTTTTTTAAACACGTGTAACCACGATACCATGTATGGTGGGGAAGCTTTTGGAGGAAAAAAAACATGAGCATAGGAAAACTAGAGTGCAGAGGAAGCCCCTCCGGGAACCTGGAGCTATTCAGGTTCTTCTTTATCAGTGTCCTTTATGACACACAAATTCCAGATAGCTGTTTCCACAGTAGACAACAGGATAGCCAAATATGATGTTTTCACGTGTTGTTTGTTCCTTTCCCTGCTCCCATCTACTTCCTTTTCAGATAGTTTCTGTCTAGTATGATGTCACATTTGCCTGAAGAATTTCCTTTATGTTTCTGGTCATGCAAGTATGTTGGTAATAAGTCTGTCAGGTTTTATTTGTCTGAAAAAGTCTTTGTTTTGGCTGTTTGGGAAGCTGTTTTTGTGGGGTATAGAATTCCTAGTTGACTGGTTTTTTTTCAGCACTTCAAAGATTGTCACTTGAATGTTTTCCAGCTGTCATAGTTTTAGAAAGAAGTCTGCTGTACTTCTTCTCTGTTCCTTCATATGTTACCTGGGTTTTGTTCTGTTTTGTTTTTGGCTGCCTTCAGGACTGTCTCCTTCTCTTGGGTTTTTCTTTTCTCTTGGGTATATACCTAGAAGTGGAGTTGCTAGATCGTACGGTAACTGTATGTTGAACATCTTGAGGAAGTGCCAAGCGGTTTTCCCAGAGCCGAACCATTTTATAATCCTATCAATAATGTATGAGATTTCCGATTTCTCCACATTCTTGTCAGCACTTGTAATTGTTCACCTTTTTGATTTTAGATCTCTTAGTGGCTGTGAAGTGGTATCTCATTGTGCTTTTGAGTAACTGAAATTTGAACTATCTTGTTGAGGGACTGGTGTTGTATAATTAAACTGTGGTAACTGAAATTCACACATATCAGATTCATATGAGGTAAGAACTGCCTTTACATTATGAAACTAATAGTACACTATTATACTTTTTTTCTTTTAATAGTCATAAAAGGAAAATAGGTGTATAAATATCCTTCACATGCCTTTATGATTTCTTTTTTCCTTCCTGTATATCTGAGTTATCACCTTCTCCTGTAGGTCTTTCTTTAGTGTTTCTTACAGTATGGGTCTGCTAGAAACTAATTCTTCCAATTTTATTTATGTGAAGTGTATTTGTTTGCCCTCCTGTTCAAAGGATGGTTTTGCTGGATATAAAAATCTTGATTGACTTTTGTTTGAGCTCTTCCAACACATCCCTCCAATATCTTCTGGTTTCTATTGTTTTGAAGAGAAGTCAGTTTTTAGTTGTATTGTCCTCATGTGTGTACTGTGTCATTTATTTTTTGCCGCTTTTCAGATTTTTTTCTTTACGTTTGGCTTTTCACAGTGTGTGTATGATGTGCCTAGGTGTGGTTTCCTTTTTGAGTATTCTTGGAATTTGTTGAGCTACTTGGATTCATATCCCCACCCCCTTTGGTCATTTTCCAGTGCCTTTAACTACCTATTTTTAATATTTTTGTCCAGGTTTTATAAATGTTTCTGTGAGAGGAATCATCTGATTTCTTTCTACCTTTACCTGCTATCTTCCATTTTTTTTTACTAGTTTCTCTGTAATCCTTTTTACTTCTTTCTTTATATCATTTTCATTTTCTTAGTAGTTTTCTTGCCACATATTAAATTTTTATTTAACTTTGTTCTGCCTTGGGCGCCTTGTAATTTTTTTCTTCATTGCTGGGATGATTTTGTCTTTTTTTTTTTTTCCCAGAGTTTAATGGACTCTTTGAATTTCTTCCTCTTTTGTTTTTATCCATTTTTGCTCTTGGTTTTAAAATTTCTTATTGTAGTTTTTAACATCACCAAATATTCTTTTTAACTTATTTCATCTAATTTGGAGTGTTGTGTTATAGCTGTAGCTTTCTTCTACTGTAAAACACTTTGATTTTCATTTTCCTTCTTTTTTTCTTCCTGCACCATTATATGGAATTGGTTTTGTTTGTTTTTCCTATTCCTAGGCATTTGGTAGTGAGAGTTCCTAGTCTGAGTGCTTTCTTCCATCAGTTGCATAAATTATAGTTTTATTTATGGAAAATGTTGATGGGATGGAGGTATGGAGAGAGGGAGGTTGGTGGTGTCTTATTTTTCTTTTATTTCTACAAGATCTTTAATTTTCCCCTTTTACTTCCTTCTTTTTACTCATGGTACTGGCGTAGCTCTGAGGGTACCACTCCTCCATGTATCTGATTCTCCCCTGAAAACCATGATTGTTCAAGACTGCTACTTTTAGTTCCACTCAATTTAAGCCCCTTCCCAGGGGCAGATACTGTGAACTACCAAGTCACTGGCCTTTAGTCAGTATTTTCGAACTTAGTGTTGACTTTTCTTGAAGAGGTTTGTCTATACTTTGTCTAAATTCTCCTTCCCCTCTACTCTTTCACAGAGTCTCTCAAACCTCTCTTTCCCCACTCTCAGTACCCATGAACTTGCAGTGACAGCAGGGAATTTGTTGGTATTGGCATTTAGGTTTGCTGTGTTCTCCTGGTTATGCTGAAGACTGTGAGTTGCTTGTGGTTTTGTTTGCAATCCTTAGGGACTTCATGGAATTTTGAGCAAGGGTGTGTGGAGAGATTCAGATTAGGTGGCAACGGTTATCTTCCAGATTTGGAAATTCACTACTGAGTACTTTAGAAGGAAATCACCTAAGTAGACTAACCCCATACTATGCCACCACTTCTTGATGGAAAGCAGTAAGGCTCCTGGGCAGTTCTCCTTATGTCTTAGAGAGTCATTAATCTCTACAATTTCCTTCTGTAAGTAGAATGTCTGCCTGATTACAAAAGTCCCTCTGGAATATAAAAGAGCAAAATGTCTTCTTTTATATTCTCATGAACCATTTATGTGAAATGAGTAGAATTGTATCATCCAAGATAGCTTCCAGCATTTTAGGTTCTTAGGAACCTGTGTGTCCATTCTGAAAACTTGAACACAAGAAGTTTAGCACAATGCTACCCAAAATTCATGTGAAATTTACGTGGCAAGTTTAGAAACTGGACTTCATTTACAGGTAAACACTTCTTTATGCATCAATAGAAGTGGACCAAAAATTTTGCAAGTCATAGGACAATTTAAACAGATCATGAATAACCATATGATCTAGTGTGTTATGTGATATTCATATGGTATTCATTATGTCTTCTCTGTGTCCCTGATAAGCCAAAAAGACCAGCTTAGCATAGTTCTCCTTCCTCTTCAATGCACTGAGTCCATCTTAATAAGTTTTAAATAGTCATTTACCTCACAAAAGGAACCATTTTGGAGATTGCAGTGTTTATCTCTAGACGAGGTACTAAGCACTCAATGGGCTGTCTTCTGGGCTCCCAAGGTTCTGGGTCATCTTTCCCTAAAGCAGTCTGGGTTTCCCTTAATATTATTCCAAGCCATATAAGTTGGCTCCTTCCTCACATCTAGCGAGGCCCCGACTTCTCTTTCTTCCGTCTCCACCATGGGCTGCACTCGTAGTAACATCCTCTGGACTGTGCGTGGATGTGTCTTTCATGTTGTGACCTTGGCATGCAGACCCTTTGGGCTCTCCCTCTCAGTGCGCCATTGCACATCGAAGCTCTACATTTGTCTTTTTATCCATATAATCTTTCCCGAGCAGAGGTTCTGTTGCATAACTTTTTCTCTCTTCAGTATCCTTCACCGGTTTATGTCCAGTCAATGGTAACAATGACATAGGATTAAACAAATACTTGATACCATAAATACCACCTTTCATAATATGTTTACTCATCCATCTTTTTAAAAATAGGTATATCTTTTAATTAAATTTCTGTTTATTTAAGATGTACAACATGATAATTTGATATATTTGTACGTAGTGAAATGATGGCTACAGTCAAGCCTATTCATCCCTCTTAAGTTCTCACAAAAGTACATGACATGTGGGTTTTCAAATTAGATAGCACATCACTAGTCAAGATATTTGTCCAACTATTCAAAGTAAAAAATAACCAGGGGCTTAAAAAACAAAGATATAATTGGATGCCCACTGTGTTTGGAATTATTCTTCGTCATGGTTTAGTCCTTGAAATTCTTCCAACATATTAGCCTCTAGAATTGCTGATTTTTGTTGTTGTTTCCATTCTGAAGTTATAATTATTTTCATGTATCAGCTAATTTTTTAACTGAAATTTTTGAAGTATAGCACCCATTCTGGAAAGTGCACAAATTCTAAATAAGTATATAGCTCAGTAGATTTTTAATACAAGCATACTCATGTAACCTGCACCGAGATACCCAGATCAAAAACTGGAACATGGGCTTCCCTGGAGGTGCAGTGGTTGAGAGTCCGCCTGCCGATGCAGGGGACACGGGTTCGTGCCCCGGTCTGGGAGGATCCCACATGCCGCGGAGCGGCTGGGCCCGTGAGCCATGGCCGCTGAGCCTGCGCGTCCGGAGCCTGTGCTCCGCAACGGGAGAGGCCACAACAGTGAGAGACCTGCATATGGCAAAAAAAAAAAAAAACTGGAACATCACTAATACCCTAAAAACCATCTTCTTGTTTTCCTCCCAAATCATGACCCCACTCTCCCAAAGCTACTGCTGTGCTGATGTCTGTAACTGTAGATTACTTGTGTCAGTTTTTAAAATTTGATCCCTCAATAGTTCATACCTCTTTGGGGGGCTGTATAGTATTCCAGTTTACCTATTTGGGGCCTGTTAAGAACAACACTGCTATGAATATCCTTCTCCGTGTCTGTTGGCAACACTAGGTATTCACTTCTGTTGACTTTGTCTTCCAGGAGTGAGACTTGGTGGATCACAGGATATGCTTATATTCAGCTTTGTAGATACACTGCCTTTTAATAACATTGTCAACTTTTTTTTTCTTTTATTTCAGAGCTCTTCCAGTATTAGTGGATTCAGATGAGGTAAAATATATTTTTGCTTATGTCTTGGAGCTATTATTTTCACAAAGTAGAAATGTATTTCAAAAGAAGCTCTGAAAGTTACTTTTGAAAATGATTACAAATTGAGCAGATTGAAAGACTGTGTTGAGTTGTGGGTAAAGTTTTAAGGAACTGGATCCTCATTTAAAGCAGGAGCAAAATAAATGCTTATTGGTGTGAAAGGAGGGAAGAATCCTTTTATGAGGTTTTGAGTCTATGATTTTCTAACATCTTAAGATGTAAGAGTTTAGAAGACTTCAAGGTGGCAGTTTGTCTAAATCAATCTCTTATATTTGTAGATATTTTCCTGGGGTATTAAATAAAGTTTCTAACTGAGTTACATTTACTAAGTAGGAAATGTGAATAGATCATGTGGATTTAGGAAGGTTTTTTGGGGGAAAAAATTAGTTATAGATCATGTGGACACTACAGGGTGGCCCAGGACAGGAAGACGTCTGAAGTGTAAGGATTAAAGGATGGACGTGGGGACCACCAGTTTATCCAGAGGAAGAGTAGCGGGAAATGAGTGGTAGCTAAGGAGTAATTTACGAGGTGGCTGTAGAATATGAGAGAAGCTACAGCTCTGTTCATTGAAAGGTCAGGGAGAAGACTGGCATCAGCGCGGGGATTTGGCCGCAGTGGGATGGGAAGTTCTGAGGAGGCTGCCGTATATATGCACCTTGCTACAAAACCATTGAACTCCAGGATTTATAACTGTATGGAAAGATATACCCTGGAATTACTTTTAAAAGGGCATTTGTAGTATTCATTTGATAAATAATTGATTTGTAATTTCAAAAATACCTGAAGTAGTAGAGTCAGGCAAATCCCTAGATGAGCTCTATGCCCAAGAAATCCATTTTAGCTCTGTCCCTGCCTCACACTGGCGGTTCTGAATTAGAAATGTTACAGTTTTCTGAACTTAACAGACAATTGATTATACTCCATTACTAGAAGTCTGGACTATATGGTTTTCATTTTCCATATCTAATATTTCTGTGTATATCGTGGTGTGTACCCCACAAAATTGTGACTACTTCGTAGAGACGCTGTAGAGAATTCTGTTAGGACCTGGAAGGAGCATCAACATTTTGATGAATAACTTCCCTTTTCCTTTTAAGGAAATTATGACCAGATCTGAAATGGCAGAAAAAATGTTCTCTTCAGAAAAAATAATGTGATTGATTGGAACCCAGATAAATGAAGCTTACATAACAGTGAAGGACTTCCTCAAGACTAAAACAGAACTCTGTTTTGATACAGTACAATAAGTTCTTATTGCATGATCTTGGAAATCTATGTACTAAAACTAAGAATTCATATGGTGGGAGGGTTCTGCAACCCTTATTAAGCGGACTCTTGAATGCCAGTTTAATGTCCATCAGATTGCCTAGACTTGGCAATGACCTGAGAGAAGTATTATAATAAAGATAGGTGCCCAGATGCCCTTAGCTGATGGGTGGCAGGCGTGTGGGTTTGGGTTCTCTTTTTTGTTCCTGGGAAATATGACAATTTTTGCTCTGTGGCATGTGGGATCTTCCCGGACCGGGGCACGAACCCGTGTCCCCTGCATCGGCAGGTGGACTCTCAACCAGTGCGCCACCAGGGAAGCCCTAAGACAACTTTTTTACATCAACACTCCTACTGTTCTTCCACTGACCTTTGTTTGATTCAGGTGATGTGATTCTTCTGAGGTGTGGTAAAGCAGTGTCTCCATCTCTTGGGTTTATAGTTACTAGATGCAGTAATAATTCTCTTTGATTTTCATGCTGAAGCAATTTGGTAAGAAGTAAAACTTGGTTAACGTTGGAACATAAGGATGTTTATATGGTTAGGTTTGCTCGTGTGTGTGTGTGTGTATGTGTGTGTGTGCACATCTGCACAAAGCCCTTGTGTGTAATTATCACCACACACATCAAATCATAGCATTGGTCTTCTCTGTCTGAGCTCAGGGGAGCACAGTACATGGAGAGAGGTTACTTCCAAAGATCTGCTCTGCCACTGTCCCCTCCCTCAGGCCAGATATCTGTGTGCTGCTGCTGAATGCCTGGGGCAGGTGGGGTCCCCTGGCCACATGGCTCCACCAGAGCACTTCCTCCCTGGCGAGCTGGGAGGCTCGTACCAGTGAACCTTGAGGACACTAGAACCTTCTATGTCATCCTAGCGTATTTGGTTTCATAAAAAAATATATATCTAACTGCATAGTACATCACTATTAATCTTGTAACTAATTTTTTAACCTTGAACCATGTTTTATACATTATTTTCTTACATTATATATGTAATGTGTAATTTGAAATTTAAAAAAAAATTTTTTTTTAATGCAGAACGTTCTAAACTTGAAAAGCAGTTGAATATAGTATGATGGAAATGGTGAGTGTTTTGCTGCTCTCCTGACCAAAGACACAGCCTAGTGAACATTTAGAATAGGAATTAAAGTTAGCATTCTTTGAAGGAGTTCTAACCTTGTGAGTTGAGGATGACTTCAGAGGGTTTTCTTGCGGTACACGGCCCCTCCCACCGCGGAGCACAGGCTCCGGACGCGCAGGCCCAATGGCCATGGCTCACGGCCCAGCCGCTCCGCGACGTGTGGGATCCTCCCGGACTGGGGCGCAAACCCGCATCCCCTGCATCGGCAGGCGGACTCCCAACCACTGCGCCACCAGGGAAGCCACCAGAGTTTTTGATTAAGCATTAAATTCTTAACCAGTACAAGCACTTAAATCATAACCTTTCATTGATTTTTTTCATTGTGAAGCCACAAAACAAAATGATTTCTTTCAAAAGCCTGCGTTATGAATTGGCTTCTCATTTTCTCATTTCATAGGAGTTAGTAAAAAAGCTTTCTAGGGCTTCCCTGGTGACGCAGTGGTTGAGAGTCTGCCTGCTAATGCAGGGGACACGGGTTCGAGCCCTGGTCCGGGAGGATCCCACATGCCGCGGAGCAACTAGGCCCGTGAGCCACAACTACTGAGCCTGCACGTCTGGAGCCTGTGCTCCGCAACAAGAGAGGCCGCGATAGTGAGAGGCCTGCGCACCACGATGAAGAGTGGCCCCCGCTTGGCACAACTAGAGAAAGCCCTCACACAGAAACGAAGACGCAACACAGCAAAAATAAATTAATTAATTAATAAACTCCTACCCGCAACATCTTCTTTAAAAAAAAAAAAAAAACTTTCTAGTAGTAATGCCTCTTGAAAGATACTTTCAAATTTATTTGCAGTAGTAAATATTGACTGTGTTGTACTGAGAAAGGTTTGGGACATCCTTCCCAAGAAAAGAACATCTAACAGTGTGGGTTCCCTTCCTTATTTCCGTTTCTGCCACAGTAATGGGCTCCCACCTACCCTCTTTCCCGGCATTTATGTCCATTCTGGTTTTGGTGTATTTTACCCTCAGCGCAGTTGTTTCAGAGCTGACCAGTGCCTTCTTGTTCCTAACACTTGTGTCTAATACCAGTCCCCAGATTTTGAAGCAGATTGATCCCCAACTCATAGGGCTCTAGTTGAATTTTGAAATGTAGAATCCTGGGTTTCCAGCTGCAGATGTCGTGGAGTGCGAGTGGGGAGTTGATGGTAACTGTGTAGTAATAAGGGAAAATGCTTCTCACATAACCTTGATAGTGTTTATAAAAACACTTCTGCCTGCAGCTGGCAAGAAAAATGATGCTGCCGGTATGGCTCAGGGGCACAGCGAAATGCAGACTTTTCTCCAGATCACAGAAAGCGGTATTTTCTCCTGATAACCTCACAGAAATGTTTTTCAAGGGGCGTATACTGTGTCTGTCACCTTCAGCAGCAGTTGTGTTTGTTGGTGGCTCGTGAGCTGAATCGAGTGTTCCTACAGAGGGCCTTCTCGGCCCCCTCGTGTGCACAGGACGGGCTCCCTGGGGCTGTAGCCGTAGTTCTGAGGAAGGACCCCAGGGAGAAGTCACACTCAGAGCCACCGTACGGCTCGTCATCCCCGCTTCTGCACAAAGTGTCCAGAAACTGGGCATCAGGGTCTTTGAGGCTGTCACATCATTTTGTTCTTAGGATGCCACCAGGATGGGTTTCCCTGTTAATGCAGGGATCTGAGAATAAGAGTCCAGTTTTATGTGTTCCTAGGCAAAATGCTTAAGTGTTTTTATTATGCAGTTCATGTTAGGTTTATGTGAAGTATGAAATCTGCTTAAAAGGGAATTTTCATGATTTGAATTAGATTAGTATTAGTATCTGCTTTAGTGGAGCTTTAAGTTAGTTTATTTCAAAAAATAAGGAAAAATAGATGAATATGTGAATTTCTTAAGCCCAAGAGATGATGCTCCCATACTTTTTACCTTTCCTGTAAAGAAAATAATATTTAAAATCTTTCACATATCCTGTAGAGAGTACTGACTTTCCCCCTCTACGGCAGTATATTATATTTGCACTATTGTAATGTGAAGACTGAAAGTATAAAAGACATACATGTACATGAAAGTGCAAAACGATTTGTATGTCCTTTTTTCAAAAGGGATTTGAATCTATTGCACTCGGCCATACAGGACTGGTTTATGAGACGTATTATGCTAGATTTATAAGTCCCTAGTTTTGGTACTTGTGTCTTTGTATGATCAATAGCATGTGGTAAGCAATACAAAACACCATGCCTTATAAGAAAGAAGTTTAACATGTTGGTTAAAGTACTAAATTACATAGCGAATGTATATAAGTGACAAAACTAGGTTTAAGGAAATGTACATTATAACACAGGAGCTCAATAAGAAACTTCTTTAGAACTAGGAAAACATGTATTTGGGAAGAAAGGGGCTTAAGAAGTTATATATTTTTATTTAAAAGGTTAAATTATTGTATTATTTGGAAGAAGCTGCTCTGAATGTAGGACAAAACTATTTCAAAGATTTTTGTTTGAAAAAACTGATGTATTTTTGTGCCTTAATATTTGTTCTGACAATAAAATGCTTTCTGAAATTTTGGATGATAATTCTCTTTTTTTTTATTTTTGGCAGTGTTGGGTTTTCGTTGCTTCACGCAGGCTTTCTCTAGTTGCAGCGAGCGGGGGCTACTCTTTGTTGCGATGCACAGGCTTCTCATTGCGGTGGCTTCTCTCATTGCGGAGCACAGGCTCTAGGTGCGCGGGCTTCAGTAGTTGTAGCGCATGGGCTCAGTAGTTGTGGCTCGCGGGCTCCAGAGCACAGGCTCAGTAGTTGTGGCGTATGGGGCTTAGTTGCTCCGCGGTATGTGGGATCTTCCTGGACCGGGGCTCGAACCCGTGTCCCCTGCATTGGCAGGCGGATTCTTAACCACTGCGCCACCAGGGAAGTCCGCACCAGGCACTTTAGGTATGATACCTTAATCTTCTGACAAGCAAATCACATGTCCCTCAGGGGCCCAAGGTTTATTTTCATCCTGTGGGCCCACCATCTCCTGGGGCCTGTCATCTGCATCCAGCCAGCAGAAGGGGAGAGTTGCTCCAGCCTGGGGATTTTGTGGGGCTAGACCTGGAAGTGGTGCCCATCACTTCTTAGCCTATTCCATTAGCAAAACTCAGTCACGTGGCCACACCAAACTGCCAACTGGACTGGGAAATGGCACGGGCCGTATCCCTGCCTGCTATTCTAACTGTGAGAGGAGAGCAAGGATTTTGGTGGACAACCAAGGCTTCTGCCACAGGTTATTTGGGGTCACTGGCCTAGGGGAGACTTCCAAACCTATGTTTTTCCAATTTTCTAAGGTCAACATATTGAGAAGTATATATGTTAAAGGGCCATAACGAGGCTGTATGATATCAGAAACTTTAGAAACGTGTTCTCAGATCACAGCTGAGTCCATTAATCAATAAAACCCATCTGGCCCCAAGTAGATGGGACGTGGAGAATTTTCTTCATGGGAATTCTCCCAGCCTTGGGGGGTGGTCAGGATGGGTAGTCCCAGAGGAAAAGTAGGGTCTGTTGTCATGACTGTGATGACAGTTCAGGGAGTGTTGGGAGTGCTGGAGAGTGCCAGGCTTTGTTAACCGTTGTGGTCTCATAGTAGACAATGAGGGAGGTATAGCCACTTTATAGATAAGAAACTGAGACAGGGTGGTTAAATAACTTACCCAAGGTCACCCTCCTGACAAGTGACAAAACTGGTACAATACCAGCTATGGGTGAGAAGTGTCCTTGAAAGGTTGTCCTCAAAGTCCTGGGGAGAAGGGAAATTTCATTTAACAAACATGTGATTGCTTGTTAGAGGATTAAGATATTGTATCTAAAGTGCCTGGTGTGGACTTCCCTGGTGGCGCAGTGGTTAAGAATCCGCCTGCCAATGCAGGGGACACAGGTTCCAGCCCCGGTCCGGGAAGATCCCACATGCCACGGAGCAACTAAGCCCGTGCGCCACAACTACTGAGCCTGCGTTCTAGAGCCCGCAAGCCACAACTACTAAGCGCACATGCCACAACTACTGAAGCCCGTGTGCCTACAGCCCGTGCTCCGCAACAAGAGAAGGCACCACAGTGAGAAGCCCACGCACGAAGAGTAGCCCCACTCACCACAAGTAGAGAAAGCCCATGTGCAGCAACAAAGACCCAACGCAGCCAAAAATAAATAAATAAATAAAATAAAGTTCCTGGTGTACAGGCCTTCCCAAGACAGATAAGGTTAGTATAAAAAAAAATGCAACAGTTTAAAAAAAAAAGCAACAGCGATTGTGGTAGATGCTGCTGAGACTCAGTTGAAACAAACTCCACATTCAAACACGTTCTAAGGTTTCTTTACGTGCATTAAAATGAAGTTACCCATGGTAGTGTATATATGTCAATCCTAATCTCCCAGTTCGCCCCACCTTCCCCTTCCTTCCCTGTGTCCACATGTCCGTTCTCTATGTCTCCCTTTCTATTCCTGCCCTGCAAATAGGTTCATCTGTACCATTTTTCTAGATTCCACATATATGTGTTAATATACGATATTTGTTTTTCTCTTTCTGGCTTACTTCACTCTGTATGACAGACTCTAGGTCCATCCACATCTCTACAAATGACCCAAATGCATTCCTTTTTATGGCTGAGTAATATTCCATTGTATATATGTACCATGCATAAAATAGCTAGCTAGTGGGAACATGCTATAAAGCACAGGAAACTTAGCTCGGTGCTCTGTGACAACCTAGATGGGTGGGAGGGAGGTCCAAAAGGGAGGGGATATAGGTATACATATAGCTGATTCACTTCATTGTACAGCAGAAACTAACACAACATTGTAAATCAATTATACTCCAATTAAAAAAAAAAAGATTGTTTCCAAACTGACTCAGAGAGAGATGTGACTACAGGACATGAGTCAGAGAGATGCGTTATGAAAAGCCCTTGAGCCACCATGGCTGGCTTTGAAGATGGAGGAATAGGCCATGAGCTAAGGGATGCAGGTGTCCTCAAGGAGCTGGAAAGCTCAAGGAAACAGATTCTTCCCTGGGACCTCCAGAAGGCGCTCAGCCCTGCTCACGCCTTAATTTTAGCTCAGGGAGACTCATATTGGACTTCTGACCTCCAGAACTGTAAGATAATAAGTTTGAATTGTTTCCGACACCAGTTTGTGATAACTTGTTACAGCAGCAATAGAAAACTAATACAGGTTCTGAGTCTCTCTGGCAGAGAAATGTGGGATGAAGGAAGCACGGAAGTTTTGGTGCTCCAAAGCACAAGGGCGCATTTCCCTTTCAGCTGACCTTCAAGGGAAGAGTGCACGCCTGGGAAATATGGAAGAGTTGTGGTATTCCATGAGCAACAGTGGTCTCTGCCAAAATCATGTGACACCACTTTTTGGCACATGGTGGACATACATTAATACTGAATAAAAGAATCAGCAACTAAATTTAAAAAAAAAATGAAGTTACCCAAGGCATGTCCTGTGCCCCTTCAGTGATAGTGGATTGACAGCGAAATTCCTACTAACATAAGCTGGTATGGTACTGAATTCGGATGTAAATAATTTTGACAGTATTTCCTTTAAATCATTTGGGAAATAATAAGAAGCTCCAGGCAAGTTTATGTACAGGAATGCTTTTAAACACTACCCAGCAGATGGTGCCAAAGTAATGTCTCTGAAGAGGGCTAATCTCTATTTTTGGCCTCTAATTCTTGCCTTCAAAATTTTTATTCATTTACTTTTACTTACCAAATGCCAATTTAGGGATAAAATTTTAAAAAAATTTTTAATGTAAACAGTACCACCATCCTGGTAAAAAAAAAAGAAAACTTTTCAGGTCTCCCTGGTGGCATAGTGGTTAAGAATCTGCCTGCCAATGCAGGGGGCACAGGTTCGAGCCCTGGTCCGGGAAGATCCCACATGCCGCGGAGCAACTAAGCCCAAGCACCACAACTACTGAGCCCGTGAGCCACAACTGCTGAGCCCACGCGCCTAGAGCCCATGCTCCGCAACAAGAGAAGCCACCGCAATGAGAAGCCCGTGCTCGGCAACGAAGAGTGGCCCCAGCTCGTGGCAACTAGAGAAAAGCCCAAGTGCAGCAACGAAGACCCAACGCAGCCAAAAATAAATTAAAAAAAAAAAAAAAACAACTTTAGGTATATTTCCAGTCTCTCTCAGAATTAGAACTTGAAAGCTCCAAGGGACCTCTGAGCTCATTATACAGATGAGAAAATAAGGAACCAGGAAAGCTTCCTTGGCCCTAGGTCTCTCAGGCCAGAGTGGGAGCCTGTCTCCTAGATTGCTTTTCTCAACTCTGGATCCTCAGGGTCAGAGGGAGGGAGGTGCCACAGGCAGGTTGAACTGCACATCAAAACTTGAAATATACTTTCTATGGTTTGGTTATCCCTTGCTACGTCATTTTATAGTACTGTGCTGTCTTTCACTCTAGCCACCAAATTCTTGTCTCAAAGAGTCATAATTCTGATTCTCTGGTTCTTAATTTGATAAGTGGACATTTCCCTGAGGCATAGTAGACTCCAGAGAGTTAAAGACAGTGTCTATTTTATTTTTAATGCTACTGAACATACTGATAATAAAATATTCTATTCTAAATTTTATCTTCCTTTTTTGTTTTTTCAATTTATTTTTTATTTTTATATTTTTGGCCGTACTGCATGGCATGCAAGATCTTTGTTCCCTGACCACGGATCAAACCCGCACCCCTTACGGTGGAAGCGCAGAGACTTCCACCGCACTGGACGGCCAGGGAAGTCCCCTTTCTTTTTTTAAAAAAGAAAATTAAGTGGGGAATGAACAAGCTGGCCTTTTCACTAAGAAATTGCTTTTTAAATAATGGATTTATTATTATAAAATGTATTTGTGGATTTCAAGTTCTGATAATGGAGAATTACCTTCTGTTGAACCAACCTTACCCACAGACAACAACTCTAGATAAAATTTAAATAACAGCTACTTTGAAGACATCGGAGAGAGACAGAAACAGGGAGACACTGGAAGGTACTCAACACTTGGATGAAGGGAATTGTACTGGGTGCATTTCCCATTTTTATGGCTTTTACACTCAGGGCAGGCCACAGTTTGTGCCGAGTGGAGATTAAACCCAGATATAAAACCTGAATTTTACTTGAGCTGGAAGACAGAAATTAGAAGAACCACAACAGCTGGAAAGTGAAAGAATTACTGAAAGAGAGAACCAAAGAGAGTAAGAACCGTATTCTGTGTATAAACCTCCCAAGTCACTGGCTTTCCGTCAACTATGCATGTGTGGTGGTACAGACTCCATGCACCCATCTAAGGCTAAAAAAATGAAGCTAAGATTTCTGCTAACATAAGAGACAAAGTTTGGCTAGAGTCCAACCATGTATACTGCCTGCTTAAAAACATAATGTGGGGTGACATCGGAGAAAATGGGGGCTAAGGACCTCTGAAAATGTATCATATAATCAATGGAAATCCTCATGAAAACTTTCAGAATTAACCTTTTTTGAACTCTGGAAATTGACCAGTCTTGCAGCAACCTAGGGAGCATTTATTCAATAAAAATTCCTGAATTTCAGTAAGAATATCAAGCTTGGTGGTGTTCTGATTTGTCCTACTACCATACAGCTCAGCAGCAGGGTCTACTTTCCCAATACTGCAGGGGGGCAGAATGGATTAAAGACCTAAGTTAAGACCTGAAACCATAAAACTCCTCGAAGAGAACACAGGCAGAACATTCTTTGGCATAAATTGTAGCAATATTTTTGTGGATCCTTCTCGGAAGGCAAAAAAAAAAAAAAAAAAGCAAAAATAAACAAATGGGGCCTAATTAAACTTAAAAGCTTTTGCACAGCAAAGGAAACCATCAACAAAACGAAAAGACAACCTACTGAATGGGAGAAAATATTTGCAAATGATATGACCAATAAGGGGTTCGTATCCAGGATATATTAACAGCTCATACACCTCAATATCAAAAAAAAAGAAAAAAAAACCTGAGTAAAAAATGGGCAGAAGACCAGAACAGACACTTTTCCAAAGAAGACATGCAGATGGCCAACAGGCACATGAAAAGATGCTCAACATCACTAATCATCAGAGAAATGCAAATCAAAACCACAATGAGCTATCATTGTCAGAATGATAACCTGTCAGAATGGCTATCATCAAAAATACCGCAAATAAAAAATGTTGGTGAGGATGTGAAGAAAAGGGAACCCTAGTGCACTGTTGCTGGGAATGTAAATTGGTGCAGCCACTATGGAAAATAGTACTGAGGCTCCTCAAAAAACTAAAAATAGAACTGCCATATTATCCAGCTATTCCATTCCTGGATATATATTGGAAGAAAATGAAAACAATAATTCACAAAGATACATGCACTCCAATGCTCATAGCATTATTTACAATAACCAAGATACGGAAGCAACCTAAGTGTCCATCAACAGATGAATGGATAAAGAAGATGTGATACATGTATACAATGGAATACTACTCAGCCATAAAAAATGAAATTCTGCCATTTGCAACAACATGGATGGACCTAGAAGGTATTATGTTTAGTGTAATATCAAGTCAAAGAAAGAGAAATACTCTGTTGTCACTCAGAGGTGGAATCCAAAAAATAAAACAAATGAAAGAATATAACAAAACAAAAATGGGCTCACAGATACAGAGAACAAACAAGTGGTTATCAGTGGGGAGAGGGAAGGAGACAAGGGCAAGATAGAGGTAGGGGATTAAGAGATACAAACTCTTAATTATAAAACAAATAAGCAACAAGGATATAGTGTATATCACAGGGAAATATAGTCATTATTTTATAATAATTTAAAATGGAATATAATCTGTAAAAATAATGAATCACTATGTTGTACACCTGAAACTAATATTGTAAATCAGCTATATTTCAAACTTTTTTTTTAAGGTTTTTTTTTTTTTTTT
>NW_020173116.1:5441783-5489091 GCF_003031525.2 Neophocaena asiaeorientalis asiaeorientalis | reverse complement strand
AGGCTCCTTAGTTGTGGCATGTGAACTCTTAGTTGTGGCATGTGTGTGGGATCTAGTTCCCTGACCAGGGATTGAACCTGGGTACCCTGCATTGGGACCGCGGAGTCTTATCCGCTGCGCTGCCAGGGAAGTCCCCTATACATCAATTTTTTAAAAAATCCAAAACCCATGAAATTTAAACAAACAATAAAGTTAACAAAGCTAAAAGTTTGTTCTTTGAAAAGATAAACAAACTCAATGAATGTCTACCTATACTAGTAAAAAAAAAGGAAAGAGATCGATGCGCTTCCCTGGTGGCGCAGTGGTTGGGAGTCCGCCTGCCAATGCAGGGGACACGGGTTCGAGCCCTGGTCCAGAAAGATCCCACATGCCGTGGAGCAACTAGGCCCGTGCACCACAACTATTGAGCCTGCGCTCTAGAGCCCGCGAGCCACAACTACTGAGCCCGTGTGCCTAGAGCCCGTGCTCTGCAACAAGAGAAGCCACCGCAATGAGAAGCCCACACACCAAAATGAGGAGTAGCCCCCGCTCGCCACAACTAGAGAAAGCCGCCTGCAGCAATGAAAACCCAATGCAGCCAAAAAATAAATAAAATAAATAAATTTATTTAAAAAAAAAGAAAGAGAGAGCGAGCCCTGATTACCAATATCAGGAATAAAAGAGGGGCTATCACTACATATCCAACAGATTTTTAAAAGATAAAAAGGGAATAATACCAATAATTTATGCTAATAAATTTGAAAAATTAGATAAAACAGGAAAAGTTCTTGAATATTCTAATTTACCATAATTGATATAAGATGAAATTTAAAAATCAAATTTTATAACATACAGACATGCTTCTTTATCTTTTTGAGGTAATTTTAGATTTACAGAAAAGTTGCAGAATTAGTCCGGTTCCCTTACTCCTTTAATCCAGCCTCCCCCTTTGTTAACATATAACCACAGAACACCTGTCAAAGCTGTGAATGCAACCTTGATACAATACCTTTAACTAAAGCACAGCATTTATGCATATTTCATCAGTTTTTCCACTAATGTCCATATTCCGTTCTAGAACCCACTCCAGGATCCCACGCTGCGTTTACTATGTCTTCGTAGGCACCTCTTATCTGGGGCAGTTCCTTGTCTTCCAGATCTTTCATTGCCTGATAATACCAGTTAGGCATTTTGTAGTATGTCTCTCAGTTTGGGTTTATCTCATTGTTTTCTCACGATTGGATTGATGCTATGCATTTTGGGCAAGAATGTCACAGAAGTGATGTACCTTTCTCTGTGCCTCAGATCAGAGGGTACGTGATATTGATGTTGATATGCCCCATTGATCCACTGTAAATTAAAATTTTTCCCTTTCTAATATTTGTAAATATTTGGGGGGAGATACTTTGAAGCTATGCAAAACTCCTGTTTCTGCTTAAATATTTACCCACTAATTTTAGCATTCATTGGTGGATCTTACCTGCAGCAATTATTACTGTAGTGTTCTAAAGGTGACTTTTCTATTTTTTACATTTTTTCTACTTTTACTGATTGTAATTTTTCTGTAAGGAAGAGTTGTCCCCCCCCTTTTATTTATTTAATCATTTATATATTTATAGCCCAATGGACTCATAGGTTTGGGTTCCGCTGCATGAAACAGAAATCCAACTACCAGTGGCTTAACCAAACAGGGATTTATGTTTCTTAGCAAACAAGACATCTGGAAGTAAGAGGCCCAAGGACTGGCATGTCTCAAAGAAATCATTAAGGAAGCAAGCTCCCTCTGCCTTCTCTCTTTCTTTCTTTTTTTTTTTAGTTTATTTTATTGTTATACTTGATTTACAATGCTGTGTTAATTTCTGCTGTACAGCAAAGTGATTCAGTTTTATATATATATTCTTTTTCATTATGGTTTATCACAGGATGTTGAATATAGTTCTCTGTGCTATACAGTAGGACCTTGTTGTTTATCCATTCTCTATATAATAGTTGCATCTGCTAATGGCAAAATCCCAATCCATCCCCCCCTTGGCAACCACAAGTCTGTTCTCCATGTCTATGACTGTGTTTCTGGGTTTTTTTTTGTTTGTTTGTTTTTTTGCGGTACGCGGGCCTCTCACTGTTGTGGCCTCTCCCGTTGCAGAGCACAGGCGCTGGACGCACAGGCTCAGCGGCCATGGCTCACGGGCCCAGCCGCCCCGCGGCATGTGGGATCTTCCCGGACCGGGGCACGAACCCATGTCCCCTGCATCTGCAGGCGGACTCTGAACCACTGCGCCACCAGGGAAGCCCGTGTTTCTGTTTTGTAAATAAGTTCATTTATGTCACGTTTTAGATTCCACATATAAGTGATACTATATGGTATTTGTCTTTCTCCTTCTGACTTATGTCACTTAGTATGATAATCTCTAGGTCCATCCATATTGCTGCAAATAGCATTATTTTATTTTTTTATGGCTGAGTAATATTCCATTGTATATATGTACCACATCTTCTTTATCCATTCATCTGTCGATGGACATTTAGGTTGTGTCCGTGTCTTGGCTACTGTGAATACTCCTGCTCTGAACATATGCCTTTTCTCTTTCTAAACTTCCATCTGGTCCTCATGGGCATGGGGTGGCTGCCGCACCTCCAGGCATTGGGCCCACGCTCCAGGCAAGAGGAAGAAGGACACACACCAGTTGAGTCTGTTTCTATTTATCAAGAAAGTGGCTTTCCTGGAAGCCCCACTCACCAGACTTCACTTATATCCCATCAGTCAGAACTGGGTCACGCAGCCAAGGGAGTCTGCATTTAGGGAGTCTGAAGAGGTGGTATAGGGGTATTTTTAACTGGGTATATTACAACCTTAGAAAAAAAATAGTATTGTATTACCAAGGGGAAAGATTGTCAGTGACCTCTTAGTGCCTCGCCCAGAGAGTGTGTGCGCACAAGCTTGATCGTGTGTGTGTCACCTCATTTCCTGTGAGAGCCACAATTCTGGAGAAAAAAAATATTTTCAACTTATTGCCAGTGGTCACTCTATCAGTGAAAGGCCGAGAGGTGGCTCGCTCAAGTCAGTATAAGGTGCAGATGATTTATTAACAGGCTATGAACAGGATGTACAAACGCCAACCAGGGGAGTGCCCTATCCCAGAGCTTCTAAGGCAGGTGCTCTTCCTATCTCTGGACCCCGGAGGATGAGAGGGAGAGGGGCTGCCGGAATCCCAGAGAAAGAGAGGGATGGAAAACAGATTGCCTTGAAAAGAGCAGTGACCTTCTATCGAGGGACACAGCCAGCTTGAGTCAAGCTCAGGACCTCACCGTTCCTTTTCTGACCTCCCACTGAGCGCCTCCACCTGCTACACACAGCCAGAGGACAGAGCACCCAAGGGTGTTGATGCAGTCCCTACAGGTTGGCATCGAGGCAGAGGGCAGGGTGGGAACGAGTGCGGAGCGCATCCGGAGGGACAAATAGAGTCATCTGGCAAAGCCGTCCTGTTTTGAAGAATATTAAGTATGAAATTCTAGACCCAGGAATTAATTTCAACAATTCCTTGGAGGTTATTGTAATCAGGCCTAATTGTATAGGTGTAATCTCAGTTTGCAGTAAAAATGTATCCCTGAAAAATTACTCCTGAAGCTAATTTTGATATCTCTGCCTTAGAAGATATCAAACATTGGCCGAGGAGAACAGTCAGCAAATTCTTGTGTTTAGTTTCTGATGCGGCAGAAAGCATGCTTCTCGGGCTCGGACACACCAAGTGTAAATCCTGTCTCTCCCGATCACTAACCTGACGTTGATCTTGGGTGATCAAGCATTCTAAGCCTCAGTTTCCCAATCTGCAAAATGGGAATAATAATAGGACCTATTTTGCTGGGTTGTGAGGGAATAAATGAGAACATTCATGAAACGCTTAACAGAGGGCCTGGCACACAGCAGGTGCTAAGGAAATGTTGGTTCCCTTCTTACGTTCTCCCTGTGTGGAGGACCATGAGTCAGTTTAGGCAAAGACTCTTTAACTAAGCCCCACTATACGCTAGGCACTGTGTTAGGCACTTTATATTCATCATTCTGAAATCCCTTAATAATTCTTCAGATAAATGCCGTTTCCATACATAGTTGAGGAAACTGAGACCTGCAAAGCTTAGGAGAGTTGCGAGGTCACACTGGCAACATGTAGTGGGTAAGATCCGGCCCAGGTGTGTCTGATTTCAAGGGCTGTGTGTCCTTGGCTGCATCCATATTCTGCCTCTCCCACAGGGACTTGGACTTCACTGTGGAACGGCATTCACGGATTTGCAGCATTTCCTCCTTTTGGCAGATGTTAACTGGTGTTTGGTCTTTAATCAAGGCACAATTGAATCTGTTTTCCTACAGATTTTCATTTTATAAAATTGGAAACGGTTTTGTAGGGAGGAACGTCTCTTCTAGCTGTCATGACATCATACATAAGTCTTCAAAGTTCAACACAGGAGTACACGATTTGGTTGGCTGGGGCTCGAGATTTCGTGTGAAAGCCTCCCGTAGCCCCTCACAAAAGGGCCGTGCTCAGAGCTAGCACCTGATAAATATTTGTGTAAAGAGTAACAGACTAAGTCACTGTGCTCCGGCTAGACCATCCTCCCCCTGTTCCTACCCTGTTATCCCGGCTCGGGCTCACAGGCTGGGCTTTGTTCCTGGGCCCCTTTGCAGGTGCTTGGTGGGGGTCGATTACACTTAGAATCACAGATAGAGGTGAGTGAAGGAGACAAAGAGGGAGAAGCAGCTCAGAATGAGATGACAGACAAGATTCAGCCACAGAGGAGCCCGAGAAACCCGAAAGAGAAAAAGCGACGTGTCAGTCACTGTGAGGGTCCCAGGAAACCGCTCTGGAATGGCTGATTTAGACTGGGTACTGCTTCTGATCGGGTCTTTTTTTTTTTTTTTTTTTTTTTTCGCGGGCCTCTCCCTGTTGTGGCCTCTCCCGTTGCAGAGCACAGGCTCCGGACGTGCAGGCTCAGCGGCCATGGCTCACGGGCCCAGCCGCTCCGCTCCTCCCCCATTTTGTATTCCCACTTTACACAGGGAATGTGAGTGTATCAGAGAGACAGCACTGAGCCCAGGAGATGGCAACCGATTCTGCCGAAAGGCTTTACCAATATTTTCTTTAGACATCTAGACCCCCTTCATCCCCTGACATTCTAGAATAGTCTCTGGAAAATGAGATAGAGAGGAAACAGAAGAAACAATATCGAGGTAGGCCCGTCTTATTAAGTCAAAGGTTGGTTTCCGGAGCCCTGAATAGAGGGCGCTTGGCTTCTTCTCACGGTCTGTCTGCTCTTCGCAGCCTTGGCAGGTCTGGCTGTGGAGGGTGTGCCTTGATGACCACAGGTCAAGGGCAGCTGAGGACAGAGAGAGAAGGGATGGTACTGCTGGGGCAGTGGGACCTTAGAAGGTTAATTCGGAGCAGATGCCAGAGCACTAGATAGAAGTCAGCCATAGGACAAGGGAAACAAATGGAAATTGATAATAGGAAAAAAAACTGTGTTGAAACTTAGAAATGCTTGAAAAGTAAAAGAAGAAGAAAAGAAAGAGAAGAAGAAGAAAACCAAAAAAAAAAAAAAAAGAAACAGGAAAAACTCTGTTCCTGTAAATAAAATTCCCGAAATCCTATGATTGCATTATTTAAGTAAAATGTGGGATAAGGTAGCCTGTGCTGGAACCAGCCCTGCTCTGGAGACCTTTGGGTTTGCAAACCATGGGCAAGTCACTCAGCCATTCCCGGCTTCAGTTTCTTCACTGGTGAAATCGGGAGTGCCTTCCAGCTTTATGAATCCATTCAGAGGGCTCAAGAGGACAATAGGTCTTGCACACATCTGGCTGGTTCCAGCGCACATCTGTCTGGTTCCAGCACACAGCCGGAACACGCCTGAGAAGCCTTGGCTTTGGGGGCTGCCATGTAAACACAAGGTAGGATAAAATACAAAATAAACACAGCCACAGTGACCAGAAGGAATCCTTCCTTGGGGGTAGGGGTGGGGAGAGTGCAGACAGAGAGGGGGACGCTGGGCTTTGGCACAGAGAGCAAAGGCAGAAAACCACTATTCCCAGAGGCCGCCCGGGCTCAGGTCACTGCTGCCCAGGGCCCTGCACCTGGACAGGGAAAAGCAATCTTCTGCCCAGGTCTCTCTCAAGCCGTCTCCACAGGAATGCAGATAGGACTACCAGACCTGCTCTCCTTCCTCCGGCAGGAAGGTGGAGGGGGCAGCCCAGCAGGATTTCCTGGGTAACTCCTGCCCAGGTGGCCAGGCTGCACCAGGCGCCACCAGTCCCCTTTCCAGGGGTCTCCAACTTTCCTTTCCAAAGGAAAACGGTTCCTGCTCTGAGGCTGCAGCCTTCTGAGCTCTGTGCCTTGAGCTCTGAGTGGGCTCTGCTAAGTGAAATTCGGAAAAGGAAAAATAGATTTGAGGCTTGGCCAGACTTGGTGTGCACCATGACATCTGCAGTGTTGCCTTCTGAAAACATTCTTCCAGTAAGAACTTAAATAATGTTTTCCAGGAGCTTGGGGCTGAGGCCATCTGGTTCCTCCCACAGCCCCTGGATGCTCGGACTGCTCATGTCTGCCCTTCCCAGCGGCATTTCCCACCCGACCTTAGCAAAGCATCCAGTGTTCCCATAACCCGGCCTCCAGTCCAAACTGAGTTTCTCCTTCCGTTGGGGGAGTGGAGGACAGCAAATGAGGAGGGCTGTCGATTCTGAGTCACAGTGCATGTGTGTTCTTGTACCCCGATAGCACTGTTTAAAAAGACACTAGTCTGGGCTTCCCTGGTGGCGCAGTGGTTGAGAGTCCGCCTGCCGATGCAGGGGACGCGGGTTCGTGCCACGGTCCGGGAGGGTCCCGCCTGCCGCGGGGCGGCTGGGCCCGTGGGCCGTGGCCGCTGAGCCTGCGCGTCCGGAGCCTGCGCGTCCAGAGCCTGTGCTCCTCAACGGGAGAGGCCGCAGCGGTGAGAGGCCCGCGTACCGCAAAAAACAAAAAACAAACCAAAAAAAGACACTAGTCTACTCGAGTGGAGAACTTGGTCTGAGTTCATGAAGCCCATCTCCTGGCCAATCTAGTCCTGTCTTCCGAAGGCCGTGGAGGAAGATGTCCTCACGTGAGCTCTGAAGTTGGACACACCTGGGTTTGAAGCTCCACTTTCTGCTGGGTGATGTCAGCCTCAGTATCCCCAGCCGGGAAAGGGGCGGGTCAGGAGCGTCCCGGCGCGGGGTGGGCTCCCGGGATCCCGCACGCACGTGCGCGCCGCCTCGGCCGCCTCCCCCGCCAGGGCGCTGAAGATGCCCGCGCTCGTCCTCGGCGTCGCGCCCGGCCTCCTCGGGGAGCCGCGCGGGTTGGGCGCGCTCCCAGGCGCATTCCTGGCCGGGCAGCCCCTCCTCCTCGGCCTTGGCCAAGGGGCTGGCGCCTCCCCGCCTCGCTGCGATTGTCTCGTGCGGGCGGCTGCGGACGCTCCTGGACGCTGCGGCTGCAGGTCTGCGCGCGGCGCACCTGGACCCGGGACTGCGCCTCCCGAGCGCGGCGGGCCCGGCTGCGCTCCGGGGCTCCCGCCTCCCTCCCTGCCCGAGCCGCTCGGGGCCGCGCGGAGCCCCGCTCCCCGCAGGGGCGGCTGCGGCATCGGCTTGGGACAACCTCGGCAGGGAAGGCAAAGTTATTTCCCCTTCCCAAGCAGAAAGGTTCCGATTGGCAAGATGGTGCCCAACTGTCCCCGCGCGCTCTTCCTCCTGCTGCTTTTCCTCGCCTGCCCCGAATCGCGGGCTTCCCAGGTCAGTGTCCCTCCCGCCCCTCCCCTGTCCCGCTTGCAGGGGAGGCCACGCCAAGGCCGGAGGACCTGGGCTCACCACATTCCACCGGAATGCTCGGGCTGGGGGCTTGGAGCGAGGCTGGAGTTGGGGTTCAGTTTTAAGAGGGAAGCGTGAGATCCCCCCCATCTGTCATCGGATGCATCGCGGGCCGGGCGTCTGGGAGAACCTGGGCTGGTCTAGCCGAGCAGTTTGTGCGAAAGCCTCGGTCCGCTGGGGGGAGGGAGAGAGAGGGCTCCGCGTGAGAACCGTGCGTTGCAGAAAGATTGCCCTGGGATTTATGAGACATTGGTCTTCCTCAGGTCTCCAGAAGAGCTCCCTGCTCGCCCAATTAGGGTAGAGGTTGTCCCCTCCCCTCCAACTTCCAACATTTAAATTTCTAACTGAAATATCATTCTTACCACCACCAACTTTAAATTTTATTTAATTTATTTTTGGCTGCGTTGGGTCTTCGTTGCTGCGCACGGGCTTTCTCTAGTTGTGGCGAGCGGGGGCTACTCTTCGTTGCGGTGCGCAGGCTTCTCTTGTTGCGGAGCACGGGCCCTAGGCGCACGGGCTTCAGTAGATGCGGCGGTGGGCTCAGTAGTTGTGGCTCACGGGCTTAGTTGCTCCCTCGGCATGCGGGATCGTCCCGGACCAGGGCTCGAACACGTCCCTGCATCGGCAGGCGGATTCTTAACCACTGTGCCACCAGGGAAGCCCCACCACCAACTTTTAAAGGCTCAGAACTTTCTTAGCAGTTCGCCGCGTTTCCCAGGCAGAGACAGGTGGGAGGTTTCTGAAGCAGCCCCACCTGAGCCTAGGGGACCTTAGATTTGGGAATGCATTTCTTTCCCACACTTGCAGGCAGCTCGCCGTTTAATTTTTATCTCCCTGACGTTTGTGTCTGTTGGAGTCCCACTGGATTTATGTGCTTGACCAGGTTTACTTTTACATTAAGCAGTAAAAACTCATGGTTAACATTAAGATAAGAATGCAGATAAAAATGTGTCTTCCAGAGGTGAGACTGGAGTTGCTCGATTCAGAGCCAGCTATCACCAGACTGGCTCTGGAAACTGGAGACCCCTCCCTCTGTGACGGCGTGTCCCGTGGGCTGTGGGGCAGCTACCCCAAGAATACCGTCCATAACACTAATAGTAACGGCAGACGGAAAGAAAGCTCACTGAGCGATGAGTGCTGCGTTCTTTGCTAAGCATCTTGCAGGCTCTTTATTCTCAGGGCAGCGCTGTGAGTCGGGGAACTATTGTCATCCCCATTTTGCAGATGAGGGAGCTGAGACCCAGGGAGATTCTGACTTACTCAAGTTTCACATGGCCAGGAAGGAGTGGAGTAAATTTAATCTCTCTCCTTGGTCTCCAAGCCTTTTCCCTTCCCCACAGACTCTCACCCATGGACTGAATACCTGACAGGCACAACCACGGCCACCTAGAAGCCCTTGGGGCACAGGAAGGGGCTCCAGGCAGGGAGAACTCAGTTCAGACCAAACACGGCCCGTGTGAGTGCAGAATGCGGTGAGTTGCCGCTGCAGGAAGTCGCTCAGCCACCAGGCAGCAGAAGCCTGGTCTAGGGCCACAATCAACCCACCCAACAGAACAGTGGGGTGTCCCACCCACGATGCAGATTACATAACAGAACCTGAGGCCCAGAGCTCAAAGCCAGAAGCACAGGTAGGTGCATCCGTAAGCCGGCTCCCCACCCAGGCCAGGAGAGGGGGCAGGATGGATAGGAAGTGCCAGAGGAAGCTGAGGGGCTCTGCACTGCCATTATCCGATCTCTGAAGGTTACCTGGAAAAGTGGTGACACCTTGGCAGTTGTCAGATGTCTGCAGCTGCTGTTCAAGCAGGGAAGTAAGCTCTCTCAGGCTCTGTTCCTGGGGGAGATCTGGGTCCCATCCCTGCCCTGCCACATCCAGGCTTTCTCAGATTCCTTCTCCTCTAAACCTTGGTTTCTTTACCTGCGAGAGCACCTGCCTCACTGGGCTTTGTGAAGGGGAAAGGGAGCAGAAGGGATTCTCCATAGAAGTTAGTTTAAAACTTCTAGTGAAACTGTCCTTCACCCAAAGTCCTGTGTAGTCAGGGGAATCTCACCCCTAATCCTTGTCTGACTTTTCAGCACATCCGTCCTGGGTCACTTTGCAAGATTTCTGTGACCTGCTGTTGGAGAGCCAGTGGTCCTGGGGAAGGAGGGGAGGTTGAGCAATGTGGGGATCCCGTAAGTGGGAGCCCTTTCCCAACACTACTGCCCACTCTGTGGCCTTTCCCCAGGAAGAGAAACAGCCTTGCTGGGGAGACAAGAAAGGGAGAACATTTAACACACCCCACGCCTCACCCTCTTCCCCCACAATGGCTCTCAGCCCCCTTGTTGCCTGTGGGGAGGCGGGGCTGTGGTATTTCAGAATGTTTCCCCTTCTCCAAAACCTCTCCTTGTGATCACATGTCACAGGCTTCCAAATTCCACCATTAGAGATTCATTCTTTTGGTTGTCTACTCCCAGTTGATACATTGCTTTTTACAGTGTAATGGGAAAGAAATGTTTTTGGTGTACATTTCCATGATCTTAACCATAGAACTATGTTCTATATGTGGTACTCACCACCACAGTCAGGAGACAGAAGAGTTCCACCACCCCAAAATGACATCATCATGCCCTATGTAGTCACACCCTCTGGCCACCCTAGCGCCTGGCAACACTGATCCGTTCTTCATCATTATGGTTTTTTCATCTTCACAGTGGCAAAAAGTACATAGACTTTTGACTCTTACTTCTTTAACTTAGCATAAAGCATTTAAGATTCTTCCATGTCGTTCTGGGGATGCACAGTTCCTTCCTATTGCTGGGTAGTATTCCATTGTGTGGACGTATCACAGCTCTTTTTTTTTTTATCAATTCAGCCACTGAACTGAATGACACCCATGGTATCAGTTCCAGTTTTTGGTGATTATGACTAGAGCTGCCGTAAACATTCCCATACAGCTTTTGTGTGAATGTAAAAACACTCATTTCTCTTGGGTAAATATCTAGGAGTGGGATTGCTGGGTTATATGGTAAGTGTATCTTTAACTTTGTCAGAAGCAGCCAAACTCTATTACATATCAGTTGTATCGTTTGCATTCCCACCAGCAATCCATAAAAGACCCGGTTGCCCTGCATCCTCACCAGCACTTAATATTATCGGGTTTGTCTGTTTGTTTCTAAGTCACTCTAATAGGTAAGGAATGGTATCTCATTGTGCTTTTAATTTCCATTTCTCTAATAACTGATAATATTGACATCTTTTCATGTGCTTATTTGCCATTTGAATAGTTTACTGGGTGAGGTGTCTGTTCAGGCCCTCTGCCCATTTTCCAAATGGGTGATTTGTTTTCTTATTGTTAAGTTTTGAGTATTCTTTATACATTCTAAATAGAAATCCTTTATCAGGTGTGTGAGTTGCCAATATTTTCTCCCTATCTGCAGCTTGTCTTTAAAAAATTTTTTTAAATTTTATATTGGGGTAGAGTTGATTTACAATGTTGTGTTAGTTTCAGGTGTACAGCAAAGTGAGTTAGTTATACATATTCCTGTATCTATTCTTTTTCAGATTCTTTTCCCATATAGGTTATGACAGAGTATTGAGTATAGTTCCCTGTGCTCTACAGTAGATCCTCGTTGATTATCTATTTTATATATAGTAGTGTGTATATGTTAATCCCAAACTTGTCATTTATTCTTCTCCCTACCCCACCTTTCCCCTTTGGTAACCATAAATTTGTTTTCTAAGCCTGTGAGTCTATTTCTGTTTTGTAAATAAGTTCATTTGTATCATTTTTTTTTAGATTCCACATAAGTGATGTCATATGATGTTTGTCTTTCTCTGACTTACTTTGACAATCTCCAGGTCCATCCATGTGGCTGCAAATGGCATGATTTCATTCACCGCAGCTTGTCTAAACAGTGTCTTTCCCAGACCAAAGGTTTTAAATTTTGATGAAGCCCAATTGATCGATTTTTTATTTTTATAGATCGTGGTTTTGGTGTCACGTCTAAGAACTGTTTGACCCCAGATCATGAACTTTTTCTTGTACGTTTTCTTCTAAAATTTTTGTAGTTTTGCATTTTTACATTTTGATCTGTAATTTATCTTGAGTTAATTTTTGTGTAAAGTGTGAGGTTTGTGTTGAGATAAACACTTTGCATGTAGATATCCAGTTGTTCCAACAGCATTTGTAGAAAAGACTGTTGAATTGCCATTGAATTGTCTTAGCAACTTTGTCAAAAATCAGTGCATCATATGGGTTTATTTCTGCCAGTAACACACTATCTTGATGACTGTAATTTTATTTATTTAGTTAGTTAGTTATTTGGCTGCATTGGGTCTTCGTTGCACACGGGCTTTCTCTAGTTGTGGCGAGCAGGCGTCTACTCTTTGTTGCCACGCACGGGCTTCTCATTGCAGTGGCCTTTTGTTGCAGAGCACGAGCTCTAGGCGCACGGGCTTCAGTAGTTGCAGCGCGCGGGCCCAGTAGTTGTGGTTTGCGGGCTCTAGAGCGCAAACTCAGCCGTTGTGGCACACGGGCTTAGTTGCTCCAGAGGCATGTGGGATCTTCCCAGACCAGGGATCGAACCCGTGTCCCCTGCATTGGCAGGCGGATTCTTAACCACTGCGCCACCAGGGAAGTCCCGTTACTGTAATTTTATATAAGACTTAAAATTGGATAGATTTTAAGACTTTATTATTCCTTTTCAAAATTGTTTCGGTTATTATAGCTTGTATTTCCCTTAAAATTTTAGAATCGGCTTGTCTCTATCCACAGAATTCCACTGGAATTTTTTTTTTTTTTTTTTTTTTTTTTTTTTTTGGACTCTCAACAACTGCGCCACCAGGGAAGCCCCCACTGGAATTTTGATTGAAACTGCATTAAACCTACTGATCAATTAGGGGTGAACTGGCATCTTAACAATACTGAGTCTTCCAATGTGTGAAAACAACATGTCTTTCCATTTATTTAGCTCTTCCTTGGTTTCCCTCATCAGCATTTTTTAGTTACCAACATAAACATGTTTTGTTAGATTTATATCTAAGTATTTCATTTTTGGAGCTATTTTAAGTGGTATTAGGTTTAAAATTTTTTCATTTCCAATGCTGTATTCCTTGTATATGGAAATTCAGTGGGCTTTTCTGTGTTGACATGGTGTCCTGTGACTTTGTGGAACACACTTCTTAGTTATAGGGCATTTTTTTTTTTTTTTGTAGATTCCCTCAGATATTTTTTACATAAACGATCATGTTATCTGTGAATAGGGGCAATTTTATTTCTTCCTTTCTAATCCATGTGCCATTTATTTATTTATTTAGCCTTATTAAAACTTCCAGTACTGTGTTGCGTAAGAGAGTGGACATTCTCGCCTTGTTCTAGAACTTGGGAAGAATGCATTCCGTTTTTTTTAATGTTAAGCGGGATGCTAGGTTGTGGGTTTTTGCAGATGCCATTTGTCAGGTTAAGGTTCTCTTCTAGCCATAGTTTGATGGAGTATTCATTATGAATGGATGGTGAATTTTATCACAAGCTTTTTCTGCTTTCATTGATATGATCCTATGGTTCTTCCTCAGTTATTAAAGTGGATGACTTTGACTGAATTTTTTAATTTATTTTTAATTTTTTAAAATTGAAGTACAGTTGATTTACAGTGCTGTGTGATTGATTTTCTAATTTTGAAAGCAGCCTTGCATTCCCAGATAAACCCTAATTGATTATGGCATCGTATACATCGTCTATATTTCTGGATTCTACTTGCTAATGTTTTGTGAGAATTCTTGTATCTTCTTCATGAGGGATATTGGTGTGTAGCAGGGGTCAGCAAACTATGGTCCATGACCCACATCCAGTACACTGCTGGTCAAATCTGTCCACACCGATTACTTACACGCCATCCATACCTGCCTTTTGCACTGCAATTGCGGAGGCGAGCAGTTGCAACAGAGACCCTATGGGCCGCGAAGATGAAAAATTTGACTCTCTGGCCCTCTTTCTACAGACACAGTTTGCTATCCCTCATTTATGGATTTCTTCTACTGTCTTTACCTGGTTTTGTCACCAGGGTAATACTGGCTTCCTAAAATGAGTTGTGAGCTGTCCCCTTCTCTTCTGTTTTCTGGATGAAACTGTGTAGAGGTGGTGTCAATTCCTCTTATAATGTTTGGTAGAATTGACCAGTGAAACCATGTGGGCTTGGAAATTTCTTTTCTGGAAGGTTTTTAACTATGAATTCAATTTCTCTGACAGATACAGAACTACTTAGGGTAGCTTTTTCCTTTGGGTGACTTTTGGTAGCTTGTGGCTTTCAAGAAATTGTTCCACAGTCCTCACTGTCTCTTGAGGCAACTGATGTTAAATGCCCTGGAAATTACTCCCTTTTCTAAACAATTGATCTCCTGTAAGGACAGATGAGTACTTTGTTCCATTGTTCGCTGCAAAGCCAAATAGTCTACTATGATTAATTTCCTTTCTTGTGTAACTTTTTGGTTTTCCTCAAGATTTTTCTCTTTTGCCCGGTTCGTCCTCTACATAAGCACAGTTGTTTCCAATAATCTCTTTCCTAGTCCATATTCTGTCGGGCTGCTTTCCCCCTGGATCCCAGTCATGCTGACCTTCTCTGGGCTCATGGCCCTGTGGCTACCCAGGGACTTTGGCCTGCGCTGGAGCTTATGTTTTCTAGATCATATGTCTTCCTCTTTCTTGGCTTATTCCCTTGTTTTTTTGAACACGTTCTCAGGAAAATGATGTTTTAATCCGCGATCCTTAGCCCTTCCCAGATCACTTTCCTATTGTAGATGCCACCATTTTTCTACCCTGAAACTTTAAAGCAGGCAACGGTAGCACCGTTATCCCCCCGCTGTAGATGGGGAGCCTGATGTGCCGGAGGAAGTGGCAGCTGAATCCTCATATTGGGAACAAAGCCAGAGGAAGGAGCGAGAGGGGGGGAAATGCCCCCATCCAGTGTCCCCCACTGACTGAGTCGGGAGGGAAGGAGGTGGGGAGGGTTTGAGACCTATTCCCTGGTCTGAGAACACATGAGATGAAGAAGGGTGGAAATATGAAAACCCAAGTATGTTCCTTCCAGGTGTAGTGTGGTCAGCTTATCGGTGTCAGTTCTACTGCCAGTTTCGATGGATTGGCTGGACTCCAGGTTGAGATGGATTGCTGTTTACTTCAGAGCTCAGCACAAAAGGATACCATGCTTGATTAAAGGTATCTGCCGTGCTCGCGGCACCAGGAGTATTTGCTCCCCTGCAGCAGGGTTTTATACACCGGCGCCTGTATTATAAGAATACATGGGGGTGAGCGGAAGCTACGGGGACATGGGAATCATCCATTTTGAAAATGGGGCATTTCATCAAACAAATATTTGGTGACTGCCATGGCCCAGGCCGGGAACAAAACAGACAAGGACCGTGCATTTGGTTTTGAAAGGGCTGCTCTAGATCTGGAGTTGGCTGATCAGGGTGGCAGTCTGAGCTGGGCTCAGCTCGACTGTTCTGCTCGATGGCTCCAGGCTCCGCTTTTCGGGTCTGGGCTCCTCTTCCCCTGTGGACAGCTGCCAGGTTAGCTGCGGCTGGTTGGTGCAGGGTGGCTCTGCTCCATGCAGCCTCTCATCCTCCAGCAGGCTAGCTGGGTTTTTCACATGGTAGAAAGTGGTCAAGGGCCAGGACTAGCAGAGTGCCCAAGACTTCTTGAGACGCTGTTCTAAAATGAAGCTGGGATTTTGGCGTCCTCCAAGTGTGGTGAGGCCAACAGATCAGGAGACACTGCCGGAAAAGATAGTGTGTTACTCCCACTGTCGAGGAGGGAGAATATCATACCAAGTTGGGCTACAGAGAGAACAACAGCAGGCAGAAAGAGAGGGAGGGAAACTTCTGGAAAGCCTTTACTGAGGGTTTTGAGGGAAGAAATGGGTGAGACAGGTTAAGGGGACTAACCGGGTTAAGATTGGCTAGTTGGGATAATTGTAGCAGGATGGTGGTATAGGGCTGCCCCTAGTCATCTGATGCCGAACCCCAGGTTTGTTGGCGGGGACTGGGCGGGTGTCAGTGTCTCACAAGCTTCGGAGCCAGATAAGCAGGCGATGGGCTCTGGTTCAGTTGGTTTGCTACCAGAGGTGTGCTGGGCATGGGCAGGGAGGGTGTCGTGTTGTTTGCTGTCTCTAGGAATTTGCTGGCCCTGCCACAGAGGGGCAGTCTATGCCAAGTCAGCATGGCCCCAGATGTCAAAACATCACATACAGAAACTAGACAATGTGGTTAATCCAGAGCCAGCCTTGGAACTGGTGTATCGCTTCCAGCGCATTCTGTTGGCCAAAGCAAGTCACAAGACCCGCCCATATCCGGAGATGGGAAAACAGACCTCCCTCTGGATGGGAAGACTGGCAGAGCCTCCTTGCAGATGGCGTGGGTGTGGGGAGGAAGAGATTGCCATTCTGCAAACCTTCATCAGTAGTGATCCAGGGCTTTACTGCCCCCAGAGACAGTGTTCAGATGAATGGGTGGGGTCAGGGTGAGGATGGGTGACCGGGAGGCTGTCCTGGCATCTTCCACTTTCTCTAGCAGCCTCCACCTTTCCCTGGCAACTTAAGGAGGGGGACTCTTTCCAAGTCCTGTCAAGGACGGCCCTGATTACAGAGAAGAGTGGAGACCCCTTTGCTCCGTGGGGCAGTTTCTGGCCCCCGGGGGCGTTGGGCAGAGAGTGCTGAGGGTGTGGACTGGATGTGAACAGCTGGGGAAGGAGGCAGTGCCCTGGGTTCTCGGGTTGGCCTGGAGTCTTTCAGGCAGGAACTGATGCCCTCCCAGGCCTGCTCCCCCTGGAGGATTCTGTTTGACACTGGACTTGATTCCAGGCAGACCAAGCCAGATGCCTGTGGAGCTGCTCACCCCACCATCTGGGCACCGGCCCTCCCTCCACGTGCCCACCTCCACCTGCCTCCCAGCCAGCTGCCCCAGGAGGAGTGTCCATCCCCTGACTGTTGACAGAGGCCTGACGGTGCCCCTGATCTATAGGGGCAATGGTGGGCTGCCATGCTTCTACCAACTTTCCCAAGGCTTGTGCAGCCCTGGGGCCCTGGGGACAACGGGGCAGACTCCCTGAGTGGGTAGAACTTTCTATGTCCTCTCAAACCCTGTACCTGAGTCTTCCCTGCTTCTCTGGAGTTGCCTGGAACCTAAAATAAGGATGTCACAGACATCTTCATTTAAGAAAACAATAGGCACCTACAATTTGACAGGACCCAAACCTACCCATTTCAGTAAGTAAATCTCTATCTCGAGGAAGTAACCATTGATTTTCCCTGTATGCGGGAAAACACGTGTCCCTCTGGCAGTCTGGGCTCCAGACTCTGCAGAGGGAAGCAGCTGAAATGGGAAGCAAAGCCCAGGGAGCTCACCTTGGGGCTGCGTTTCCAGGTAAGACTGAGACGTGACATCATTCACATCAAAGACTGGAGGTGTGGGGGTGGGATGGCAACTCCAGGGACTCAGGAGACCCTAGGCTGCCCCCTGACCTTGCCGTTGTCATCTGGTTGGCTCCTGACTCAGACATGTCTCTTTATGCCGGGGATCAGGTTACCTCTAGACCCTCAACAGAAGTGGTGCTGCCAGCTCAGGAGATGCCCTTCCCTCTGCTCCCCTAGGCTGGGCTTCCCGTCTCTGCAGGAGGGGCTGGGGGCAGAGTGTGATCGGTAACTGGGTGCACGGCCCAGGGAGCCGAGAGAATCAGATGATTCTTGGCTGATCTGAAGAAAGGGAAAGCGCCAGGGGTGTCTGTAGACAAAAAAAGACAAAAAGAAAAGCTTCTTCCAGAGAAGCGTCGGACACCATCAGTCATTTACACTGTGGTGTGAAAAACATACAAACTTGTCAGTATCACCTCCCAGCGCCTTCTCTGACTGCATAATTAAAGATTTTACCTTCCCAGAAGGAATCTAACTAGCAAGGTAATGTGCTCATTCTACAAGTATGTCCTGAGAGCCTCTCCTGCCAGGTGATTTTCTGGGTCTGGCGAGGCGGCAGGGCCCGAGGCAGTGTAGCAAGTGGAGAAGACCCTGAGTGCCTGGTCTGTGTTCTGGTTCCCATGCTTCCCGGCTGAGTGACCTGGGGCAAGTTCCTGCCTCTATGAGTCAGTCTCCTCCTCTGAGATGCCTGTCTCATGGGGTTGTAGGAAGGAGAAAATGAGTGACATTCAGAGAACAGGTCCAGAATAAGGGCTCAGTACGTGTTAGGGTAGAGAACGATGAGGTGGACACAGACCCTGTTGTCACGTGGCTCACCAAGCAGGCAGAGAAAAACAAGACAAACCTGAAAGTATCTGGAGGCAGAGCGTGGAAGTGGGGTGTTGTGTTGGAGGGTGGCCAGGAGGCTGCTTAGCACTCAGTAGGCAGGTAAGGGCTCTCTGAGAAGGGGGCTTCTAAGTGAAAATGGAAAGACAGGAGCCTGGCTTTCAAGGACCAGGGGCAGAATCTGGGCAGAGGAAACAGCCGGTGCAAAGGCCCTGAGGTAGAAGTAATCTTGCTGAGGTGTGTGGAGAAACACAGAGGAGGTCTGAATATTGGGACACAGAAGGTGCCTGATCTGGACACAGTTGGAGGTGGCAGGGCTTGATCACATACGGCTCTGTAAGCAGAATAATGCCCTCCGCCCAGAGATATCTATGTTCTTATCCCAGAAACCTGAGACTCTTACCCTGATTTTAGCCCGGTGAGTCCTGTGTTGGGGTTCTGACCTCTGTCTTTTGGGAAGCTTAGATTGCAGGAGGGCCCGGGAGGATGCAGGGAGAGCAGGACAGGATAGTTTCTGTTGCACCATTGCCTGCTCACGGAGAAACGCTTGGGATTTTTCGCTAGCGGAGGTAGGAATATCTGAAAGCGCACCACGTGTGTCATTCAGCCTTCACAACCATCCAGGTGCGTTACTTTAAGAGTAAGCACTCCAAGCCTCTCACGCATGGCCACGCCTACCGCACTCACCTCATTAGTCCCCTTCATTCTGCCCACACTGCCCACCAGGACCGGGCCCCCCAGCGCCCTCTGCCTCCTTGGCGTCAGCCCCAGGAGACCCGGTCAGATCCAGATGTCCACTTTCACAAGTCGCAGAAATCTTGGATCATGTGTGAACATGCACACATGTGGGCTGACGTTCCCTGAAGGGTCCGTGCGTGTGTGTTGGGGGGGACAGTGGGGGGACTGAGAGGGTCAGCTAGCAAACTGGGGCCTCTGAGCCCCTCGTCCTGGTTCCCTCGGGCTGAAGAGAGAAGACGAATGTACTTTCCCAGTGGGTGGACTGGTCAGTCACAGTGTGAGTGGTAAGGTAGCCTTGCCATTGACCAACTAGATGCCCTGAGCCTCAGTTTCTCTAGCTGTGAAATGGGGATAACCATGCCTGCCTAGGGGGGCTGCAAGGAGGACTAAATGAGATAATGATGGCTCCGTTTCTTACGTCATTTGTGGAATAATGAATAAGTGAATGAATTATGGAACCATTCTGTTGTACATGTGAAACTAACAGAATGTTGTATGTCAATTATACCGCAATAAAAAATGTAATATAAAAGAGAAGAAAAATCAAACAAAAAATGAGTGAGGAGAAGATGCAGTATACCAAGTTTCTTTTTCCTCTTCTTTTCCTCTTTATTTTCTCAACTTCCTCTCTCCTTCTCTACTTATATTGGGTCAATTCCCAAAAGGAAGTAAGCAAAACATGCCCCATTTCTGCAGCCAGGAGGTCCTCAAGTTATGGAGAGAGGTGAGGGGAAGGCCCAGTACCAGGGGGCTCCACAGGGGATTGTGGCTGGTTTTATATGTGTGTGTGTATGTGTGTATGTGTATATGTGTATGTGGTATGTATATGTGTATTGTGTGTATGTGGTATGTGTGTGTATATGTGTATTGTGTATGTGTGTGTGTGAATGTGTGTGTGTGCACGGAGCTCCCCACTGGGCTGGGCGTTAGGGGAGATATTTTCTGGACATAAAGTGGTAGTGTTAAAGGCACAACCAAGCCTGCAGGTGAATGTGGCCACTGGAAGCTTGGCTGGGCAGCAAGCAGGTGAAAGAATATGGTGGATCTGGGGAGTAAGATGAGGAAGACTGCCCTGGGCTCACACTTACATCTTCCTTCGCTCCTCATTCATCTGTTTTGTTGGTTCGCTCAAATGAGCATCTCGTGTGTACTCAGGTCCTGTCCTCAGTGATGAGGATTCCAAGTTGTCTATAACTTGTTCTCCGCCCTCAGGCATGCAAAGGGGCCAGGAGAGAGGTGACCAGAGCTACCTGTCAAGGGGGTGCTAGAAAAGGAGAGGAGTCGGGAGATGGACAGAGGAGGGCTCCTGGGGGGTCTCCATGGACCCCTCTCTGAAGTTTCACATCAGGGTCTGGAGGAGGCCTGCTGGGATTTCAATCCTGGATGCGTCACCGTGGCCAAGTGACTAGTTGGCTTCCTTGCCTGGAAAGTGGGTGTAATAATGGTGCCCATATCCCGGGGCTGTCGTGAGCATCTAACGAGTTCGCTTGTGTGCAGTGTGGTGGCAGTGCTGCCTCTTGGCTTCCACTGTTGTCATTGTTCCCGTGGCCGTTTCAAAAAGTAGACAAGAATTGAGTTGGGGCGAAGATATAGAATTTTGGGCAGCCGGCATTGTAAGAAACCAAAATGCCCTGAGTACACAAAGGGAGACTCTGCTGGAAGGTTGTGATAGCTAATTTTATTCGTCCACTTGGCTAGACCAGATATTTAGTGAAACACCAGTCTCGTTGTTGCTGTGAAGGTTTTTTTTTTTTGGCCACACGGTGCGGCATGCAGGATCTTAGTTCCCTGACCAGGGATTGAACCTGTGACCCCTGCAGTGGAAGCATGGAGTCTTAACCACTGGATTGTCAGGGAAGTCTCTGTGAAGGTATTTTTTTTAGACTTGATTAGCATTAAATGGTAGACTTTGGGTAAAGCAGGTTGCTATCCATAATGTGGGTGGGCTTCATCCCAAAGACTGAGGTCCCCAGAGAAGGAGGGCTTTATGCCTCCAGACGGCCTTTGGAGCTACAATACCAACTCTTCCCTGGGTCTCCAGCCCACACTTTGCATGAGCCAATTCCTTAAAATAATTCTCTCTCCTTCTCTCTCTCTCTCTCTCTCTCTCCAGGGTGTGTACAGATACAATTGGTTCTTCTTGGTTCTGTTTCTCTGGAGAACCCTAAGACAAGGGCCTTGGGCACCTCCCCAAGTAAAATTCCTTCACTTCCCCCAGAAGTGTCCTTCCTTTACTCTTCTGTGTGGGTGCTGGGTCAAGGTCACTGGAATGAGAGAAGTTGAGGAGTTATAACCCGCTTCTGATTTGGCCTAAAATTAAAAAAACAAAACAGAACAAAACAAAAAAACTTTCGGAGAAAGAAAATCACGTGCAAATTCTACATGACTCAGACGCAGAGAGCCTCGAGCCTTGGCTAGCAGGCACACACTTGGCAAGTGTGCTCCGTCCTTTCATAGATCTAAAGGCATCAGAACATCTGTGTTCCCATTAACAACATGCTGACATGACACATAGCTGTGGCTTAGAAGAAACCAGTGTGAGATGGCCCTTCCGAGGTCCAAGGGGTCATCCGTGGCTGCCTGGAGGGGTCTGGGGCTCTATCATCCTTGAGGTGGCTCTCAGAAAGAGCCACTGTGCCAAGACTGTCGCTGTCAGGATGACCGTCGAGCCAGGTCACATGAGAATGGAGCCTCAAGGACCCCCCGTCCTTGTGCCCCCCCCACCATGCCTGGGCCCTTCAGGGCTTTGAGAGCTGGGCTTCACTTGTAAACTGAGCCCAGATGGCAAGGAAGCCTGGATGGGGTGGGAAGGTCCGCCTACCGAGTTCTGGCACGGGCATGGGGTGAGCTGGGGGACACACATCATCTTTGTCTGTGTCCACCCCTGGGCCAGCAGGTGGGGTCTCGGGAGCTGGTCAGCCTCCCAGGAAGAGGGGCGTTGTCAGCCCTGAGGCGTCTCCATTAGATCCATGTGAGAGGGTGGGTTGGAGAGAAGATGGACAAGACTTTCCCTGGAGGAGTGGTGGGGTGGCTGGAGGGTAGTTCTGTGACCTCCTTGCTCCCAGGAGCCTGACCTCATCCAGCTGGGGTGACTGCTGTTGCTACTTCTGTCTCTGCTTCTGCTCATCTCTGCAAACACTGCCCTTGGTGTTGAGTTCAGGGGAGCAAACAGCCCTCTGCGGAAGAGTTTGATACCAGCAGCGGTAAATCTTGATCTTTTTCCCACTCAAGGATGGAAGAGTTTCACTCCATGTCTTTTCTTGATTCCATTACAAGTACGTTATTAACTCTAAGAAATGGAAACGAATTTTCATTATTTATTGTCAACGGCATAACCCAGGTTTGGAGCCAGGTATTGAAAGGATGCAAACTTAGACCATGTGAGGGTCTCTTCTTTGAGAAAAATATTAAAAATGAGAGTCCTGGAAGGGACTTCCATGGGGGCACAGTGGTTAAGAATCTGCCTGCGAATGCAGGGGACACGGGTTCGAGCCCTGGTCCGGGAGGATCCCAAGTGCCGCGGAGCAGCTAAGCCCGTGCGCCACAATTACTGAGCCCGTGCGCCACAACTACTGAGCCCATGTGCCACAACTACTGAGTCCGCGTGCCACAACTGCTGAAGCCCATGTGCCACAACTACTGAAGCCCACACGCCTAGAGCCCATGCTCCACAACAAGAGAAGCCACCGCAACGAGAAGCCCATGCACCGCAACGAAGAGTAGCCCCTGCTCACCCAACTAGAGAAAGTCCGTGCGCAGCAACGAAGACCCAATGCAGCCAAAAATTAATTAATTAATTAATTTAAAAAAGAGTCCTGGAAGAGACCTTGGCAGGTGGGGGCCCTGGTTTGGCAGCTTCCTCTGAGATACGCCTTCCTTCCCCCTGGTATGGAGCCTTCCTCTTCCCAGCCCTTCCCCCCACCTCCCTCCCCCACCCCCCTGCATGGATTTGACCTTTGCCCTGACCTTTGCCCAGTCACAGCCTTTGTGAGCCTTCCTGCCCAAGTGGGCGGTTGCTTTTTACAGTTGGGGTCTGGGACCCTGAGATGGGAATCCAGCTTTCACTGTGGCAGGGCCAGGCTGAAATTCAGATGGGTGACACCTGAGGGTCCAGCCTGTTTCCTGTCCCCCAGCCTCTGATACCCTGGCAGCCCCTCAATGCCCCCTTGGGCCGACCTCGTTGACGAGCTATGTTTATAAAGAAGGAAATGATCCATTCCCATGTGTGGCTTCTCTTGGCCCAGAACAGGTGGTGGGTGTGGGAGGGGAAGCGGGCAGACGAATGGAGGGGGGCAAGGAGACCCCCTTCTTGGACAGAAAAGAACACAGAGGAACAGAAGTGAAATTGAGGCTCAGGGTCCAACTCTTGCTCTGCTCGTTGACATGGAAATGATGCCACAACCCAGAGTGGAGAGTAAAGAGCTAATGTAGGACCTGCGTCCCTTGGTGCAGCACCTGCAAGGTGATGCTTGTGTGTGTGTGTGCATGTGTATCTAATCCAAAAGTTAAAACCTCACGAAAAATGAACAGTGGTTGTCTTTGGTCATGGGACTTGTCCTTTGTTCTGATGTGTTTTTCTGCGTTTTGATGGTTTTGCAGGAAGCATGCTTTATTTTTATGATCAAGCAAAACGATAAAGCTTTCTCAGTTTGAAAAGGGGAAACAGGTTCTCAGTCCCCCTCCTATGACGTGATTTGTCCCCATGATGCCCCCTAATGTCCCCAAGGTGCAAGACCTCTTGAGCATTTGACTTGGTGTGAAGCTTTCTAGCCTGTCATCCACCTCTGAGGCATAAGCTGAGGTCCACTGCAGGTGATGGATTCTGAGCGTGGCTCCTGTGGACTCCATTTCCAGCACTTTGGGATCAAGGGGCTGCCCTGTTAGTAGCAGCTGCTGCACAGACCCATCAAACCTCATGTCGAGAGGCATTCTTTTCACTGCCCTGGCACCCTGGCTCTGCCCCTGCCATGCTGGCTTGCCAGGAAGACAAGGATCTTCCTTTTTTTTTTTTCCTTGCAAACTTTATGTCTCCCCCCCACTGAGTTTTATTGAGATATAATTGTATAACATAATATAAATGTGTAATAGCCTTGTATTAATCCAAGGTATACAACATAGTGATTTGCTCTATGTATATACTGTGAAATGACCACCACAGTAAGTCTAGTTAACATCCATCACCTCACACAGTTGCAATTTTTTTCTCGTGATGAGAACTTTTAAAATCTACTCTCTTGGGCTTCCCTGGTGGCGCAGTGGTTGAGAGTCCACCTGCCGATACAGGGGACACGGGTTCGTGCCCCGGTCCGGGAAGATCCCACATGCCGCGGAGCGGCTGGGCCCATGAGCCGTGGCCGCTGAGCCTGCGCGTCCGGAGCCTGTGCTCCGCAACGGGAGAGGCCACAACAGTGAGAGGCCCGCGTACCGCAAAAAAAAAAAAAAAAAAAATCTCTCTTAGCAGCTCTTACATATGCAATATGTTGTTGTTAACTATAGTCGCCATGCTGTACATTACATGCTTAGACTTATTTATCCTATAACCAAAAGTTTTTTGTTTTTTTAATAAATTTATTTATTTTATTTATTTATTTTTGGCTGTGTTGGGTCTCCATTGCTGTGCATGGGCTTTCTCTAGTTGTGGCGAGCGGGAGCTACTCTTCATTGCAGTGCGTGGGCTTCTCATTGTGGTGGCTTCTCTTTGTTGTGGAGCACGGGCTCTAGGAGCATGGGCTTCAGTAGTTGTGGTATGCGGGCTCAGTAGTTGTGGCTCGCTGGCTGTAGAGCGCAGGTTCAGTAGTTGTGGCACAAGGGCTTAGCTGCTCCGTGGCATGTGGGATCTTCCCAGACCAGGGCTCGAACCCATGTCCCCTGCACTGGCGGATTCTTAACCACTGCACCACCAGGGAAGCCCCTAACCAAAAGTTTTGACCTTTTGACACCCTTCACCCACTTCTCTAACCACCCCCACCCCCGCCTCTGGCAATCACCAATCTGTTCTCTGTATCTATGTGTTGGGTTTTTTTTTAGATTCCATATATAACTGAGATCATACAGTACTCATCTTTCTCTGTCTGACTTATTTCACTTAGCATGATGTCCTCAAGGTCCATCCTGTTGTCAGGAATGGCAGGATTTAATTCTTTTTTATGGCTTTTCCTACATTTTCTTTTTGCATTCATCCATCAGTGGACGTTTAGGTGGTTTCCATGTCTTAGCTATTGAAAATAACGCTGCAATGAGCATGGGGGTGCATATATCTTTTCAAGATATGATTTTGTTTCCTTTGGAATTGCTAGACCATATGGTAGTTCTATTTTTAATTTTTTGAGTAAACTCCAATCTGTTTTCCATAGTGTCTGCACCAATTTACATTCCTACCAACAGTGCACGAGGGTTCCCTTTTCTCCACATCTTCACCAACACTTGTTATTTCTTGTCTTTTCTATAATAGCCATTCTAACAGGTGTGAGATGATACCTATTGTTTTGATTTGCATTTCTCTGATGATTAGTGATGTTGAGCATCTTTTCATGTACCTGTTGGCCATCTTTGGAATATCTTCTTTCGAAAAATGTCTATTCAGATCCTCGGCCCATTTTTTTTTTTTTTTTGCGGTACGCGGGCCTCTCACTGCTGTGGCCTCTCCCGTTGCGGAGTACAGGCTCCAGATGCGCAGGCTCAGCGGCCATGGCTCACGGGCCCAGCCGCTCCGCAGCATGTGGGATCTTCCCGGACCGGGGCACGAACCCGTGTCCCCTGCATCGGCAGGCGGACTCTCAACCACTGCGCCACCAGGGAAGCCCCTCTGCCCATTTTTAAATCAGATTTTTGTTTGTTTGTTTGTTTCTTATTTTTTGTTATAGAGTTGTATGAGTTCTTTGTATATTTTTAGATATTAACCCCTTATCAGATATTTTGCAGATGACTTGCAAGTATTTTCTCCCATTCTGTAGGCTGCCTTTTCATTTTGCTGATGGTTTCCTTCGCTATATAGAAGCTTTTCAGTTTGATTTAGTTTCACTTGTTTATTTTCTCTTCTGTTGCCTTTGCTTTTGGTCTCAAATCCAAAAAATCATTGCCAAGACTGAAGTCAGAGATCTTACTGCCTATGTTTTCTTCTAGGACTTTTATGGTTTCAGGTCTTATGTTCAAGTCTTCCATCTAATTTGAGTGGATTTTTGTATCATGTTAAGAGAGAGGTCTAGTTTCATTCTTTTGCCTGTTACTGTCCACTTTTTCCCAGCACCATTTATTGGAGAGACTGTCCTTTTGCCACTGTATATTCTTGGCTCCTTGGTCATAAATTAATTGACCATATATGCATGGGTTTATTTCTGGGCTCACAAGGATTTTCTAACTCTTTGTTCTGTTAGAATCACTGCAGTGAGGTCAGAGGCAAGGATGGAGATTTCCTGACTTTCCCTCAGCAAGTCCGCCCACCACCCTTCCCCCTCCTTCCCGGCCTGGATGTGGCCTTATGTGCTTGGTCTGGAAGGTTTTTCCACTGTGATTGGAGAGATGAGCACATCTCATCTGTAACGAGCACCTTGAGGAAAAGCCACTGGTGCCTGCCATCCATGGTGCAGGGGTAAGGAGGGCTCGGGGGCAGTGCCACCACACGCAGAAGACAGTTTGCCCAGACCCAGGAGCACTGGGGTTCGACTCACTTGACTGCCCAGAGGCCCCATTCGCTCCACTCCCGCTGCCCTTCTTTCTGTGCTGACTGGAGCCCCGTGTCCCCAACCCCAGGTTCCCAGCAGAGGCCTTGGCATTGATCTCTTGTCCCCTACTTCAAAACTTAGCCCTTCCCTGTCCCCTGGAACAGCCATCTCCCAGCTGTCACACCCTGGAGGCAACCGCTGGCCTGGTTCAGTGTGTGAGATTGTCTCCTCCACCCCGCCCCACTTCCTGTCCCCACTGCCCTTGCTCCCCGACTTGAGGTCTGGGCGGGAGTTAGAAACCCGCTCCTGTGGGATATTTTGCTTGGGTCATAGAGTTATCAGTCCCTAGTGCAGATTAATCAATAAGACCATTCACCACACAGGGGCGTTTGTGAAATGCACTAGGGCATAAGGCAGCCACTGGGGCAAGGACTGCTTGGCGGGGGCACTGGGGCGGTAGTCAGCAGGCCCCCAGCCTGGCTCTACCGCTCATGAGCCACATGCTTTGGGACAAGTCACCCGACTCTCAGCCTCTGTATCTTGACTGTGAAATAGAGACAGTCCCAGGCCTTCTTCACGCAGGGTTGCTGCGAGCCAGTAGTCCTCTTAGAAGTAGGAAGTAGCTTTGTAAACTGTGAGGAACTTCAGAAATGTGAATCACACATGAGCCACAAAGCCATCTCTGAAAGCGGCTCTTTTTTTTTTTTTTAAAGGGAAGGGAGGGCACTTCCCTGGCGGTCCAGTGGTTAAGACTTCACCTTCCAATGCAGGGGTGCGGATTCAATTCCTGGTCAGGGAGGTAAGATCCCACATGCCTCGTGGCCAAAAAACCAAAACATAAAACAGAAGCAATATTGTAACAAATTCAATGAAGACTTGAAAAATAGTCTACATCAAAAAAAAAAGAAAGAATCTTTAAAAAAGAATTAAATAAATAAAGGGAAGGGAGATCGGTGTGGGAAATCAGGACTGGGTGGATGGCTGTGCTGGGCAGGTAGCGGACTGCAGGAGGTCACTACCCAGGTGCCCAGAACCTGTGTGGGAAGGGCCACAACAAGGGAAGGAGAAGGAAAACAAACAGAACTTCCCAGAAATGGCGTTCGGGGCCAGGCGCAGTCAGGCCCTGCTTAGGGTGGAGGCCAAGGAGCCCCCATGGATTAACGAGCTCCAGGGGCAACTGGGGATTCAGCTTTGTCAAAAGCATCCATTGAACCAGGCCAGTGAGTCATCTGTTTGGTGAAATCTCCAAGGTGCAGCGGCCTGGCAGCCTCCCTGGGAGAGAGGCTGCAGCTCTGTTTCCACCGCGGTGGCAGCGCTCCATTGGTGAAGCTGGAAGCCACCCACGCTGTGGAGTCCACATGCCTGCCTGCCGCCTGCTGACTTTTAGACATTTTTTTCTAATTATAAAACTAATAATCGTTGTAGAAAAACATAAGTATAAAAAATAAAATAAAAAGTGATCCACAAGCCTATCCCTAGAGAAAGCCATCATTCTGCTCTCCTTTGTTCCGTGCAGGTCATATGAGTCAGGTTGGAACAGGCTATGCTGAGGTAACACACAACGCCCATGTGAGCCACGGCCATGGTCCTATAACTGCCCACTGTATTCACCTCGCCTTTCCTCCTGTTCACTTCCTGGCTCTTAAAGGCAATTAGGATCAGAAACCTTCAGATTTTTATCACTAAGCATGATGCTGGGTATTGCTTTAAGTTAGTCTTTATCAGAATAAACACAAGCCTCCTTTTTCTATTTTTTAAGGTTTTTAAAAATTGTCAGAACTCGGTGTTGACTGCCAGTGAATGCTTCTTTAACTCTATTGAGTTTTTTCTTATTTGCCCTGTTAGATTTTTGAAAGTATAAGAACTGCTGGGGGGCTTCCCTGGTGGCGCAATGGTTAAGAATCCGCCTGCCAGTGCAGGGGACACGGGTTCGAGCCCTGGTCCGGGAAGATCCCACATGTCGGGGAGCAACTAAGCCCCTGTGCTACAACTACTGAGCTTGCGCTCTAGAGCCCGCGAGCCACAACTACTGAAGCCCGGGTGCCACAACTACTGAAGCCCGCGTGCCTAGAGCCCGTGCTCTGCAACAAGAGAAGCCACCGCAATGAGAAGCCTGCGCACCGCAACGAAGAGGAGCCCCCGCTCGCCACAACCAGAGAAAGCCCGTGCAGCAACGAAGACCCAACGCAGCCAAAAATGAAATAATAAATAAATAAATGTATATATATAAAAAAAAGAACCATTGGGGATCCCTGTTTTGCCTGTTTTAATATGTTTTATCATCCATCTGCTGTTAAAAATACCCAAGGGAGAAAAAAAAAAAAATTCAAGGGAGAAAGAAAGCAAATGTTCCCTGAGGCCCAGAGTTCAGAGCATTAACTTAGAGTGAAGATGGGTTCTTTGGGGTACGACCGCTGATACAAGGCACATTTGCATTCAGGTAACTGTTCCACCACCCAATCACTTAGACTCATCGCTTCTGCCCTGCGCTCTGAAAACGGGACTTTTGTTTTCGCTGAGGGGTGAACTGGGCCTCCGTTACCGTGCTCTTGAGGCCGCCTTTTGGTGACCTAACCCGACAGATGTCGGGACGCCTGCTGGGGCCACTTTTACCTTGTGCTCAGTGACCCTCCAGGGTATTTGGGCCCAAGGGTCGGGTGACTTCTGGAAGCCCACGGGAGGAGGATGGGACTGAACCAGCCCCCATACTGCTGGTGGTGGTGATTTTTTTCTCTCCCCAGAACTGTCTCAGCAAACAGCAGCTCCTCTCGGCCATCCGCCAGCTGCAGCAGCTGCTCAAGGGCCAGGAGACGCGCTTCGCCGAGGGCGTCCGTCACATGAAGAGACGGCTGGTGGCGCTGCAGAGCTCTGTGAGCAGAGCGGGCCCGGACACGCCCCCAGGTGGGTCCCCAAGTCACCACCCCGGGCCCCGGGGGCCTCTCCCCGCCCTGATCTCCCTTGCCTGGCCAGGGTTCGCAGTGGATTGAGTCGCGGGCCTTCCCCTGCCTCCCCTTCTGTCTGGGGCTGGACGGTAGGAGTGTGTGAAGACGGCATCTGTCAGCCGTCTCCCCCCATCACCTGAGTGGTACCCATTTCCTCTTAGACCTTTTCATTCCAGGCTCAGCAACCCTCACGTCTGCATAGCGTCTCCAGAGAATTGTCGAAACGCACCACTTTCACAGCATCAGCTGCCCTCCCTTCCCTGTCCCTATGCAGGTGGACCCTAGGTAGTTCCTTTTTTTTTTTTTTTTAATTTAATAGACTGTTTTTTTGAGCAGTTGTCAGTTCATGGCAACACTGAATGCAAAGCACAGAGAGGTCCCCCATACACCCTCCCGAACACACACGGCCTTCCCACCATCAACATCCTGCACTCGTGTGACCCACGGGTACAGCCTATGAACCAACATTGGCTTCCGTTTTCCAGGCATGAAAACAAGTCCTCCCTCCTCCATGAGTCCCTCGTTAGTGCGGTGGGGTGGGATGGAGGGGCCGCTGAGGGCAAGTCCCGTTTGTCTGGTGAGGTTACTGGGGGCCCCCCAGACCCCTTCCCCTGGGGGGTAGGACACTGACAGACACTGGGCCTGTTCCTGGTTGTCCCAGTGACAGGCTTCCACGCTGTCAAGGCCCGAGGGTGGGGGGCTGGATTTCCTCCGGCCTCTCCTCAGGGTGATCGATGGGGTCAGGGGGAGGGTTGGATGTTTGTTCTGAGTCGTGAACCTATGGAATATCTGACATCATTTACTCACTTAAGACACATTTCTCAAGGGCCTTCTTTGTGGTGTGAGATGAAGTTTCCTGAGTTGGATTTCCTACCTTTTCAGAGACTGTGGTAGCAGATCCAGAGTCTCCACAGCCCTGAGTCGACTCCTGTTTTCCTTGGCTCCAGGGGTGCAGAACTAGACCTGCCGGCCAAACCCCTCACACTTTCCAAGGCGCTGAGAGGCCCCAGCCTTTGGTGGGGCTCATCACAGCCGGACTCCGAGAGGCAGGCAGGGCATCCTTCCCTTCTCCCGCAGATGGGGAAACTGAGGCCAAGAGAAGTGAGTTAGCAGTAGTGGGTTCCAGCTCTGGTGATTTTGTTTTCTGCTAGAGGTTCACCCACACAGATCCTTTCGGTTTTCATGGGATCAGAGCTCCTGCCGTTTCTGGGAGTTTCCAAGAAGAACCTGCAGGAGATAATTTCTACAACTGCTCTGTCCATGTTAGAGGTCCCTGTCCACGAGTATATACAGAAAGGTAGCTATGGTTAAATTGCTAATCCTCTTGTCACCAGGTTCAAGGTCTTTCTCCTCTGAACCACACAAGATTTTTCAAAGTGGCCAATTCTCTTTTTAAAGAGTTGCTGTCATGCGTTCTGTCTCTCTTTTGTGTTGGACATGGGGCTGGCAGCTGTCAGGACTGCCTGCAGGGGAGGGGGGTGCCACACAGGTGACGGGGGAAGGCAGAAGCTTGCTCCAGATCAAACTGCACATAGTGGGAAAATTATCTTTTCCTTTTTTTTAAGAAGGGCATTTGCAGGCAGTCAGGAAGAGTAATTTCTAGTCCTGGAAAATTCTTGGCCTTCCTCTTTCTGGCTTGTGTTCTAAGTATCTCCCTCCTGTTTTCCTAGGAACATCACAATCCATCAGCTTTAGGGCTTATCTCGGCCCCTCATTCCAATCATGTTCCCAAATCACCAGTCATTTAACCATAGCTACCTGCACTGCCAAGCTCATTCTTACATGTTATCCTCCTTCGGGAAGGTGTAGGCAGCTTCCCTGTGGCCTGTAGACTCACCAAGACACGATCATGATGAAATGAGCCAGCCAAGGGGCACGTCTTTCCACCCGACAGAAACCTTTGGCTCCCATTTGGGAAGTGCTTGCTATTTTTTTTTTAAGATTTTTTGATGTGGACCATTTTTAAAGTCTTTATTGAATTTGTTACAATATTGCTTCTGTTTTATGTTTTGGTTGTTTTGGCCACGAGGCACGTGGGATCTTAGCTCCCCGACCAGGAATCAAACCCACACGCCCTGCATTGGAAGGCGAAGTCTTAACCACTGGACCGCCAGGGAAGTCCCTGCAAATTGATTTTTAATTAATATGTAACCATTCATTAAGTCTACTGACATTTATGGAGCTGTGTGGAGATACTGACTCCATCCAGTCTGGTACCATTTACCTGTGAGTTGCTCCAGCAGGTAGGTTTTCTTTTTTGAGGGTTTTAAAGATTTCTCTTCCCCAGAGAGACCCTACTCCTTTCCCCCAAAGCATTTTGAATCCTTTTCGGCACAATGCAGTAGTAGATTTTTCAGAGAGAAATATAAAGTCGCGTATTTACAGGGACTGAGACAGCGAGCTGGGAGCGCCCAAGCATTGGGTTGTGGGCTCATCCTGGCTTCCTGCTCACAAGGTCATTACCACGGGTACCCACTTGGAGGTTCATAAAGGAAGGTGACACAGCATGGTCAGGTGTTCCCCAGTAACCGAAGGGCACTGAGAGCCCTCGGGAGACGGGCCAGCTCCTGCCCTTCTCCCAGGACACAGGTGGGATTTGGGGCAGAGCCGCAGGTGGCTGCCCAGTGCCCCCAGAGTGACGTGTGGGCAGATGCTCCCCTCGAGGGAGATGCTGAGCGATTCTCCATCACGCACTACAACCTGCACAGCTGAAGCAATAGCTTCGTTTTCATCTGTCTAAAACCCTGAAAATATTTTTACAAATGACACTTGGAACCTACTTTAAAACGTGTTAGAAGTGGCTCTGAATTTCCAGCTCAGCTAAATCCAAACCCAACCTGTCACAACTCGGGACACTCTCCCTTTAGACAAGCGTGGACCACGCGTGGCACTCTGCTGCAGGTGGAGGAAGAACGGGGAGCGTTTCCCCTCTCTCTCCAGCCCACGGTGGTCCTTGAGGAAATCCGGTTGCTTCTGCCTTCACAGCACAGCCAGGGTTGAAGCCATCGCTCCTGGCTCCCTGCTCCCACCCTGGGCTGAGCCACCTTCATCCTGCCCCCGGCTTCTACCTCCCTCTCTGTCCTCTCTCGCACTGGACATTGCACTCAATCTGCAGCCAGAGTGATGCTGTTCGCGTACAGGTCGGTCACTTCCCGCCCCTCCTCAGACCCTCCAGCGGCCCCACCTCGTGCCAAGAGCCGGTTACGTGGCCTTTTCTTTCCTTTTCTGTGCCATGTGTGACACTGCTCTGTGTCGCTCCCTGACGCTTCTCTGGCTTCATCCCCAGCTACTGTCCAGCTCATCCTCTCCACGGCAGCCACGGTGGTCTCCTGGACATTCCTCAGACCTGCCAGGCACACACCCACCTCAAGGGCCTTTGCGCCGGCTTGATCCCTCTGTCCTCCGCAGATATCTGCGTGGTCATGCCTTCACCTCATTCAACTTTTTGTCCCAGGGAGACCTCCCCGGCCACCATACCCAAACTGAGCCGTCCTCTGGCATCCCCAGCACTATTCCCTACTTCATTTTCTACATGACACTTGTCACCTCTCGTCACTCCTTGCTATTTGCTTGTAGATCTTGCTCATCACGTGTCTCCCCTGCTAGAAGGGCGCTTCCCGAGAGCTGGGTTTCATCTGTTTTGTTCACTAAGTGTCAGACTCCTGATATGGTGCCTGGCAGATGGTAGGAACCCAGTAAACAATTTTTCACTCATTCATTTGGTCAAGAATTATTTACTGGGCACTCATTATGTGCCAGACACTGGGCTGGTGCCGGGGATACAGCAGGGACAGGAGGCTGGGCAAGGTCCCTGCCCTCTGGAGCTGCGTTCTGAGGGAGAAACTGACGCGTCAATGAGATAACGCCAACAGTTACACGTGCTAGAAGAAAGCAAAGTGAGCTCACAGGGGAGGTTTTAGCAGAGTGTGGTGGTTAGAGAACACTCTGGGAGGTGGAGGGCATTCAGGTCAAGACGTGGAGAGTGAGAAGCAGCCAGAGATGGGCAGCTCTGGGGAAAGAACATTCCAGGCAGAGAGAAGGGCAAAAGCCAAGGCCTGGAGGTGGGGCTGAGCCCAGCCTGTTCAGGAGAACCAAGGAAACCCCGGGTACGGCTGGGGCTCTGAGAGAGCAGAGCGAGAGGGTGGGCCCTGTGCCGGGGGTGGGGGGGTCCCAGCTCCCACCCTCCCAGGCTGCCAGGCCCTGCCCACGACCCTGGGAGTCTCTGAGCTGCGGTCTCCTCATCTGTCACCAAGCGGGCATGTATTACCTGTGCCCAAGAGTGCTTGGAGGGCTCGGTGACACGTGGTATGTAAAATGTGCAGCCCAGGGAATTCCCTGGCAGTTCACTGGTTAGGACTCTGTGCTTCCACTGCTGAGGGCCCGGGTTCGATCCCTGTTTGGGGAACTAAGATCCCGCAAGCCGCGCGGTGCAGCCAAAAAGTAAGAAAAGATAAAATGTGCAGCCCAGGGAATTCCCTGGCAGTTCACTGGTTAGGACTCTGTGCTTCCACTGCTGAGGGCCCGGGTTCGATCCCTGTTTGGGGAACTAAGATCCCGCAAGCCGCGCGGTGCAGCCAAAAAGTAAGAAAAGATAAAATGTGCAGCCCAGGGAATTCCCTGGCAGTTCACTGGTTAGGACTCTGTGCTTCCACTGCTGAGGGCCCGGGTTCGATCCCTGTTTGGGGAACTAAGATCCCGCAAGCCGCGCGGTACAGCCAAAAAGTAAGAAAAGATAAAATGTACAGCCCAGTGCGCAGCCCGGAGCAGGCACGCAACCTCAGGGCACTGAGGGTGAGACGCCTTGTAATCCAGAGTGATGTCTAAACGGCCGTGGGCCTTCTTTTCTTCCTTACAGTTTCCTGCCCTGCTCTGAGCACCCCTCCAGATGGCAGAAAGTTTGGGAGCAAGTACTTAGTGGATCACGAAGTCCATTTTACCTGTAACGCTGGCTTCCGGCTGGTTGGGCCCAGCAGTGTGGTGTGTCTTCCCAACGGCACCTGGACGGGAGAGCAGCCCCGCTGTAGAGGTACCGTCCTTCCTTCCCAGGGGCCTGCCAGATGGGAAGGGTCATTCCGGGGGACACTCTTCTGCCTGATTCTTCAACCGCAGAACAGCAGCCAGCTTGTCTGATGACCACAGCCTGGCTTGGGCTGGCATCTATCTACATAAGCCCTTGCCAGACCCTCCCAACGATTGAGTCTTCTTGTTTTGCATATGGGGAAATTGAGGCACAGAGAGGTGAAGGAACTTGCCCAAGGCCACACAGCTGGGGGACAGGTTGAACTGATTCATACCATACACTCTGACCCCAGAGTTGGGGTAAGAAGTCTTCTGTGGGTGAGGGAGGGGCAAGAAGAGGTACTGCAGGGAAATGTGCCTCCTTTGGGCTGCTTTGTTCTGGGGCTGTAGTTTACTGGCGAGCCTCTTGGTGATCTGTAGGGTTGAGGAAATTTCTCAGGTGTCCTTTGTGACTGCTTTGGGACTTGGTGTAGACAGGCTCCAGGAGAGACCACTGGGATGAGAGGGAGGCATGAAAAGGCTTCTTTTCTCTGTGCTAAGCTTGAAAACAGTACTTTCTTGGCACGCCTAATTTGTTGGTTTTTTAAAAGCGTGTGGTCAAAATAGCACGGATATCCTGTTCGTTTTCAGAACAAGATTCACGGGACATCTGCTGGGGCAGAGTGTCTGTGATTTTAGCCCGAGCGTTGACGGGGAAAATGCACATATTACATAAATAAGTCCGTTGTCAAGAGTAGTGTGGAGAGGACTTCAAATGCATAAATAACTTGAAAATATAAAGGAACACCAGAAAACAGACCATCTCGGGACTTCCCTCGTGGTGCAGTGGTTAAGGCTCCACGCTCCCAAGGCAGGGGGCCCGAGTTTGTCCCCCGGTCAGGGAACTAGATCCCACATGCATGCCGTACCTAAGAGTTCACATGCCGCGACCAAGGAGCCCGCCTGCCGCAACTGAGACCTGGGCCAGCCAAATAAATAAATAAATAAAATATTTTTTTAATGTTAAAAAAAAAAAAAAAGAGGCCATCTCTGAAGACGAGTGTAGGTTGACATGAGAGGCACCACATTCGTGGACCTAGACTTCTGTTTCCCCCTCCTGGGAAGAACAGTGATTCAAAGGTTGATCACAGGTACCAGCTCTCAGACTTATCTGGGATCCAGCCAGGAAGTCAAGCCACATGACCTGCAAACACACCGCGGGAAATGCCAGTATCTGGATCTACCCTTGACCCTGAAAGATCTCCATCCGGGAAAAGCACCTTATGTGTGCTAAACTATGGTAGCAGAGGTGGGACCACAACAGCATTTCATTGTCACTGCTTTGGGTGTCTGTATTTTTAACTCACAGATTGAGTTACTGACCCCAGTTGGTTTCTTCCTCCGAGCATCCGGGTGCCTCTGATGGCCCCACCAACTTCCATGAGGTGCGGGCGCGTCTCACCTGTTGGTACTCCTGTCATGGACACCCAGGTGGTCGTCTCCCCACCACCACCACAAACAGTGCTGACAAGGTCTTCTGATCCCCTCTCTGTCTCTGGGCCCTGCACACGGGGCTGGAGTTGGGGGGCAGTTGGTCGCACGCTCACTTCCTTTGAACCGGGCGCTGCCATGCTGCTCTCCACAAGGGCGGCGCCAGCCCGTGCTCCCCAGGCAGTGCTGTGGGCAAGCACATTTTACCCAAGTGCAAGTTTTCTTTCTTGCTCAGGTCTTACCCATATTCAGCCCACAGTGGCGACACGCATTTCCAGTGAGCATCCTGTACTTTAAATGGAAAGATGGGTTTGAAGGAGAAGACAGCTGAAAAATGCACATTTAGGCAGATCAGGAAGAAACACCAGAGGCTCAGGAACAAAGGAATACGTTGTTGCTCGACAGAGTTGGGACCCAAAGCAGCCCAGTGTCATCTTACCAGCCTGACTAGGATGCCTTCCCAGAGGATCCTGGGCGTGTCTGCCAGCTGCCCTGCTGACCTCGCGCGTGTTAATTATGTATTAGCACCTCACCTCCCTGCAGCAGGACCCCCTTAATGGAAAACAGAGCCCTACTGCATTGTGGCCTGTGTGCTGTGGTTCCCAAACTTTCAGATGCTCCAGAGTCACCCAGAAAGCTTGTAAAACACAGGCTCTGAGGCCTCAACAGGTCTACCGAGTTGGATGAGACTTGGGAAATCTGCATTTTTCTTACGATTCTGACGTTAACCGGATTTTGAGACACACCACTTTATTGGTTTTTGCCACTGCCGGAAACAAAAAAGGATATTGAACGTTTTGAAGCACTGATGTATTTGGGCCCTAACCAATCAGAAGGGCTGCCAGGTGTAAGCCAACAGTAGGGCATGACCAGGTGAGATACCTTCACCTGCACTGACATTTTGGGAAGGTCGAGCCAGCCCTGACAAACATTAGGGCACCCAGTCTCACTGAGCAGTCCCTCTCCTGAGATGTGGAGGTCACCTTCCCTGGAGGACCACTGCCAAGCGTGACCAGCAAGTCTACTGGTCTTTCCCATTGTCCAACACGGTGCTCCTCATTCACATGGAACTTCCCAGCTCATTCCAGATTCACCGTGGGTTCTTGGTCTGCCCTCTCCCCCCAGCCTCCTCTCCGCCCACTGGTCCTTCTTCCCTGACCTCCGTGCCCGAGGACGGCTTGCTGTAGCCCACCCTGGACTTCCACGAGGGCCACATCTACTATCTAAAACCCTGAGAAGCACGGGCTCAGGAACAAGGCGGTGGCCAGTCCACACCGAGATCTCAGAGGGATATTTCTCGTCTTACAGTTTAAGTGTAAACTGGGCATGGAGTTCACCCTCGCGTGGTGATGAAACAAAAACACTCATGTGTCACGACCAAGGTGCCCAACCAGCTGTTGGACATGACCCGTCTCCAAGTGAGTGGACAGTGTCTGACTGACAGTTCTGTTCTGGGCAGGAATTTATTCGATTAATGGATGCTGTCTCTAGCAGGAGCCTCAAAGCGGGGCCACCCGAGCCTGTCAAGAAGGAGAAGTAGGGGCTTCCCTGGTGGTGCAGTGGTTGGGAGTCCGCCTGCCGATGCAGGGGACGTGGGTTCGTGCCCCGGTCCGGGAGGATGCCACATCCCGCGGAGCGGCTGGGCCCGTGAGCCATGGCCGCTGAGCCTGCGCGTCCGGAGCCTGTGCTCCGCAACGGCAGAGGCCACAGCAGTGAGAGGCCCGCGTACCGCAAAAAAAAAAACGCAGTGGGCAGAGGTAGGCTCCAAAAGTCCAGGATGGAGAACAGCTGTTTAGCTTCCTGGATTAGTTCCCTTTTTCCCTTCTTACTCAGAAGAGCAGGTTTTTAAGATTTGAAGTTTCCTGAATTGAGGAAATCATAGCCACAGACCTTGTCCCTTTGACAACATGGGTAACCAAAAAACAACACGAGAGAAATAAATACCCTCGTCCCTTACCGCCATGCTGGGAAAAAAGAATTGTTTTCATTCGTCATCCCCACCCTCCCTTTCTTTAAACCTTCATTCATCCATTCATTCAACCAGTTTTCACTGGGTACCAGCTGTGCACAAAGCATCGTTAGGGATTCAATGCTGAATCTAACAGACACTGCCCAACCTTGCAGGGCTCGCGCTCCAAGGTGTAGGCAAGACAGGTCACCAAACACAAAGGTCGACAAATCGACATTTGTGGTCGGTGCTTCGAAGGGATCTAACAAGGGACTGGGAATAAATCCCATGGGGTGAGGGACAGTTGAGGGTCGCTCGAAGGCGGTGACAGAAACTGAAAGGATGAGCGGGACCCAGCCATGTGATGATGGTGACTAACGGGCGGCACGAGGAGGATGCCGTTCCAGGAAGAGGGAGTAACGCATGCAAAGGCCCTGACGAAGGGAAGAATTTGGCATGTTTGAGGAAACAAAAATATGAAACATAGAACCTTGTCGCTGGAGCAGTGTGTGAGCTGAGAGTGAGTGAGTCCAGGTGGAGAGACTCATAAGCCAGCTCTTGTAGCCATAGGGGCCGTGCTGTCGGTGGGGTTTTAGATCTGAGCACAATAAGCAGGTTTAAGAAGAGGGCTGTGCTGATTGGATGGGCACGTTGCTGTTGTGTAGACATGCGCTGGAGGCGGCTAGAAGAGATGGACGCTGGGAAACCACTTAGGTGGCTGTTAGCAGGTGCAGGGGAGAGATACAGCAGGGGAGACTGAAAGTAAACGTGGAGACAGAACTGATGGAACTTATCCCACGTGGGATGTGAGCAGGAAAAGAAGGTGAGGCTCCCAGGCTCCCAGACAGGGTGCATGAGACAATGAAGACCCAGCGACACATGCAGGTTTGTTTTTGGTTGTTGTGTTTATTTCACTATAGTTGATTTATAATACTGTGTTAGTTTCAGATGTACGGCTTCAGATTCTTTTCCGTTACAGGTTATTGCAAGGTACTGAATATAGTTCCCTGTGTTACACAGTAAATCCTTCTTGTTTATCTATTTTATATATACTATCTGCTAATCCCAAACTCCTCATTTATCCCTTTCCTTCCCGTATCCCCTTTCGTAAACATAATTTTGTTTTCTATGTCTGTGAGTCTGTTTCTGTTTTGTGAGTTGATTTGTGTTATCTTTTCAGATTCCACATATAAGTGATATCATGTGATATTTGTCTTTCTCTGTCTGACTTACTTCACTTTGTGTGATCATCTCTAGGTCCATCCGTGTGGCTGCAACTGGCGTTATTTCATTCTTTTTTCTCTTGGTGGGAATGTAAATTAGTAGGTTTGTTTAAAACAAGCTGTGTGTGGGTCGTTGACCCGAATTCCATTTTGGTCACGTTAACATGTCTGTACAACATCCCAGTAGAGATCCATACATTCAACCCGCAGAGACCATCGGGCACAGGACCGTGCCCTGGTCACCAGTCCCAGTGAGGCTCCAAGCACTTTCTGCCCACTGCATCTCGGGGTTGGCATCGCCAAGGAAAACACAAAGCAGTCGGGCCCTGGCTGGAGTAACGCTGTCCTCATGCAGAGCAGACAGAGCAAGATGAGCTCCAGCCGTGGGCGTCCGTCCCCCAGGGCGGGTGGGTCTCTCTCAGCAGCAATTGCTCGGGGAAGCTCACCTGCATGCAGTGGAAGGACCCTCCTCCCCGCCCCTCCACTTCCCCAAGGAAGCTGAAACGCTGGAGCTGAGGGCGTGCCTGAGGGCCACCGACATACAACTTCAGCAGAACAAAAGAGCACTTGTGGAGCAGGAAGCACGGAGAGATATGGCCACACGAGGTGGTAAACCCAGCACAGGCCGTGGGGATGCTTTATCTCATGTTGAGGGAGTGTGCCAGGCCCAGCAGGGGGCCAAAGACTTCCTTTCCCAATAGAGTCAGGTGGACAGTTGGATGTAAAGTCTGGTGTCAAGGGCAAAGGAGGGTCAGAGAGACGCAGTTGGGAAATGTTAGCATAATGATGGTGTTTAAATCCATGGACAGTGGTAAGAGCACCCAGAGAAGAGAGAAAGGAAGTAGCTCAGGGGACCTCCCTGGTGGCACAGTGGTTAAGAATCCACCTGCCAATGCAGGGGACACGGGTTCGAGCCCTGGTCCGGGAAGATCCCACGTGCCACGGAGCAACTAAGCCCGTGCGCCACAACTACGGAGCCCGTGCTCTAGAGCCCGCAAGCCACAACTGCTGAGCCCACGTGCCACAACTACTGAAGTCCACGTGCCTAGAGCCCATGCTCCGCAACAAGAGAAGCCACCACAATGAGAAGCCCGCGCACCGCAACAAAGAGTAGCCCCCGCTCACCACAACTAGAGAAAGCCCGTGCGCAGCAACGAAGACCCAACGCAGCCAAAAATAAATAAATAAATAAACTCATATCAGATCCTGCCTCTAAAAAAAACAAAGAAGAAGTAGCTCAGGACCCAGGCAAAGGAGGACAAAGGAGACAGGAAGAGCCTGCAGAGGTAAACCACAGGAAGACTGCGGAAAAGCAGGGTCGTGCACTGGATTTGGTGTCTGGAAGGTTATCTTGGAGTCAGAATAGAGCACAGCTTCAGTTCCCTTGCCCTCATATCATGAGGCCCTTCCTCAGAGACCTTTAAACAGCAATTGAAAGACCTTTGATATAGTAGCCACTTGATAATTAGTTACTGTGAAACTGACTGGCTGGCTGATTTACCGAATGCTTGAGTGAGTGAATGAATGAATGGGGGATTATATTTAGAAACTACGAATTTCCTTCCAGACTTTTATCTAAGCAGATATATGCAAATTTTACATATTCAACATCTTCTGTGGGTAGATATTAACACAAGTTAATCTCCATTAACTCTTCTTTCTAAACATAACTTTTTTTTTCTAAACATAACTTTTAATGATTATGAAGCACTTCCTCATAAGGGCTATTCTATACTTAACTATTCCTCTGTTGCTTCTATAATCATAACCAATGCTGAGACAAGCAAGCTTTTTTTCTTTTCCATTGTGGTTTATTACAGGATATTGAATATAGTTCCCTGTGCTCTACAGTAGGACCATGTAGTTTATCCCTTCTATATGTAACAGTTTCCATCTGCTAATTCCAACCTCTCATTCCATCCCTGCCACCGCCCCGCCACAGTGTGGTATTTGCCTTTCTCTGTCTGACTTACTTCCCTTAGCGTGATAATCTCTGGGTCCATCCATGTAGCTGCAAATGGCATTATTTCGTTCGTTTTCATGGTTGAGTAATATTCCATTGTGTGCATATATATGTACCACATCTTCTTTATCCATTCATCAAGACAAGCAATCTTAAAGCATTTTTCATTATGAAAAAATTCAAACATTCAAAAGTAGAAAGAATAGTTTAATGGTTCTCAGCTACTCATAGCCCAGTAATTATCAACACAGCAAATCCCTTAATATCTTGAAATATCTAGTCAGGGTAAACGTTTCTCCAGTTGTCTCTCACATTTTTAACACTTTGTTTGAACCAGGGTCCAAATAAGTTCCATACGTTGCAGTTGGTTGATGTGTCTCCTGTACCTTTTTAATCCATAGTCGTCTTGAAGACGACCACTCCTCTTCCCCGTCTCCCATTCCTTTGCGGTTTATTTGTTGAAGAAAATGGGTTGTTTCCCAGAACCTTGATCTTGCGCACTGCATCCCCGTGGGGTCATTTAACATGACCTGCATTTCTTTTGTCTGTGTGTCCAGTTTTACTGAGATATAATGACATACAGCACTGTGTGAGTTTAAGGTGTACAGCATAACTACTTGACTTCCACATATTGTGAAATGATTACCACAAGAAGGTTAGTTAACATTCGTCATCTCCTGCAGATACCAAAAAAAATGTGTTTTTTTTTTCCTTTGTGATGAGAACTCTTAGCGTTTACTCCCTTTCAAATCCCTTACAGTCATCACGTTGTACATTATATGCCTGGTACTTACCTTATGACTGGAAGTTTGTAAGTTTTTGGTCTCTGTATTTCTTATAAACTGGTAGCTAACTCCAGAGACCTGATCAGATTCTGGTGAGATTTTTATACTGTTTGGGCAGAGCGGTGGTACCTACTTCTGCTGCGAAGTCCCTGCTGTCTGTCATCTCTCTTCCTGTGATGCTGAGCCTTGGTAAGCATCACTGCCCTCATGCTGACCTCTCTCCAGTAGTTCCTTGAAGAGGGACTCAGGGGGGGCAATTCCCCGAGTTCTTACACTTTCAAAAAGTGTACAGCTTTACCAGCCAACGACTGTTGGATTGGACATAAAATACCTGTCTCACATTTTCTTGAGTATCTTAAATGTGTTCTTCCACGTCTCCTGTTTCAACTAATACTGTTGTTGCTATCATAAGTCTTTGTGCCTGGATGCCCAAAGGATTTTAAAATTTTTCTTGAAAATCCAATAATTGTATTGGGATCCGGGTCAGTACTGGCCTTTCTGGGTCAATTTTCTCAGGTGTGCGGTTTATCTTTGCATCAAGAAGTTTCAGTGGCTGGAGCAATCTGGCCCCGAGGATCTCTGGAAACTTCTCACGACAAAGCTCCAGTGTGGAGGAGACTCGAATAGGAGGAGAATCCAAATTGAGCCCAAAAAGGAAAATCGGCGCAAAAAAATGAAAGGGATGGTCCAGGTGAAAGTAAGAGAGAGGATGGGGCAGAGCAGAGAAGGCATGAGCCGCCCTGAGAAACAACTAAAGGGGGAGATTAAGAGTCAGGAAGTCAGAAAAGCTATGCGGGAAAACTTATTTCCCCTCAGTATGAGTAACAGAAAAGGACTCTTGCCAAATTCCATACAAATTATTATAAGAAAACAGAGAATAAACTCTCTACAGTCAATGAAGAGATCCCAGAAAGACATGACCATAAAAAAAGATGAAAACTGTAACCTAGTATTTCCAAACAAGTGGAAAGGAACTTTAAAAAGATAAAAACTATGAAAGGACAATATAAGTAAAAATCAGAAAACCTTAGAAATGAGGTGATTGGAGAAATGGAAAATTTGAAGCAAGGTGATACAACAACAGGAAACCGAAATCAAAGAGGAAAAATCAGCTCATGCATGTAAAACACTTAGCTTAGTTCCAGGGAAACAGTAAGTGCTCAGTAAACAGATTAAAATGGAATTATCATCCATGCTTTTGGCTTTCCAGCCTCTCCACAGTCTCTGCCAGTACCCTCTTTTTTTTTAAATTGAAGTAGGGTTGATTTACAATATTGTATTAGTTTCAGGTGTGCAGCAAAGTGATTCAGATATATATATATATATATGTATATATATACATATATACATATACTTTTTCAGATTCTTTTCCATTATAGGTTATTACAAGATACTGAGTATAGTTCCCCTGTGCTATACAGAATGGCCTTGTTGTTTATCTATTTTACACATAGTAGTGTGTCTCTGTTAATCCCAAACTCCTAATTTATCCCTCCTCTGTCCCTTTCCCCTTTGGTAACCATAATTTTGTTTTCTATGTCTGTGAATCTGTTTCTGTTTTGTAAATGAGTTGATGTGTATTATTTTTTTAGATTCCACATATAAATGATATCCTATAATGTTTGTCTTTCTCTGACTTACTTCACTTAGTATGATAATCTCTAGGTCCATCCATATTGCTGCAAATGGCAATATTTCATTCTCTATGGTTGAGTAATACTCCATTGTTTATATACCACATGTTCTTGATCAGTTCATCTGTTGATGGACATTTAGGTTGTTTCCATGCCTTGGCTTTTGTCAATAGTGCTGTTATGGGGACTTCCCTGGTGGCGCAGTGGTTGGGAATCCTCCTGCCTAGAGCCCATGCTCCACAACAGGAGAAGCCACCACAATGAGAAGCCTGCGCACGGCAACGAAGCATAGCCCCCGCTCGCCACAACTAGAGAAAGCCCGCGTGCAGCAACAAAGACCCGACGCAGCCAAAAATTTTTAAAGTAAAAATAAATTTAAAAAAAAATAGTGCTGCTGTGAACATTGGGGTGCATGTATCTTTACAAAGTAGAGTTTTCGTCCAGGAGTGGGATTGCTGATCATATAACTGTACCATAAGGAACCTCCATACTGTTTTCCGTAATGGCTGCACCAATTTACATTCCCACCAAAAGTGTAGGAGGGTTCGCTTTTCTCCACACCCTCTCAAACACTTGTTATTTGTAGGCTTTTTTGTTTGTTTGTTTGTTTGTTTTGCTGTACGCGGGCCTCTCACTGTTGTGGCCTCTCCCGTTGCGGAGCACAGGCTCCGGACACGCAGGCTCAGCGGCCACAGCTCACGGGCCCAGCCGCTCCGCGGCATGTGGGATCTTCCCAGACCGGGGCACGAACTCGTGTCCCCTGTATCGGCAGGCGGACTCTCAACCACTGTGCCACCAGGGAAGCCCCTGTAGGCTTTTTAATGATGGCCGTTCTGACCGGTGTGAGGTGGGACCTCATGGTAGTTTTGATCTGCATTTCTCTAATTATTAGCGATGTTGAACATCTTTTCACGTGCCTCTTGGCCATCTGTATGCTTTCCTTGGAGAAATGTCTATTTAGGTCTGCCAGTGCCCTCTTTATAGCTCTGACATGCATTTAGCTAAATGCCACAGCTTGGACAGATAAGAATGTGATGACAACTGTACCTCAATCAGGTCACAGATGGGGCGCCAGAACTGGACATGAGATCATGGAATGCCTGACATTGTATCAAGATAAGAAATACAGAGAGTCGAATGGAGCCTGTCTAGAAATGAAAATCCTGGGGAACAAGATCCAGACGGGAGCGGGGCACCTCTGCATTTCTCTATCAAGCCAATGATTCCATCCCACCCTATGCACACCCACACCCACACCAGCCAGGTGCAGCCAGGTGCAGCTAGACTCAGTGCCTTCCACTGGAAGCCCAGCAGGGGACAGACAATGGCGCTGGTCTCCGCCCGGGGCCAAGCCGAAAGATTCTCCGGTTCACAGTGTTTGGCTCTCTGCCCATAACTTCCCAGCCTAGTGATCTGCCCACTTTCAGACTTTGCTGGGGAGCAATGATGGTGCTGGACAATGGACAGAAACAGGAATTCCAAGCTCTGGGGCATCTGTGTCGTTCCAGACACATTCCTGGAAACCAGTCATCTGAAAACAGAACATAGAGGGGGCGATCGCTGAGTTTCCCCTCCCCAGGCTGAGGTTACTGCGGAATCGGAATGGCTCCTTCTCCAGGGATAAGCAGCATTTGGATGGTCTGGGTCCTTTCACGATTAATAGAATCCATGTAATCGTCTACATAACATCCCAATTACGAGGAGGCTGAAGAGAAGCCAAAGTCCCTGCCAACCCACCCACAGGAAAGCTGTTGTTCTCATCAGGAGCAAAGCACCTTTTCCTCCCTCTTGATAGACACAGCAGGAAAGGATGCTCTCATGCCAACAAGAAGGGGCTTCCAGTTTTCTTTCCCAAGACACTGTGGTCCAGTCAGTGAACTGACAAACCTTTCCTCTCTGGTGGAAACGGCCTGTGCTCTGTGCATTAAAACTGGGCTTAAGGAACTCACGACAAGCAGAGGTGGGCTGAGGGTCTTAAAAAATCGTTTTTTCTCATTAGAAAATTTATTGTGGAAAAACGCAAGAGTATAAAAAATTGTCAGTAAGCAAAAATTACCTGTAATCTACCACACAGAGAAAAATCTATTAAAACCTATTAAAATTTTATTTTATTATCATATTTTTTGGCCACGCCACTCGGCTTGCAGGATCCTAGTTCCCCGACCAGGGATTGAACCTGGGCCCCCGTCAGTGAAAGCGATGAGTCCTAACCACTGGACCGCCAGGGAAGTCCCTAAACCTATTAAAATTTTAAACACGTTTAATATATCTCTCTCTATATTTCCCACAGGACCATTGTGTATATCAGCAAAGAACATTTCCCTTTTCCGACATTAAGGAAACGTCAAGGTTAAGATTAACTCCTCCCTGGTCGCACAGGAAATAATGAGCACAGGAGGGTGTCTGGGTGGGAATTTGGAAAGAGTTCATTTTCCCCATCTCTGGACATTCTGATGGGCCACCCTTCCCTCTTATAAGCCTCTGTATTGAGTTCTTGTTCAGAAGGTGTTCTACCTGGGTGCTGGTTGATAGGGGCAGAGTTGGGGGGCTGTAAGGCTCGACGCAAAGGCAATGTGGGCACAGGCCACAGGTAGTTGCCTCTGCCCCGCTACAGCGTCTACACTGCAAATTAGAAAAGGGTGCCTCTGGGTGGAACACAGCTGGGTGATGGGCCGGCTCCCACAGGTAGAGCTCCAGGTGGGCGCAGCGTGTGCCAGGGTCCGTGGCCTGCTGAATGGAGGGTAGGCTACATCTCAGCCCCGCTGGCCCCCTCCCAGCTCTTGCTCTTGCTTGGAGGGGCCGTGGCATGGGCAGAGTGGGCAGGCCACAAACTGGAGTCATCCTGCCATGGAAAGAAAGTGACCCCATCTTTGTTTTCTGTTTGTTCATTTTAGAACTCATATACCTGTATTTGAAACGTATTTATTTTCCTAGATATCAGCGAATGCTCCAGCCAGCCTTGTCAGAATGGTGGCACATGTGTGGAAGGTGTCAACCAGTACAAATGCATTTGTCCTCCAGGAAGGACGGGGAGCCGCTGTCAGCATCACGCCCAGACTGGTACGTAGCGGCTGTGGGGCTGGGGGAGGACAGTCTGCTGCAGAGAGAGAAGTAGGACCCTGGTCATGGGTCACCAAAGGCAGACCAGGCGGGATGTCCTCTGTTTTACATCCAAGGATCCCTCTGGTTCCCTGAAGTGGTTATTTGGGATGGCGTTTAGTTCTTTTGTGGAACCAGAGTTTTGATCCTTCTTATGGAAGAAAATGCAAGTGGAAGGGCTGACCCCACCCTGAAAACCCTCCAGATTGGGAACTTGGCCTGAGAAGCTTTCCTGCTGTCACCTTCACATGGTTGACCTTTCCTCTGCACGTCAGCAAAACAGCTTCTCCTGCAGACGCTCTCATCACATCCTGCAAAATTCGTAGTTACTGACACAGGCCAAAGTATTTTCCGAGCTGGATGAACTAGACGTTCAACTGGTGGTGAGGTTATGATCCACACTTGAGTCTGTCTGTCCAGCCTGAAGGTCTAGCTGTCACACTGTGGCTGTTTTTGCAGGTGCCAAGAAAATCCAGTGATAAGGAATCTATGGCAGATGGGTGGCGGTTCTACGGTATGCTGCAGCCAACATTTCTTATATAAGAAAATCAAAACCAGGACTTCCCTGGCGGTCCAGCGGTTGAGACTCCATGCTTCCACTTCAGGGGGTGCAGGTTCGATCCCTGGTCAGGGAACTAAGAGCCTGCATGCCATGAAGTAAAAAAAGTCAAAACCTAAAGATGTCTTATTCCTTTGCCAGAAAAGCCTGAAGTGTCCTGTCTG
>NW_020173116.1:5374792-5439413 GCF_003031525.2 Neophocaena asiaeorientalis asiaeorientalis | reverse complement strand
GGAGTTGGTGTCCAGAGAGCACAAGCTTTGTCAATACTTGATATCCTTGCATTGGACCCAGCTCAAGGTCAGGTTTAAATGTTGTGTGCTACCATCACCACCATCCACCTCCAGAACTCTTTGGGGTAGGAGTTGGTGTCCAGAGAGCACAAGCTTTGTCAATACTTGATATCCTTGCATTGGACCCAGCTCAAGGTCAGGTTTAAATGTTGTGTGCTACCATCACCACCATCCACCTCCAGAACTCTTTTCATCTTGCAAAACTGAAACTCTGTGCCCGTGAAACAGTAACTCCTCCCCTCCCTTCCCCCAACAACCATCCTATTGTCTGTCTGGATGAATCTGACCACGAAGAACCTCACGTAAGTGGGATCATACAGGAAGAGTCCTCTTGTGCGTCACATTACATTTACCACCGATTCCTCTGCAGTCTCTTCTGACCATATGAGAGCTCTCAATCCTTTGAAAACTTTCAAAAACGAACACTTTTTTTCTGATAAGAAAACTGATTTATGTCCTTAGTTACAACAAACAAAAAGCTTAGACACTTTAGGAAAGTATTTTAAAAATACAAAAAAGAACCCTTTAAAAGAAGTCGTGTTTTAAGCTCCATAGTTTTTTTTTTTTTTAATTTTTACTGGAGTATAGTTGATTTACAATGTGTGTTAGTTTCTGCTGTACAGCAAACTGAATCAGTTATACATATACATATATCCACTCTTTTTTAGATTCTTTCCCCATATAGGCCATTACAGAGTATTGAGTAGAGTTTCCTGTGCTATACAGTAGGTCCTTATTAGTTATCTATTTTATATACAGTAGTGTGTATATGTTAATCCCAATCTCCCAGTTTATCCCTCCCTCGTACCCCCTTGGTAACCAGAAGTTTGTTTTCTACATCTGTCACTCTATTTGTTTTGTAAATAAGTTCATTTGCACCCTTATTTTAGATTCCACATATAAGCGATACCATATGATATTTGTCTCTCGGTGTCTGACTTACTTCACTCAGTATGACAATATCGAGGTCCGTCCGTGTGGCTGCAAATGGCATTATTTCGATAAGCTTCATAGTTTTAAACTACAGTGATCACGGCTAGAATTTTGGTGTTTTAAGCCTTTGTAAGTGAAACGCGGATTTAACGTCACGGTGGTTCTCAGGGTGCAGTTGTGTGGCCTGCTTTTCGTGCGTCGTTCTATTCGGGTGCGTCCCCTGTCCTTCGCCCCTTCCGGTGGGCCCTGGACCGACGGCTGGGTTTCGGTTAATTCCGTGCCTTTCCTTTCCCTATACTCCAGAGTAAGCTCTGAGAAGGGGCCACGCCCCGATCTCGGGGCTCCTCCAAGGTCAGGCCCAGGTGCGCCGGGCGCGGCCCTAAGGGTGTCTTCTCCCCGCAGTCGCCCTCGAAGGCAGCGAGGCGGGGGACCCTGCCTTCAGCCGCGCGCCGCGATGCGCGCAGGTGGAGCGGACGCAGCACTGCAGCTGCGAGGCCGGATTCCACCTGAGCGGCGCCGCCGGGGACAGCGTCTGCCAGGGTAGGCGCGGGCTCGGCCCGGGGAGGGAGGCGGAGCGGGGGACGCTGGGGTTGCGGGGAGAGGGGCTCCAACCTGCAGCGCCCCCCGGACGCTCCCCGCCCCCGTCCAGGGGCCGGGGGCGCACGGGCGAGCGGCTTCCTGGGCGTGGTCTCAGAAAGGCCCGCCCACCTTGCGTCTTAGGTAAGTGTGGCGCAGATGGCTGCTAGGACACAGCTAGTGCGGAGACATCAGGGGCGGTCCTAAGAAAGCCGGACTGTAGAGAAAGCAGCCAGGGGTCCCCGGTCTCCCCCCAGTCACGCACACTCGTCTAGGAGAGGCTTCAGGCCCCTTATCCGCTCCCTCTTGGCTGGGATCGCAGGGCAGGTGGCAGGGAGGAGCTAGAGTCGCTGTGACCGTAGACAGACCCTCGCTCCCCGCACTCCGCCCCCCGGAGCTGTGCAGGGGCCTGGGCTCATTCTCTGGTCCCTTCTCGCCTTAGCTTTACTGACTGGCCCACTTGTGCAAATCTCTCCCGATTACTGAAGTTCCTTCTGAAAACAACTCAAACCATTGGTTCAAACCTAAGAACTGGCCGTTTGGTGCTAACAGCCTCATTTTAGAGCAGCAGAAACCTCTTACACCGCTCCTAAAGATGAGGAGGGTTAAGGTGGGGCTGGGAACCAGGGTGGGAGTCTGGGTCTGCAGCCCCACGCCTTCCTCCCTGGGCTGCTGGGCCTGACTTGACAGCCTCTGCAGGGTCTCCCCAGGTAGGCATCAGCCTTAGAGGAGCTGGCCTAAGGTCGACCACATCAGACCCCCGACTCCTCCCTTCAGCCCTCGGGGTCCTTGGCTTGGGAGAAAGGGGAGCACTCCTGCATGCTCTGACGGGGATAGGGCTTGGTGGCCACACCCCACCCAGCCAGTTAGCCACAGCTGCCAGAGATGGTGACACAGCAGCCATCCTGGGTCACTGTTAGTGGCCGCCCGCCTGGTGGTTCCGGGAGTCATACTGGGCATTTCTGTCCGCAGATGTGAATGAATGCGAGCTCTACGGACAGGAGGGGCGCTCCCGGCTCTGCATGCATGCCTGCGTGAACACCCCCGGCTCCTACCGCTGTGCCTGCCCTAGCGGATACCGGACCCTGGCCGATGGCAAGAGCTGTGAGGGTGAGTGAGGCCGTGGCAGAGGCAGGTGGTCCCAGACTGTGGCTCTGAACTACTGGGGGAGGAGGAGAGGGCAGAGGGCTCCTCCATGGGCTGACGTGGAACCTGAGAGAACAGGCAGCTCCCCAGTGACGTCCTAGTGGGGCTCCACTGCGGGGCTCAGAGGAGTGGGTCACCTGGGACTAGAGGGAGAAAGCATCCAGACAGCCATCACCCATCATCCATCCATCCATCCATCCATCCATCCATCCATCCATCCCACAAGTATTCACGAAGGCCCACGTAGGATTATGCGGAGGCTGGGAAGAAACCCAGCCTCCAGCCCGGGAACTCACGTGTGAAGGGAGCAGAGAACATATAAAGGGCATGATATGAGCCATGGAGGGCAGACTCCTGGGCCCTCTGGCTGAGGAGGCAGGTCTGAGAGAAGTGTTGTGACCAGTAACACTCGTCCGTGCCCTCCAGCACCTCTGTAACCTGTCATGGCGGGGGGAGGCTGGGATCCAGGGAGGGGAGTTCCCCAGCACTTCCACCAGATCTGGATTTCAAATGGTTAAGGACGACCGGGCTTCCAGTTTTAAGAATCAGCATTGGGTATTTGGAAAGTTCACTGCGTGTGGAGCATCTCATTCCAGTGCCTGTCGGGCCATTCATGTAGTCCCGTCAGTGATGGAGGGGGTGTCGGGGGAATCTTCACCCTCACTGGGTGTCCGGTGTTTCAGATGTCGATGAGTGTGTGAGCCCGCAGCACGTGTGCCCCCGGGGTACCGTGTGCATCAACACGGGTGGCGGCTTCCAGTGCGTCAGCCCCGAGTGCCCCGAGGGCAGCGGCAACGTGAGCTACGTGAAGACCTCTCCGTTGTGAGTATAGCCAGGGCCACCCATGGCTGAGCACGTACATCCCTCACCCAGGCCTCCTGGGGGCTGGGCTGCATTCTTCCTTCTGCGTTCTTGGGAGAAGGTACAGTTATGTCTGATGAAAGGCATGGAGCTGGGAGTCTGGCTTCTCAGAGCTCCCATCTCCCTTTAGAGGCTGCATTGAATGCACCGCGCACTTAAGAATGATGTTCTGAGCGCTCCCCTGCTGACAGGGAGGTCACTGGAGGGAAGAGGGCCATGGTGAGGCGGCCAGGAGGCAGGTGTGTGTTACACAGGTTCAGGAGAGGATCACTTCCTGTGTTCACATGGTAACTGTATACTCTGCTTTTCCACTGCTACTAGGAAGTTCGATTTCTAGTAACCTCAGCACCTAACAGACTTTTTTTTTTTTCGAAAGGTGGGAGACAGGCTTTTAAGGAGAATAACTGCAGCTATCACAAAGTACACGTTTTCTTCCGAGAAAGAGGTCACAGGAGCCTTAGATTGTCTTTAGAATGCACTGACCTCACTCGTTTAGCTGCCTGAACTGCTTTTAAGGCCAAAGCAGATGAGAGGCAGCAAGAGAGTCGGTGGCGCTGAAGAGTGGCAGCTGTGCACTGGGACTGTCACGTAGTGAAGGGACAGAGAGACCTGTACGTCAGAGCCTTTGGGGACATCCCCGATTAACATCTGGAAGGGCTATTTGACCTCCTTAACGGTGACGATCTGAGTCACCCAAATCGCTAAATAGCATCTGTCTCTTGCGCTGGACAAGGCAGAAAACTATCAAAGCACCCCCACACCACCCCTGGCTCCACATGCCTGAGGAAGACAGGGTGTCCTGCTTTAAGAGTGAACAGTGGGGGAACTCCCTGGTGGTCCAGTGGTTAGGACTTGGCGCTTTCACTACCGTGACCCGGGTTTGATCCCTGGTCAGGGAGCTAAGATCCCAAAAGCCCTGGGGCGCAACCCCCCCCCAAAAAAAAAGAACAGACACTGGGTGTTTAGAAAGCCCACCACATGTGGAGAACCACATTCCAGGATGTTGCCAGCCAACTGCTGGGGTCTCAGCACGTGTAGAAGGGGCACCTGCTTCGAATGCCAGCACCGTTATTTAATCTTCCCCGGCTTTATTCTTCTGTAAAAACGGTAGTAATGGCATATATAAACATGTATGCACACCCGGACATACGTATACAGGTGAGTCATGGCCAGGCCTGACGCCAGCCACACTCACTGGCCCGTGGCCCTGGAGCTCCTGTGGCGCGGGACCCGGGGCTGGGTCACTCTGGTGGCCTCTGCAGGAGGGCGGGTGGGCAGACAAGCCCGGTCAGAGCGGCCCCTCCTGACTTCCCCCAAGGCTGACGGCTCCCTACATTTTGCCTCTCTGCTCCAGCCAGTGTGAACGGAACCCCTGCCCCATGGACAGCAGGCCCTGCCGTCACATGCCCAAGACCATCTCCTTCCATTACCTCTCTCTGCCCTCCAACCTGAAGACGCCCATCACGCTCTTCCGCGTGGCCACGGCCTCGGCCCCCGGCCGGCCTGGACCCAACAGCCTGCGGTTTGGGATCATGGGTGGGAATAGCCGCGGCCACTTTGTAATGCAGCGCTCGGACCGCCAGACGGGGGAGCTGATCCTGGTCCAGACCCTGGAGGGACCTCAGACACTGGAGGTGGATGTTGACATGTCCGAATACCTGGACCGCTCCTTCCAGGCCAACCACGTGTCCAAGGTCACCATCTTTGTGTCCCCTTATGACTTCTGAGGGTGCCATGCGGTCACGGTGTGCAGCAATCTGGGCTCATTTCTCTTCCTCAAAGACTCAGCTGCGGGCGTTGACTGCGACCGACATCTCTCCCCACCCAGCCCACCGCCCATCTGCCTGTCCCCCACGTTCCTAGGGCAGCGCTGCACTCTGTCCCAGGAAGTGGCACCAAAGCGCAGCCCCCAAACCCAAGCTACTGCCATCACACGTTTTTCTGCTTTAAGGCCCTCGCCTTAGGTTATGCACTTTCGCAAATTGGTTTTTGTTTGTTTGTTTGTTTTTTTACAGAGGAATTGGCAGCTTTTCAAAATGCTGTGTTGAGTGGCATTGTGAGCCTGAACTAGCTAGGGAGGGAAGAGCTTACGGCATGTGTCTGAGATGACTGTCCAGCCTCCTGTATTGTTATAGTCAAGCCTTGTTACAAAGTAGTTCTGGTCATGCTGAGGGTCAAATCATGCCCCTGTGCACGTGGCATGGGATGGGGGGGCAGGGTTCCCTTCCACGACCCAGCACGTTCTTGTCTGCATTCCCCTCTGTGACACGCCTGCCAGCCTTCTCATCAGAGGGCCGTGGCAGGGCCTGGACCCCAGTGCAGATTCATCCAGATCAAGGAACCAATGTTCACGTGTAGATTTTGCCTGAATTAATTCCCTTTCGAGAAATCATATCTCAAAACATAACCTGCTATTATAACTGAAGAAGTAAAGTCTGTGGCTCATCCCTGCCCACCCAGCCTGTCCCTGACCGTGAGCTAGCCCAGTTCCTCCTACGAGGGGGTACCTGGTCCTCTTCCAGTCTAGGCTGGACCCACTGGGATAAATGAATAAGAAAACACAGCCCTTTCCAAGGGATACAGTTTCATGTTATTTGGCAAGGGGCTTCTAAAACTTTTTATAAGGTAGCACTGCAAACATATACCGAAGTACAGACAATAGAATGAACCCCACATCCAAATCACCAGCTTCAACAATCAACTCACGGCCAATCTTGCTTCATCTCTGCTCTCACCCCACCCCACGATGATTTTGAAGCAGATCCTGGACCTCACATCCTTTCATCCGTAAATATTTCAGCATTCTCTCTAAACCATAAGAACTTTAAAAAAGCATAACCTCAATATCAATCACACCTAAAAAATCAGCAATAATTCCTTAATACCTTCAAATATTTAGTCATTGTTCAAGTTTCTGAGTGGCTCGTGATTTTTTTGTTTGAATTAGGTCCATGCTCTGTAATTTGTTGATTCACTTCTTAAATCTCTAATCTGTAGCGGTGGTTCTCACGCTTTAGAATATAGTGAGATAACCTGGAGGCTTGTTGGAAGAAGCCTCCTTTGTCCTTGTTAGAAGGTCCTTTGTCCTATAGAATTTCTCACAGTCTGGGTTTTCCTGAGTCTGTCTCTGTAGTGTCTTCTTTTTTTTAACATCTTTATTGGAGTATAATTGCTTTACGTTGTCTGTAGTGTCTTTTAACATGGTCCTCTGTCCTATTTATTTCTTATATATCAGTAGTTATATCTAGAAATTCAATCAGACTCCAGTTAGGTTTATTTTCGCAAGACCACTTTATTGGTGGTGATAGGTTCTTCCAGGGGGAGCCATATCATCTCTAGTTGCCTCTCTTTTCTGATGTTAACAACTATTGATGATTATTCCATAGATCCCGCTACTTCTTTAGGGGTTGCAAATAATATTCTAGTGCTACTGTTTCTTCGTTTATTAGCTGGCATACCTTATAAGGAGAAACTTCCTTTCATCAGTTATTTGGTTGCCCTGAGGTTTGGTTTGTACAGGAAAGACTGGATAAATTTTTTACTTCTTCCCCTTTGTCAGTTTCCAAGGTGGTTCCCTGGCATCTTTCCAGGGTGTCCAGGGAGAGCTGTTTTCTTACTGGAAACGTTACATTACATTATGAACTCATGGTTTAAACGTATTTGATATGTACGTTTCAATCCATTGCAGTTCTTATCTTTCCTGTCACTCAGATTGTCCTCTTTGGCTCTTGTGAACTGCTTCAAGTTGGCTGATTCTTTTTGACACGACCCTAGTGGTCTCTAATAAGAGTTTTGTAGTTACCTTGTATGACAAGACGTTTCAAGCTCATCTTGTATATGCTCCAGCCCTGAAGTTATCGATTTTTTTACCCAGGGATCCCTGGTTCCTTTCAGTGGGGAATGGTCATTAGAGATCAAAATCTGAGTGTAAGGAGGGCTCATTGGTAGTGGTTTGATCATTGTTTCTTGGTTTTAGTGGAAAGAGCTAGGAAATAAGTACTATTCATTTTGTTTTAAGAAGAAACACTACATGAGTTTATACTGATACTTCCAACCCAGCTCAGGAGTACAGGGTTTTTCATGTAACCTCATTGATCTTACATCTGCTCTTCTCTCTCTCATTCTGAAGACCTCCTTCTCAAAATCACCAAAATAATTACACATTGTTTTAAATCCTCAGAATAACAATGCAATGATAACAAAATTATCATCCAAAAATTACTAAAAACAGTTAAGATTTTTCTTTCTCAGTTCCTTTCGTCCTTAGGGTTTATGCTATTAGGGACGTAACAATCAAATAACTCGGAATGGTTCCTCTCTCTGTGGTTATGCCCCAAGCTTGAATCAGGGTTATGGTTCTTTGCTTTGTTTTGCTTAAATTTTTAGAGATTGCTTTTTTATTTTAATTTTTAAAAGGAATTGTGTAAACTGTTTACATGGTTCCAAAGTCAAATTCACAAAATGAGCTGTAATCAGAGAAGTCTATATACTAACCCAGTCCCCTCCACCCTACGTCCTCCTTCTACCATAGATAATCAAATTTTTTCCATTTTACCCTTCCATTTCAAAACACATAAACACATGATAAATGATAGCATACTAATTCATTTCACACTTTCCTTGATCTTGCTTTTTTTCCTTAACAATATATTGAATATTATCCCATAGAACCAGATAGAATGTTCTCCTATAAAATGCTCCATTATGAGGACATACCATTGTTTATTCAACCAGTCACCCTTGACTGACATTTGGGTTGTTTCCGGTCCTTTGCTATTAAAATACTGCAACAATATGCACTTGCCTTTTTGCATTTTTGCCTCTCTATCTCTAGGGCCAATTTTTCCTCCATAAGGATTATACTACTTTCTATCCCCACGAACAGTGTATGAAAGTTTGTGTCCCTAAAACCAAAGAAGGCCCCAGTGGTGTCCCCAGTTCTCACATCTGTGCATCCACCAAACTCTGCTTTGGAAGGACGGAGAAGCCTGAATGGAGGGCTATTCCACAGCTAGCCCACCCACCTGTCCTGGACTTCTGAGTAGCAATCAACATTCACTAGGAAGACAAGAGGGACAAGCCAACTGGATCACAGGCTCCCGAGGGATGGAAAGTTAGCTAGGCTTTAGAAAATCATCTTATTTTTAAAATGTCATACTTACAACACTAGCAAACTAAAAGGAAAATAAGCCGAAAACAGAATATCACTGCGTGGTCACAATAAACTGCATGGTCATGGTCACTGCTTGGTTCATTGGGCATCTGAGCATGTGCTCCAAGGAGAGACACGGTCAGCCTTGAGTGGGTCCACCAGCCACTGACTCAGCTTTCACCAAGCTCACACTGCAGGGGGAGAAAAGTGGACTTCTACTTTTACCTTGAACAATGAAAATCTGTAGGTGTTTATAAGCTGCATAAATATTCCTGGATGTCTACAGCGTTCCAGGCACTGTTTTAGTTGTTCAGAATACAATGGATGAGAAGATGGACAGAGACCCTGACCTCATGGTACCCTTACACTATAGCAAGCGAGAAGATAATACATATACACAAGAAAAGTGTGTGATTTCAAAGAGAGATGAGTGCTATGAAAATAAAGGCAGCAAAAGAGGGTGGTCAGTATATACTAACTGTATGTGTAAGTATACGTACATACATCATCCACGTAGCCTAGGTGTTGCAAGCACTGTGGTCGTGTGTGGTGACAATCTGATTTCATTTCCTGGTGTTTGGAACTAGGACTCAGAATCTCAAGGGTCTGAAGGAAGTCGTGATGTAAAGCGAGGCCTGGGATGACCACCTTGGGCTCACCTACACAGAGAGGACGACGACGCTACGTGGGCAGAAAGGAAACTTGCAGGGAGGGAGCCTAGTTCTGTGTTCTGGTTATTACCGCTGTATAACACATCCCCAAACTGAGCAGCTTAAAACAATGACTTTAACATGCTCATAAATTCTGTGGGTCAGGAATTCAGACAGAGCACAGTGGGGTGGTTTATATTTACTCCACAATGTCTGTGCCTCCCTCAGCTGGGAAGACTCCTTGGCTGGGGGCTGCGCTTACCTGAAGGGGTCATTCACTCACTTGCATGTCTGGCCTGGGCTGGGATGACTCGGAGACTAGCATTGACAACGGGAAAACTATCCTTGGACTCTCCTTGTGGGTTGGCTTTCTCAGAGCATGGTGGCCTCAGAGTAGGCAGACTTCTGACATGGCGGCTCAGGGCTCTTAGAGTGCCTGTCCCAGAAAACAAGGTAGAAGCTGCATGGCCTTTATGCCCCAGCCTCGGAAGTCACACAGGGTCACCTCCGCCACACTGTTGGCTGACACAGTCACAAGCAGCCACTGGGTCAAGGGAAGTGGACATGGGCCCGTGACCTCACGGAGTTGAGTTGAACTGAGAGGTTTCAAAGGATTTTAGGGCCGTGTTCTAACCGTGCCACTCCTGCTTTCCTGCTTAGGGCTCCAGTGCCTCCGGAAATCTGGCTTCTGACCTGTGGGTTTCATCAGACAGCCCTTTTGGGTGTTCTTTGCAAACAGATGATCCCTGCGTAAGGCAGGGTTTATACTCAGGCTGGGAGATAAGATCTTCACATATCTCACCAGGGACAATGGGAGAAACAGAGTTAAAGTCCCCATGCACGGTGCTGCAGGTTCACCAAGCTCAGAGGTTGAGGGAAGGGCTGGGCTGGGACCAGTTCATGGAGGAGCTGGCATTGAAATGGTTCTTACTAGGGAACTCTAGTGGGACATGCAAGCCATCTCCTGGTATACTCACTCTCACAAGGAGCATTTCCAACAAAATCCAGCATCAGCAAAGCCATGGGAAGGTCAGCTGACATGCACACAGGAGAGTATGACTTGGTGAAAACTGGGTTTGGGCTGACAGAATTTTCTGAGTCTCACCACCACCTCCAAATGAAAAATCAGATTTTCTCCATCTAGTTCTTAACCTCCAGGAAGCTCTTTAGATATACTTTTTAGAGGAAAAACAGGCTCCATGGTATGTATACCTTGCTGACCTGAGCCAGGATTCACAACCGTCATGTGGTGGCACTTGGACAATATCTCGCCTTCCTTCCCTTTACAGTTGGCCAAGTGGTCACACATGGTGCTGGAGATAAAGATCTCTGTTTCTTAGACTCATCTGTCCTCCCCACCCAAGCCATCAAGTTCCATCACAGGGAGAGTTTGTTTTGTTCCTCACCCCTTGCCAGAGTCCTGTGGGCTAAGATGAGCTATGTACTCATTCCTCCCTTCCTGCCTTCAGCTGGCAGACAGTGCCAAACTTGGTTGGGGACTGGGCCTTGGAAGCTGGAGAAAGGGCACCATCCTCTAAGGGGTCTTTCTCACTCCAATGCTGGCTTTACAGTGGTCTGGAGTCTGCCTACGGGACAGATGTATCTCTGCAGAGTTACTTGGCCACGCGGAAATTCAACACACTCCATGTTCAGTCCTGATCACTGTTTCCCTGAGTGCAGCCGGACCTTAGTGGGCAACCCCAAATCCCAGAGCCCCGAGTGCGCTGGCCCCTGCCGACCTCCTGGACCACTGCTTGTGATGCTTCCAAATGCACCTGCCTCCCTCCTTCCCCTGGACTCTGCCAAGCTCATTCCTGCCCTGGGGCTTCTGGATCTGCCGTTTCCTCCTTGCTCTGCCCCTCATTCTGTTCTCCACTTGGGTGGGTTCAAAAGTCCCCTCCCCAGAGAGGCCGTCCCAGCTGCCCTTGCCAATGCTGCTCACCCATCTGCCATCCCTCTTGATTACCTTTCCCTGTTTTGCTTTCTTCAAAAGTACTTTTCACTATCTGAAATGCTATTTGTTTGCCTGTTTTCTGTCTCTCCGCATAGCATGAAGCCTGTTGGATGCCCATCCAATATCCATTTCCCTCTTCCACCTTCCATAAAGAAACCTGTTTTGCTCAGAGCCCCTTCCCTCCTTGTTATGAGCTGAACTGTGTACCCACACCCCAATTCTGATGTTGAAATCCTAACCCCTAGTACCTCAATGTGACTGTATTGGGAAATAGGGTCTTTAAAGAGGTAATTAAGTTTAAATGAGGCCATTAGGGTGGGCTCTAATCCAACAGGACTGGTGTCTTTATAAAAAGAGATTAGGCAACAGACACACACAGAGGGAAGACCGTGTGAAGACCCAGGGAGGAGAAGACAGCCATCTACAAGCCAAGGAGAGAGGCCTCAGAACTCAGCCTTGCTGACACCTTGATCTCAGACTTCTAGCCTCCATAATTGTGTCTTGGGTCCTTTGTGATGGCAGCCCTAGTAAACCAATACACTCCTCATTCCAGCCTGTGATTCAGGGGAAGGCGATCACCCACCACCCACCCTCCAGGCTCCAAGGCAACCACAGTGAATGAAGGGAACGGGCAGAATGAAGGGAATGGCTTTCTTATTACATGGTTGGAAAGGTCTCTATCTTTTCCACTGAATAAGAGGGAATATGTCATCACGGTTGCTGCTGGAAACCATTTTGCGGACAATGAAAGAAGCTAGTATAAGGAAAAAGCCTCCTGGTGAAAGGCAGAGCCAGATGGAGCTGGGGTCCCAATCGAAATACCCCTGGAAACTTTCCTGCCTCTGGACTTCCTGTTACATATGATAATGGGGTTATGGTTTAAGTGGGTTTGAGATGGAATTCTTGTTGTTTGTAGCCCAAAGCATCCTGGATCTAACTGGCTGGAATCCCAGCTCCATGAGAGCAGGCATCTTTTTTTGGCCACGCCGGGTCTCGGTTCCAGCATGAGTGCTTCTCTACTTGTGGTGCGTGGGCTCCAGAGCACACGGGCTCGGTAGTTGCGGCTCGAGGGCTTAGCTGCCCCGTGGCATGAGGGATCTCAGTTCCCCGACCGGGGCTCCAACCTGCGTCCCCTGCACTGGAAGGTGAATTCTTAACCACTGGGCCACCAGGGAAGTCTCGAGAGAGCAGGCATCTTGTCTGCACACCTGCTGATGTAGCCCCAGCACCTGCTCTCCCCGGCAGGTGCTCAACACTTGCCTAGAGACTGATGACTGGAGAACCTTAAATCATGAGGACCAACGTGAATGCATTAAGAGGGGCCACCCATCGCACCCACAAACAACTTGGCTTTAATCTAGTTTGTAAAGATCAGGGCCCTGAGGCAGTGGATTGGGGAAGGGACTATTAGAAAGATGAGTAGGAAGGAAACAGTAGTGAGAGCCTCCTGAAGATGGAAATCCTTAATGGAAACCCATGGACAAGGTGACAGACAAGCCGCAAAATGTTGGGTTGGCCAAAAAGTTCATTCCAGTTTTTCCCAATTGGCCAACCCAACAAAAGAGCTGGCGATCAGGGCAAACATTGGCAAAGCTGGCCAAATCGCTCCTATTCTCCCACCTCTGGGCACTCCTGCCCCCTTGTGGTTCGGTCACACTATTGCAGAGTTCTTTCCCTTCCCTGATGGCCTCTGGCCCCACTCAGGTGGAGGCTGTGCTGACAGCTCAGGCGCCTACCTGTGTGACACAGTGAACCGCTGGCCCACGATGTGCGCAGCATAAGCAAAGTATCATCCTTGGTTGTTTCAAGCCACAGAGATCTGAGAGCTGTCTGTCACTCCAGCATAACTATCCTGACTGACGCAGGGCAGAAAGGGAAAAAAGTAAAATAAGGGAGAATCCCTCCATCGCTGATGATGACATCGTGCTATGGACTGAGGCGTGGGATGAACTCAACTCCTTATACGTGCTTAACACCAAATAAACACAAAAGCCACACACACAAGTGATACCTTAAATTGCAAAACTGGGCTACGGTGGTGTGTCTCAAAGGTTGAGGTAGGCTTCCCAGCAACACGGAGGAGTTTTAGGAGGCCCCAGAGGCCCAACCTCAGCTCTACTGCAACCTCCTGCCTCGGGAGCAGAACAGGCCTCGTGTTTTGGCAGGACTGTGTCCGCCAAAAAGGTATGTTCGAGTCCTAACACCTGGTACCTGTGAATGTGACCTTGCTTGGAAACAGGGATTTTGCAGATGTAAATAGTTAACTAAAATGAGGTCATACTGGATTGGGGTGGGCCTTAACCCAATGTCCAGTATCCTCATAAGAAGAGAAAACAGATGCAGACATACACAGGGAGAGAAGACAGAGGTAGAGACTGGAGTTAGGCTGTCACAGCCAAGAAACGCCAAGGATCGCCAGTCACCACCAGAAACTAGATAGAGGCAAGTAAGGATCATCCCTTAGAGCCTTCAGAGCGTGGCCATGCCTACCCCTTGACTTTAGACTTCTAGCCTCCAGAACTGAGAGAATACATTTCCGTTGTTCTAGGCACCGAGTTTGTGGTCCTCTGTTACAGCAAATGAATACACCTTGTATCCTGGCCTCCTCTGCAGAGCATCTGCTGAGGGTCAACCATCCCACCTCACCGAGGGAGGGGGCACCTCCATTCTGGGGAACTCGGACAGCCACCTAGTGCCAAGCATACTCTTCTCTTCAAAAGCCCACATCCCAGCCTGGTCATCCTTTTCTTCGTCAATAACCTTGGAGCACTTAAAAGTGATAAAAAACAATCACCTTATTTGTGTAATTCCTGCTCAGTTGAGAGTCAGAGAGGACCATTTTGCAATGAGTGCAGAGTCACGTTGGGGACATTCAGGAGGCTAATTTTCAAACACTGTGGCCTTTTTTCTTTTTTTTGAAAGAGAAGTTGACTAATTTTATAACCAGCAGTGACATAATTCTACTTATTTCAGCAGAAAGAGCTGAAACAAGGGGCTCAATCAGCGTATTTCATAAAGAGATTCACTGAGTCCAGGGATAAGGAAGGACTTATGGACTCTTAATCCCAACCCTGGATTATGAGCCTAGAAGACTGGACATGAAATCAAAACCATTCTCCCCTCAGGGTCTGCAGGATCAAAAGCTTCCTCTCGCAGGGCTCCTCCCCTCCCCACAGTCCCTACCCTGGGTCCCCCGCACCCCTACCACCTCTCCAGCAACATTCCTGCAGCAGCAGGAGATGCGGCTCTCCCCCCTCCACCCACCAGGACAGTGCAGCCTCAGAAGTCCCCTCCCCCATGGTCTACGGTGTATGAAACTGCTGTCGTTCACAGCAGGGGACATCGTGGAGCAAGTGAAGTACCAGATAAAGTCAGGTTCTGCCCTAAAAACCAGAATGCAAGGCCTGCATTTCCTTTTCCTCTGACACACACAGAAAGGGAACACAATTTATAAGCTAGATCAAAAGTGAGTCAAGGGACTTCCCTGCCGGTCCAGTGGTCAGGACTCTGCACTTACACTGCAGGAAGCACTGGTTCCATCCCTGGTTGGGGAACTAAGATCTCCCATGCGGTGGGATGTGGCCAAAAAAAAAAATTGAGTCGAAAGAAATGGACAGGGGACTTCCCTGGTGGCGCAGTGGTTGAGAATCTGCCTGCCAATGCGGGGGACACGGGTTTGAGCCCTGGTCCAGGAAGATCCCACATGCCGCGGAGCAACTAATCCCGTGCGCCACAACTACTGAGCCTGCGCTCTAGAGGCCGCGAGTCACAACTACTGAGCCCGTGCACCACAACTACTGAGCCTGCACTCTAGAGCCCGTGAGCCACAACTACTGAGCCTGTGTACCACAACTACTGAAGCCTGCACACCTACAGCCCGTGCTCCACAGCAAGAGGAGCCACCGCAGTGAGAAGGCCGCGCACCACAACGAAGAGCAGCCCCCCCACCCCGACTTGTGTAGAAATCAGCAATTTTTTAGAACATGGCTGCTCTCATCTGCCGATGCTGGACTTCAGCTGCAACATGTCCAGCCTCCAGCCAACCCTGCTCGCTTCAGACTGGCCCCCACAATTTGAATTGGCCCTGGCCAGTCCATCCTGTTACTGAAGGCAGTGGTTTTTGTATACTGACAGGCTCCCTCCGTTTGTCTCAAGTCTGAAGTCAAGGGGAGATTCTACTGGCAACCAAGGACCTCTGTGCAGTCCTGAATGGTGGGTTTTCCCTCCAGTTCCAGGGCTTGTTCCTATACTTGGTGCTCCAAAGTGTATAGTTATCCCGCCCCTTAGACTGTCTAGTTGGTGAATATATTGTGCAGTGTTAAGTACATCGCACCCTTAAAGCTGTTTGCCCATTTTGTCTTTATTTCAAAAATCTGAACAAATGACTAGCATATGCTTGAACGCTTGGTGAAATTTAAATGTTAATAAAATAGTGTACACCCCCCCCAAAAAAAGAGTAGCCCCCGCTTGCCGGAAATAGAGAAAGCCCACGCACAGCAACAAAGACCCAACACAGCCAAAAATAAAATATATATATATATAAAATAAATAAATTTATTTTTTAAAAAAAGGACAGGAATTCCGCAGAAGTTCCTTCAGAGTCGGGGCCTTCCCTGAATCTGAGAAACCATCCTGCCGTGTCCTCGGGCATCATGCACGCAACGCTCTCCCACTGCTGGACAGGAAGGTCATTTCCTAGCATCCCTCCATCTCTTACTTGCCACACTTTGATAAGAGCAAAAAACTGCTCGGCTGCCAGCCAACCTTAGGGGGAAACCGAAAATTGAAACAGAAGCCACAGCTTTTCAAAACAGGCTGCTCTGGGACTCACACCACCCAGAAACTGCACCCATTCAGAGCGTGAGCGTCGCAAACTCTTAAGTGTAAACTCCTAACACCAGCTCACTCACAGGGACAAGACCACCGGCTCTTCCAGCAACTCTGTACTTGACATATTCTGCCCCACTCCCGCCAAGGCCATCCCAGGACTGACTCAAAAACTCTGTTTATCTTTCCCTCACTCCCTCCTGTTGAGCTGCCCCCAGTCCCCAGAAATGCAATCTCTGTCTTGATGCAGCAAATTATAAACCTGCTTTGTGGACCCTAAGGGGGTGCCAGGTGGTCTTTGACTGATGGGCACCAACCTCCAACGTGAGCAACCAGGGATCCACCTGCTCCCCAGATCCACACACACTGGTAGGCGGTGACCAGCTGGGAGGCGTGTGCTAGGTAGCTGGCGGCTGGTACTAGTTAAGAGGCCCAAGTGTGGAAATGAGAAGGAACCGTGCCAAGCGTGGAGGGCCCCTCACCCGTGCACACGCACATGCGAATGTCACAAAGAGGGAGGTGTGTGCACGCCGGGCTGACACACAGGAGAACCTTGCTGTCAGCCACCCTCCTTCCTTTCTGCCTGTCTGGGGATTTACTTGAGCAGAAGGACCCATCATCCCCATCTGCGCTGTTTCATGGTTTGGCCTCTACCACTTCAAGTCTTAAACATTTTAAGAAATCACTTTCATTCTTTTCACCTAAAGGGCCACCCTTCTTCCTATGGTTGGGGGAAATATTTTAATGATTAACGACTAGTGAGTGAGGGCCTTTTATGTGCCTGATCCTTGCAGGGAATACAGCCTTCAACAAGACAGAGACCCCCACACACCCCCTGTAACAGTTCCAGAATATCAGGGAGGGCAATTTAAGGGGTGTGAGGGCTGCTGAGCCCAACGGAGGGTGGAGAGCAAGGGATGCCCTTGCCTTAAGTTCGCTCGCTAAAGCTGCCCCCGACACAGAAAATGTGGGTGAGGCCTCAGAGGAAAGAGGGAAGGCCAGTGAGGGCCTGAGGCCATGGACACAACTGCTGGCCTGAACTCCCATTCCCCACTCCTGCAACTTGACCTGGATGGTTCTGAACAGACCCTCGCTAATTCGTGGGTGGGCCCAGGAGGCCGGTTCCATGGTCCTTCATGCAGCTGCAGCACCTCAGCCACGGTATCTTGCTGAAATTTGACAGAACAAAGGCCGAGGGCAGCAGCAGTGTCTCCCCATCTGCTCCTCCTTCCCCTCTTGCCTTCTGAACCCCCAGCTGGAGGGGCCTGCACATCCCATTCGAAAGTCAAGGTCATTTTCCCCCTTCTTTTTTCTGGTGCAGATCTAGCTGGAAGGCGCATCCCCAAGAGCACAGCCCTGCAGAGCTGCTGGCGGTCTTGCGGGAGGCTGGGCGGCTTCTGTTTCCTGAGGGGCGGCTCACATCACCTCCCCAGCTTGGGAAGAACATAGAACCCTTCACAGCTGCACAAGGACAGCCATTCAGCCCCCGAGACAATCAGGAATTCACTGGGACCAGGTTTTCCTTCTTCATGGACTGAAATGACTGTTTTATGTGCCTCTGGCTGAAATAAGGAGCATTTCTGTTGATTCCGGGTTCACCTAACTGAGCTCAGCTCCACGAGGAAGTTGAAGTTGGCTTGCAGTTCTCAGGCACACAGAAGGCTGAAAGAGCTGGTGTGTCAGCAGATATGGGCTGAATCACAAATCTGTTCAGGAAGTCCAAGATTAAAGTCCAGTTTATATTATTATGTAACAAATTTACCTGCCAAGCAACACATCCAGGCAAATAAATTGGAAATATTTTTGCACAGGATACAGCTGGGATACAAAACTCGTATTTATTTAAGACTTATGTGAACGGTAAATAAGGCCACTTCTGTGGAACCCCTGAAAAAGGCAGTTTAAACATTTGGAGCAGGAACGAAGGCCCTAATTACTCAGGAATGAGGAGCATCCTGCCAGGAAGATGAGTTCTTGGACCACCAGGCAGGAAAGGGGGATTCTGAAATAAAAGGACTAGGAAAATGACACACATTCAGTCTTCATATCAAAGATAAATATTTCTAAAGTACAGGCATGAAAAAAAAAAAGTCAAACACTTAAAAGTGAACTGTTGGGGCTTCCCTGGTGGCACAGTGGTTGAGAATCTGCCTGCTAATGCAGGAGACACAGGTTCGAGCCCTGGTCTGGGAGGATCCCACATGCCGTGGAGCGACTAGGCCCGTGAGCCACAACTACTGAGCCTGCGCGTCCGGAGCCTGTGCTCCGCAACAAGAGAGGCCGCGATAGTGAGTGGCCCCCGCTTGCCACAACTAGAGAAAGCCCTCGCACAGAAACGAAGACCCAACACAGCAAAAATAAATTAATTAATTAATAAACTCCTACCCCCAACATCTTCTTTAAAAAAGAAAAGTGAACTGTTGTTACCACTTCTGGAATGACAGACTAAGAATCTCTGAAACCTACTACTCCATAAAAGGCATGAGAGAACACTGGCAAAAACAGTGAAAATCAACTTTTTCAGAATTCTGGAAATTAAAGCCTTACAACAATTCAAAGAGAATTTACTCATGAAAAACAGCTGCATCTGGGTAAAACGCCTCGTGACAATGACTTGCCCTAATCTCATTCTCCTCTCCCCAGCTCCACAGCAGCCTTGAAAATCAAGAGCCCCACAATGACAACTGAAAACCAGGACCCATAGTCCCCCAGACCAGGCAGAAGAGATGGGGAGCTCCTCAAAAGCCAAATCCACTCCTCCCTAAATTGTCTTTGATCTGTATGACGGTTCACACTACATTCTCAGGGCCTGTCTTCAGCTGACCAGACTCAAAAGCAATAAGCACATCCAGTACCCAGATCTTGGATTGTAACTACTACAGGTTTTCCTCGACTTACGATGGGGTTCCGTCTCAATAAACCCACCGTAAGTTGAAAATATCATAAGCTGAAAATGCATTTACTACACCTAACCTACTGAACATCATAGCTTAGCCCAGTTTACCTGAAATGTCTCAGAACATTTACATTAGCCTATAGTTAGTTGGGCAAAATCATCTAACGTAAAGCCTAATCTATAATCAAGTGTTGACTATCTCATGGAATGTATTGAATACTGTACTGAAAGTGAAGAACAGGAGGTTGTCTGGGTACAGAATGGTCGTTAAGTTCTCAGTTGTTTACTCTCATGTTGCAGGGCTGCCCATCATGAGAGCGCATTCTACCACATACCACTAGCCCAGGGAAAAAGATCGTAACTCAAAAACCCAAGCATGCTTTCTACTGAATGCACATCACTTTCACACCATCGTGTGTGAAAATCACTAAGTGGAACCATTTTAAGTTGGGGACTGTCTTCTCAATTAAAAGGAATCTGGGCTCCTTAGAGAAATGGCCCATTCAAGGGCCAAGGTAGGAACATACAAAACAAGCCTGGAGCACCTCTTCCAAGTTCTTAAAGCTGTCGGCAGAATTCAGTAATTTGTGGTTTTAAGACTGAGGCTCCCGTTTCTTCCCTGTCGTTCTGGATACAGTTCGGGATACACGGCCCTCTCGAAACAGGGCAGCTTACTTCAAGGCTAGTAGGGGAATCTGACGCTTCTAATCTTTGACTTCAGGAAGAGCCCAGTCTCTTCCAAGGATTCATCTGATTAGTTAGGCTCCACCTGGGATCATCTCCCTTTTGATTAACTCAGAATCAACCGATTTGAGATCTTAGTTACACCAAAGGTAAAAACCACTTCATCTCTGGCATATAACGTACGTTAACCATGGGAGTGAAGTCCATCCTGCTCACAGTAATGCTCACACCCAGCACGTTATACAGGCTGTGTTCACTGGGGACGAGGAATCTTGGGAGCCGTCTTAGAATTCTACTTCCCACAAAGCAGGTGGGAAAAAGGGAGGATACAGGGAATCGCTTGTTTTCATTAAAAACCTTTTTATGTTTTCATAATTCATTAATCCAAAATAAGTCCCATAACAAATTTTACTTCACAGTAAATTTTTCCCTATATACATATGTAATTTCATTTCAAAATTACATTCAACCAAATCTAAATGTCAGTAACTTAATAAGAGCCACCATTTTTAATGTACCAATAAGAAAAAATAACCTGCCAATGAAAATATGATATTCTATCAACTGTAAAGTACATCCCAATCTCAGAGATGTCGACCACAAGAATAAATACACTCGTTTCTTACTGTGTGCTGCCTACAGGAGCCCAGACGGTGAATACAGCCTCCGGTGAAGAGGGCGGTGAGTGGGGACCCATGGCCTTCGGATGGACAAAAGCAGCTTATCCTTGGCTCACATGTACTAGCCTGCCTTTGGCTGCAAGTAATATAAAGCCCAAATCAAAATGGCTTAAACAGTAAGGAGAATATATGATTTCATGTGCCATAACATGAAATCTGAAGGTTGGCTATCTCCTCTCTAAGAGCGGAGAATTCCATGGTTCAGTTGTTCTCACGGACCCAGCTTCTTCCCATCTCTTTTCTCTGTCATCTTCAGCTGCTTAGCTGGCTCCCCTTGAGGTCCCTAAGACAGCTGCATCAGTTCTGGGAGTCTATTTAGACATGGCAACGTCTAACCTCTTCCTGTCTATCTCAAGAGATGTTAGCTTTTCCAGAAGCACACCAGAGGACATGAATTCGTATTTAAAGCTTAAACCGGGACTTCCCTGGTGGCGCAGTGGTTAAGAATCCGCCTGCCAATGCAGGGAACACGGGTTCGAGCCCTGGTCCGGGAAGATCCCACATGCCACGGAGCAACTAAGCCCGTGCACTACAACTACTGAGCCTGCGCTCTGGAGCCCGCACACGACAATGAGAAGCCCACGCACTGCAACGAAGAGTAGTACCCACTCACCACAATTAGAGAAAAAGCCCGGGCACAGCAACGAAGACCCAATACAGCCAAAAAACAAACAAACAAAAAAACAACAAATAAAGCTTAAACCAATTACTGGCAAGAATGGCACTTCCATTAGTTGTTGAGACCAGTGGTTTTCAATAGCTGTATGTAGAATCATCTGGAAACGAGTGAAAAATCTCATGTCCACATCCCAGGCTTCCCCCCAAACTCCCCAAAATCACAATTTCTGGGAGTGGGCCCCAGGCATCAGTATTTTTTTAACCCCTCAATAGTTATGTTTATTAAAACTAGTCAGTGAACTGAGGTACCTGTGCTGGAAGTCAGGAATCCTATTAAGACAGGGAGCAGGTCATTCAATACCTCTGCGCCTGAATTCCTGACATTCTACAACTAGATCAAGTTAACACACTGGAAGACTACATACGTGACTTACATTTTCTTACCAAATGACAAAAATTGAGTTTTGCTGTCACGTGGCTTTCAGTAACTGACTGTAAAAAAGTTATATGAAACCTGTCACAAAGAATCTTAGAAATAAGAATTCTCTCCATTCTACTCAGTGATTTCCATAATGGAGACCTACGTAAGAACCATTTTTATGAAGTATTATTACAAGAGTTAGGCTTTGCACCCTCCCTCTTTTCTGAAAATGAGAGGTAAATAGATAACCACTTCATCCTTTTTGTTTGGGCTCCAAAAGAGATCAGAGATAGGGCTTCCCTGGTGGTCCAGTGGTTAAGACGCCATGCCTCCACTGCAGGGAGCATGGGTTCAATCCCTGGTCGGGGAACTAAGATCCTGCATGCCACGCAGGGCAGCCAAAAGAATTTTTAAAAAGATCAGAGATAAATTTAATACAGCCATGATAACCATGCTGACCAAATGACCTGTAAATCCATGTACAGCTTTCCCCATTACAACTTCCTTGCTTGTATTTCCTCTGGTTCAGATTTTTCTTTACCTATGGTATTATTACATTCATACTTGCTTGGAGCTGCATCAAGGGTCAGTGAGATTTACTTCATAAGAGGAAACCGAAGGGAGCAGAGAGGAGCAGAGGCCAATGGGCACTAAAGCCTCGTATGGCCGAGATGGCCAGACTTCAGAGCACTTACAACCAGGCAGACAAACAGACCCTGATTCCAGGGACAACACAGTGGAGGCATGACGGAAGCAGTACATTGGGAAATCTGCTCTGAGGAAAAGCTCTCCTCAGAGAATTGTAGAGAAGAAAGTGGAAATTGGAGGCTGGAGTCCAGTTAGAAAGGGCTGTAATAACCCACAGACTAGAGACCCACAGCCTAATGGCTGCTTTAGGTGCACAGGGCACATCTGAGGGAAAACGTCTCTCCCTCAACTTGATTGAACACAAGTTAAGGGATTTCACTGACACAGCGATGTTTGCCTCTTCAAAATAATGATAGTTGTAGCTATTTAAACTTCTCTGATTCTCACTCCCTCAAATCTCTGCTTGGTCTTTTAAGTTTACGGGTGAGATGGGTACTGCCTCTTGGAATATAAGAATTACTTTTTTCTCATACATAAACTTTATGTCAGCCAATGTTAGCTTATGTACAGATTGGCAAATGTACCTTCTACAACTGTACCCTATGACAAGATCCTGAATTCCTTTACACTGTATGTGATCTTTAAAGAAGATATGAAGTATCAATTCTACAGGTAATATAACCACTCCCTTGCACAATTTCATTAAATTATTGAAGCTTCTTGTAATGAACCCTCTTAAAGCATCAACTCAGCCCCTCTCCCCTGTGACTTCCTCTGGACGATTCTAGTGCATTATCTTTCCCTCCTTCCTAGCACAGCCATGGAGTGAACGTGGAAGACTGCAATGGGCGCTGAGAGGTGACGCACTCGCGACTCGCATACTCCTGGTGCTAAGGGCCCAGCATCCATCGTTGTTTCTTACTTTCCCAGGTCTTGTCTGATATACCTTTGCCTGAGTATAAGCAATTCCCTTTCTTGCTTTTGTGGGATTAGGTTACAACCAAAATAATTCTGACTCATATTTTCAAAAAAGACTTTGGTAAGAACCGTCACCAACTTTGGCGGGCTCTAATGTATACAGCAAGTTAGTGATGCTATTATTTTTCCCAGCAATAAAACAATATTATGATAATAGTTTCAATTTCATTTTTCTAATAATAATCAGTACCACTATATAAAAGTACATACTTAGAATCTTATTATTCATGCTTGGAAATTTTTGTATTGCAATATTATATTAAAAATATCACCACACTCCTAAAATTTATGTTCTGCAAGTGTATAATCTGACTACAGTTTATGAACCAATGAAAAAGATAACCATTCTTATATTTTAACAACAAAAAATTTAAGAACTCCAGGTTTAGGAATGGTATAGCAAGAGACACTGCTCCGTTTTATTTATAACAGTAGGAAATCGGAAACAACTTTTTTGTTCACCAGTAGGAAACTGGTTTTAAAAAAATCACAGAACCATAATTTAAGCCATAAAACAGAACTGCGAGCAAACAATAAAAATATGTTGTGAATGTATTTAATGACATGAAAAGATCTAGCTGTATATTCATTGTCTATTATCCCAATGTCTTCCCGGTGGAACATAGTAGTTTTCTCTCTTCCATCCTCACTCAGCCTAACCTTCTTCCTATTTTATTGAGAAAACGCAATCAATCAGAAGAGACTTCTGCAATCTACTGCCACAACGTTTACCCACCAGCCAGCATCTCTGTCACATATGCTCCTCCCCTGTTTCAATGGCTGGAACCATCCTGGTGAAGACCAACCCTTCACTTAGACACTACATCCATCCCTCAGCGCCACCCACTGAAGAGGTGCACATCACTGTAATGACACAAGAGGGCGCTTTAAGTGAGGGATCTTGTAAACCACTCCAAATCAAGTCTTGAATAGTCTTCAACAGGCAGACACAAGCACTCTTCATCCATACAAAGCTACAGAAGAAAAGAGAAAACAAAAACACATGAGCTGGTAAAGATTTTACCAACTTAGCTACCGACTCCACCAACAACAACATGCACGGGAGAAAACTAACACAAAAATCCAAGCCGGATTAAATATCCCAGTTTAGGTATATGGAAAAAAAAAAAAAAAAAAAAAACTTGAATTGCAATTCAAAAACTAAGTCCAAAACTGAACCAAAAAAATGGAAGTAGCCATTAAAAAAGAACGAAATTGAGTTATTTGTAGTGAGGTGGATGGACCTAGGGTCTGTGGAAGTCAGAAAGAGAAAAACAAATCCACCAAAAACAACATGCAAAGAAGAAAACTAACACAAAAATCCAAGCTGAATTAAATATCCCAGTTTAGGTATATGGAAAAAAAAAAACAACTTGAATTGCAATTCAAAAACTAAGTCCAAAACTGAACCAAAAAAATGGAAGTAGCCATAAAAAAAGAACAAAGTTGAATTATTTGTAGTGAGGTGGATGGACCTAGGGTCTGTGGAAGCCAGAAAGAGAAAAACAAATACCATATGCTAACCCATATATATGGAATCTAAAAAAAAAAAAAGGTTCTGAAGAACCTAGCGTCAGGACAGGAATAAAGACGCAGACATACATAGAGAATGGACTTGAGGACACGGGGAGGGGGAAGGGTAAGCTGGGACGAAGTGAGAGACTGGCATGGACATATATACACTACCAAATATAAAATAGCTAGCTAGTGGGAAGCAGCCACATAGCACAGGAAGATCAGCTCAGTGCTTTGTGACCGCCTGGAGGGGTGGGATAGGGAGGGTGGGAGGGAGGGAGATGCAAGAGGGAGGAGATATGGGGATATATGTACATGTATAGCTGATTCACTTTGTTATAAAACAGAAACTAACACACCATTGTAAAGCAATTATACTCCAACAAAGATTTTTTTAAAAAGTAATGAAAAAAGAGTTGACTGACCCCAGAAATGACAGAAGAAACAGTAATCACATCAAAAATGAAGACTATAATACAGACCAGATTTGAATGGAAACTTAATAAGGGTAAATGGACAAAAGTGGAAGAAGAAAAAGAATAAAAAATTAGATGAAGAAAGTAAAACGAAGAGCAAAAAAAAAGAAAAATCATCACAGAGATAACATAATATACATAGTAACTATAAATCAAACATTCTGTCATTTCAATAAATGTGAACGGATTAATTCACTTAGCAAAAGAAAAACATGGATTTCTGGCTTGGCTCACAGAGCAAAACCCAACTATATGCACTATTAAAGAAACAAACCTAAACTGACTCAGAAAAGCTAAAAATAAAATGATGGGCCAATGAATATTAAAAGCAAACGCAAACAAATCTCTGGCTGCAATGTAGAATCTGAAACCACAACAAGAAATTTTCTGTACTGTTACATTAAAATCTATTAATCTACACTGTAGGTTGGATGTATATTTTACACAGGCATACTTTATAATATCATGCATTATTTATTTGGAAAATATTACCTTACTAATTTATGCAGATCTTTCGAATGCTTCATTCTACAGCATTTTAAGAATCACATTCTTTAATATCATCACCAACCAATCTTACCAAAAAGTCTTTAAGTACAGGGAAGCTTTCAAGCTCACAGAGGCAGATCAGATGTTCCAAAACTGTAATTTTTGCTCAAAAGCCAGAACTTTATCATCAATAACATACACTTTCAGTTGTTTTTCTTGAAGTGACAGGGTCACTCCATTCATCTGTGAAAATCTACTTGCCAAACATCCACATCTGAAAAGACCAAACAGTTTGCCCCTGAGTTTTTTTTTTTTTCCTTTTTCTTTTCTTGGTTGTGTTGGGTCTTCGTTGCTGCACACCGGCTTTCTCTAGTTCTGTTGAGAGGGGGGCCACTCTTCGCTGTGGTGCGCGGGCATCTCATTCCAGTGGCTTCTCTTGTTGCAGAGAACAGGCTCCAGGTGTGTGGGCTCAGTAGTTGTGGCTCGTGGGCTCTAGAGAGCAGGCTCAGTAGTTGTGGCACACGGGCTTAGTTGCTCCATGGCATGTGGGATCTTCCCAGACCAGGGATCAAACCTGTGTCCCCTGCCCTGGTAGGCAGATTCCTAACCACTGTACCACCAGGGAAGTCCCTGCCTCTGAGTTATTCTTTCAAGTAAAAGAGTATTCATGAAAAGGTGTTCAACATCACTAATTAGGGAAAGGCAAATCAAAACTACAACGAGATAACCACCTTTTATACCCATTAGGTAGCCTACTGTCAAAACAACTGAAAATAACAAGTGCTGATGAGAATGGGAGAAATTGGAACCCTGTGTACTGTTGATGGAAATGTAAAAATGGTACAGCCTCTTGGAAAACAGTATGGCGGTTCCTCAAAAAATTCAAAATAGAATTATCACATGATCCAGCAATTCTGCTTCTGGGTATATACTCAGAATTGAAAGCAAGGTTTCAAAAAGATATCTGCACATCCATGGTCACAGTAGCGTTATTCACAATAGTGAAAACACGGAAGCAACCCAAGTAACCACTGACAGATGAGTGGTTAAGCAAAATGTGGTAGATATATACAATGGAAATTTTTTTTTTTTTTAATTTTTTGGCTGTGCCGTGCAGCATGTGGGATCTCGGTTCCCCGACCAGGAATCGAATCCGCACCCCCTGCATTGGGAGTGCAGAGTCTTAACCACTGGACCGCCAGGGAAGTTCCAATACAATGGAATATTATTCAGCCTTAAAAAGAACTGAAATTCCGAAATATGCTACAATATGGATGAACCTTGAAGATACAGGTTAAGTGAAGTAAGTCAGTCACGAAAAGATAAATACTGTACGATTCCACTTACAAGAGGTACCTTGAGTAGTCAAAAATCATAAAGACAGAAAGTAGAATGGTGATTGCCAAGGGCCTGGGGAAGGGTGAAATGGGGAGTTCTTCTTTAAGGAGTATGAAGTTACAGTTTTACAAGATGCACGGCGGCGATGGTTGCGCAACGATATGCCTGTACTCAAATACCAGTGAATCATACACTTAAAAATGGTTACGATGGTAAATATGTTATGTGTATTTTACCACAATTTAAAGAAAAAAAGCATCCATCCATTCCTATCTTCTCAAGTATTTATTTTCAAATAAGGAACAAGCATTGAATTTTGGAGGATGCCTTTTCAGCACCTACAGAAATAATCATGAAATGAAGGACTTCCATTTTGCTGTTTTTCCATGATAATCCTTGTAAAACTACATGACTTTTAAAACTATCTAAATATACTACCTTGATGAAAAATATTTAATGAAACAAACTTCTAGGATAGAAATCAAATAGTACATTGAGAGAAATTTATAGGTTTAGATGTATGTATTAGAAAAGGAAACAATCAATTTTGAGGCAAAATAAGCTCAAAGAATGTAAAATGAATGTTATAATAAAGAAGAGAAATTAATGAAATGGAAGATTAATATAAAACAGAATTAACATAAGCAAAGTTGGTTCTTTATAAAGGATAATAGAACTGTTAAACCTCCAGAAAAGTTGATCAAAAAGAATAAAAGGGGCTTCCCTGGTGGTGCAGTAGTTAAAAATCTGCCTGCCAATGCAGGGGACACAGGTTTGAGCCCTGGTTCGGGAAGATCCCACATGCTGCGGAGCAACTAAGCCTGTGCGCCACAACTGCTGAACCTGCGCTCTAGAGCCTGCGAGCCACAGCTATTGAGCCTGCGTGCCACAACTACTTAAGCCCTCGTGCCTAGAACTCATGCTCCACAACAAGAGAAGCCACTGCAATAAGAAGCCCGCGCACTGCAACGAAGAGTGGCCCCCCCGCTCGCCACAACTAGAGAAAGCCCACGCACAGCAACAAAGAAACAAAGGCAGCCAAAAGTAAATAAATAAAATAAATAAATTTATAAAAAAAAGAATAAAAGGCACAAATAATCAATATAAGGAATAAAAAGGCAGCTATAATTTCAGATGCTACAGATATTAAGAAGAGAATATCACGATTATGCCAAAACATTCAAAAAGTTTTAAATTAGAAAACTTTGTTTATCTCAGGAATGCAAGGGTAGCTTTACATTTCTAAACCCATAGATATAATTCGTCACATTAGCAGAATAGAAAAACTCGTGCTCATCTCAAAAGAATTCCAAAAAATCCAACATCTACATCTATTCACGATTATAAAACAAAGAAACAAAAACCTCTGAAACTTTTATCAAACTACCATTTGAAGGGAATTTCCTTAATCTGATAAAGAGTATCTACCAGAAAATCACAGCAAAGATTGCAGTCAATTGAGGAAGTATTAACAGCGGTTCCTTTAACATCTAGGACAAAAGTGTACTATCACTACTTTTATTTAAAATTGTAGGGGAATTCCCTGGTGGATCCAGCGGTTAAGACTCCACACTTGCACTGCAGGGGGCACTGGTTCAATCCCTGGTCAGGGAACCAAGATCCTACATGCAGTGCGGTGCAGCCAAGAAAAAACTGTACTGCCACAAAGGCCTGAGCATAAGTGTGCACTGAAGCTTTACTGATAACAGTCAAACGTCCATCAACAGATGCGTGGATAAACAAACTGAAGTATATCCATCCAAAAGAATACAATTCAGCAATAAAAAGAAAGGCGCTCTGCTGCACAAAAGACACAAACACAAAAGAGTGTATTACAGGACTCCACTTATATGAAATTCTACAACTGGCAAAATGAATCTTTCCTTACTGAAAGAGTACCAGTGGTTGCCGGGGACCTGATGGAGGGGAAGAATGGATTGTAAAGTGTCACATGGGGACATTTTGGGGTGCTAACTGTGGTAGTGGTTACATGGGTATGTATATGTGTTAAAATTCACTGAACTACACACCTAAAATGGGTGCAATTTATTGCATGTAATGTATACTTTAACACAGTTGTTTTTTTTAAGATGTATGTATATATTTATTCATTATTTATGGTTGCATTGGGTCTTCACTGCTAAGCACGGGCTTTCTCTAGTTGCGGTGAGCGGGGGCTACTCTTCGTTGTGGTGCACGGGCTTCTCATTGCAGTGGCTTCTCTTGTTGTAGAGCATAGGCTATAGGCATGCAGGCTTCAGCAGTTGTGGCACATGGGCTCAGGAGTTGTGGCTCACGGGCTCTAGAGCACAGGCTCAGTAGTTGTGGCTCACGAGCTTAGTTGCTCCGCGGCACGTGGGATCTTCCTGGACCAGGGCTCGAACCCATGTCCCCTGCATCGGCAGGCAGACTCTCAACCACTGCATCACCAGGGAAGCCCCAAAATCATTTTTTAAATACAATCTTTGTTATATGTTAAATATTTATTTATTTATTTATTTGGGCTGCATTGGATCTTAGTTGCAGTACGTTAGTTGCAGTACATCTTAGTTGCAGTACACTGAGGCATGCGGACTTCTTAGTTGCAGCATGCATGCAGGATCTAGTTCCCCAACCAGGGATCGAACCCGGGCCCCCTCCATTGGGAGCATGGAGTCTTACCCACTGGACCACCAGGGATGTCCCCCAGAAATCAAAATCTTTGACATAGAAATCTTTTTTTGATATAAAAATCTTTTTGATACAGAAATCAAAAGGATTATAAAATAATACTATGAACAAATTTATACCAATAAACTAGACAACTTTGAGATGAAATGGAAAAATTAATAAGAAGTACAAATTACCAAAACTTACTCAAGAAAAAAAATAATCTGAATAAACCTATAAAAAGGAAAGACACTGAATCTGTTTGTAAAATCTTCTGTTAAAGAAAAGCTCAGGCTCAGCTGTCTTCACTGGTGAATTCTACCAAACAATTAAAGAAAAAATAATACTAATCCTTCAAAAACTCTTCCAGAGAATAAAGGAAGAAAGGACACTACTCAGTTCAACCTAGGAGACCAGTATTACCAATACCAAAGCTAGAAAAAGAGATCACAAAGAAAAAAAAGCTACACATGAACACACATTATGAACAAAGATAGAAATCCTTAATAAAATATTAGCAAAGCAAATCCCAAAATATATAAAGTAGATTATACACCATGCCCAGGTAGATTTATCTCAAGAGCACAAGACTGGTTACATGTTCAAATATGCCATATTAATGTAGGATGTCGTATAATAGGATAAAGGGGAAAAATGGTATGAGCATCTCAACAGTGGAAAAAGCATTTGACAAAATCCAACACCCATCCATGATAAAAGCTCTCAATAAACTAGGAATAGAAGAGAGCTTCCTCAAATTAACAGAGTATGCTTCAAAAACCTACAGCAAAAATTACACACAATGATGAAGGACTGAACGCTTTTGCCTAGTATCAGGAAAAAGACAATGATGCCCACTCTCTCACTTCTATTCATCGCTGTAAAGGAGTTTCTAGCCAGTGAAATCAGGCAAGAAAAAGAAATAAAAAGCACACAGATTAGAAAGGAGGAAGTAAAACTGTCTTTACTCTCAGATAACATGATCCTACATGTAGAAATTCCTAAGGGACACCACACACACACACACACACACACACACACACACACAAACCTACTAGAGCTAATAAGTGAGTTCAGCAAAGTCTCAGGAAACAAGATCAATAAACAAAACTTAATTCTCTCTCTAAATACAGCAAATGAATGACCGAAGAATGAAGTTTAAAAACCAATTCCATTCAACAACAGCATCAACCAGAATAAAATCTGTAGGAATAAATTTAATAGAAAAAGTGTAAACAGTACACTTGTACAATGAAAGCTACAAAACACTGAGAGAATTAAAAATCTAAATGAATGAAGATGTTCACAGATCAGAAGACTCAGTATTATTAACACGGCAATCCTCCACAGATTGAATGCAAACTGTCAAAATCCCAGCATAGGTTCTGGTTTTTTGTTTTAACATCTTTATTGGAGTATAATTGCTTTACAATGGTGTGTTAGTTTCTGCTTTACAACAAAGTGAATCAGTTATACATATACATATGCTCCCATATCTCTTCCCTCTTGCGTCTCCCTCACTGCCCCCCTCCCTATCCCACCTCTCTAGGTGGTCACAGACCACCTATTCAATTTGTTAATATGGTGTATCACGTTGATTGATTTGCATATATTGAAGAATCCTTGCATTCCTGGAATAAACCCCACTTGATCATGGTGTATGATCCTTTTAATGTCCAGCATACGTTTTTTGCAGAAATTTACAAGCTGATCCTAAAATTTACATGGAAAAGCAAAATACAGGATAGCCAAAACAATCTTGGAAAAGAAGAACAAAACTAGACAGCCTGCAATTCCTTATTTCAAAACTTAGTACAGTCACTCCTCCATATCTGCAACTTCCGCATCCACAGATTCAATCAACTGTGGATCAAAAATATTTGGGAAAAAGAATTCCAGAAAGTTCCAAAAAGCATAACTTGAACTTGCCATGCGTCAGCAATTATCTGCACAGCATTTACACTGTATTAGGTATTTTAAGTCATCCAGAGATGGTTTAAAGCATACAAGAGAATGTCCTTAGGTTATGTGCAAATATGCCATTTTATATAAGGGACTTGAGCATCCATGGATTTTAGTATTTGTGGGATCCTACATCCAATTCCCCTTGGATACCAAAGAACAACTATATAAAGTTATAGTGATCAAGACAGTGACAGTATATAAGGATAAACGTTATAGATCAAGAGAACACAACTGAGAGCCCAGAAATAAATCCTTACATTTAGTTCAACTGATTTTTGACAAAGGTGCCAAGGCAACTCAGTGGGGAAAGGGTAGTTTTTTTAAATGCTTGCTGGAACAATTGGGTATCTATATGCAAAACAAAAATTTGGATCCTAACTCACACCATTCCCAAAAATTAACTCAAAATGAATCACAGACATAAATATAAGAGCTAAAACTATTAAAACGAATTTAGAACATAAAAGTGAATCTTGTGACCTTGGATTAGACAAAGAATTTTTAGATGAAACACCAAAAGCATGATCCATGATGGAAAAAAACTGATAGTGTACTACAACAAAATGAAAACGTTCATGCTTCAATAGACACTCTTTTTAAAAGGCAAGCACAAATTGGGACAAAAAGACAAAGCCACAGATTGAGACAAAATATTTACAAATTATATACCTGATAAAGGATTTGTATCCAACATATATAAAGAACTCTTACAACTCAATAATAAGCTTACAACCCCATTTAAAAAATGGGCAAAGATCTGAATCCACCAACAGCACATGAAAAGATGCTCAACACCATTAGCCATTAGAGAAAATGCAAATTACAACTACAATGAGATTCCAGCTCACCCCTAACAGAAAAGCTATAATCAAAACAGCTGACAATAACAAGCATTGGTGAGGATGTGAAGAAACTAAAATCTTTCCACAATGCTGTCTGGAACGTAAAATAATGCAGCCACTTTGTAAAACAATGTGGCAGTTCTTAAAAAGTTAAACATGTATTTACTGTCGGACCCAGAAATTCCACTAAAGTAGTAACCTACTCAAGATAAATAAAAATGTATGTCTGCAAAGCTAATAATAAGCTCATCCTGATTTTTCCGCCTACCAATACTTCCTTGATGCAACCTAAGGTTTTCTGTGATCTCAAGTAGTCAACTCTTGATCCCATGACCTAGAAATAAGTCATCCCTGCTTGAGGAAAAAGTACTTCAAATTAACACAGGTCCAAACCTACCCTGAACTGACAGCCACCCACCAACCAGCACCAAAAAGTTTCACAAAACCCACTTGTTCCTAATTGTACCACCAAAAGGGAAAAAAGTCCTTAGATGAGAAGTTCCTCAAGAGAATATTCATTTATGCATTTGGTAGCTTCGTAACATTGCTTTTGCGTGCTATCTCCAAGGCATATTTTGACAATATATTTAGAATTCTCATTTTCCAAAAAAAAAAAAAAAAAGTACGTCCACAACACAAAGATTCATACACAAATGCTCACAGAATTATTCATAATAACTAAAAATTGGAAATAACACAAATATCAATTGTTGAAAGGATTAAAAAAAAGTGGTATACCCATACAATGGAATAATGGAGCAATTATTTTTTTAAAAAATCACTGATATACGCTAAAGCACTGATGAATCTCAAAACCATTACACTATATGAAAAGAGCCAGAAGCAAAAGACCACATGCTGGGGCTTCCCTGGTGGCGCAGTGGTTGAGAATCCACCTGCCAAGGCAGGGGACACGGGTTCGAGCCCTGGTCTGGGAAGATCCCACTTGCCGCAGAGCAACTAAGCCCGTGTGCCACAACTACTGAAGCCCACACACCTAGAGACCATGCTCCGCAACAAGAGAAGCCACTGCAACGAGAAGCTCGCGCACCGCAACTATAGAGAGCCTACGCGCAGCAAAGAAGACCCAACTCAGCCAAAAATAAAAAAACAAAACAAGAACAAAAAAAGACCACATGTTGAAATTTATATGAAATACCCAGAAAAGGCAAATCTAGAAAATTCATTCGTGGGATTGGAAAGTGACTGCAAATGGGTAAAAGGAATCTTTTGGGGGTGTCAAAAACCTTCTAAAACTAGATTTTGTGATGCTATGCAACTCTGTAAATTTACCAAGTAATATTGAATTATACACTTACAACAAGTGATATATAAATCATACCTCAACAAACCTGTTTTTAAAAAAACTAACAAAGTAAAAGGGTCCAAAATAGTCAAGGTGCTCCTGAAGAACAACATTAGAAAAATTATCAAACTATATCAAAATCCAACAAAGCTCCAGTAATTAAGGCAGTAGAGTACTAGAGCAAAAGACAAAAGGAACAGAACAGAGACCCCAGAAATAGACCTCTGTTTGAAGGAAACTCGATATATACCAGAGGGGGCATTACAAATCAGTGGGGAAAGGGCAGTCTTTTCATTTGAATGGTTCTGGGAGATTGGTTATCCGTATGGGGTAAAAAAAGAAAATCAAGTCCCTATAGCACACTGTTTAAAAAAAAAAATCAATTAGTCTTACTGCTTCCCTTTTCCCTATACCCACAGCTACCCTCTTTTTCATGTAATTTAAAAAAATTTTTATTGAGGTATAATTGACATATAACATTATACTGGCTTTAGGTGTACAACATAATAACTCAGTATTTGTATAGATTGAGAAATGATTGCTACAGTAAGTCTAGTTACCACCTAACACCATACATACTTAACTTTTAGGATTTACTCTCTCAGCAACTTTCAAGTACGCTCTACAACATTACTGACTATAGTCACCATGCCGTACACTACAGCCCCGTGACCTATTTATTTTATTGCTGGAAGTTTGTACCTCTTGACCCCTTTCTTCACCTGTTTCACCCACTGCCCAATCCCCATCCCTTCTGGTAACCACCACTCTGTTCTCTGAATCTATGATTTTGGTTTGGTTTTATTTGTCCATTTGTTTTGTTTTTTGAGACATAAGTGAAATCGTAACGGTATATTTCTTTCTCTGACTTATTCTGCTTAGCATAATTCCCTCAAGGTCCCTTCAGAAAAATTTTCATGTAATTTGGCAACTCCTCCCACATGGAAAGTACAGAAAGTAGAGTATACTTTCCTACTCCCTAACTTTGGGCTTGCCTATGTGACTTACTTTGGTCAATGGGTTGTAAGTAAACATGATGTGATACAAACAGGGCCTTGCCCGCTTGTCCTTCGGCCAATGCCATGAGAAAAACATGCCCCAGCTAGCCCCTTGGTCCCAGGAGGAGAGTGAGACAAATGTGGGGCAGAACCATCCCAGCGGTTCTGCTTTATGAAGCACAACCAACCCAGCCAGAGCCAGCCCGTATCAGCCTGTTCCCAGCCTATCTGCAGACGCATGGAAAAAGAAACGTTTACTTTTATATGCTACTGAGAGTCTTGTGGCTGGTTTTAAACACCATTATTGTGACAACTGTCAACTGATAGAATTTCCAAAGGATTAAAATATAAATGTAAAAAGCAAAACTATAAAAACCTAATAAAAATGAAAGTACTTTACAGCCTCATGATAGGGAAGGATTTCTTAAGTAAGACGCAAAACACAAAACCTACCATAAAGGAAAAGATCGTCAAAACAAGTAATTCTGCTCACTGAAACGCCTTTAAAAAAGTGAAAAGACAGGGCTTCCCTGGTGGCGCAGTGGTTGGGAGTCCGCCTGCCGATGCAGGGGACGTGGGTTCGTGACCCGGTCCGGGAGGATCCCACGTGCCGCGGAGCGGCTGGGCCCGTGAGCCATGGCCGCTGGGCCTGCGCGTCCGGAGCCTGTGCTCCGCGACGGGAGAGGCCACAACAGTGAGAGGCCCGCGTACCGCCAAAAAAAAAAAAAAAAAAAAAAAAAAAAAGTGAAAAGACAGCCCACAAAATGGGAGGAGACTTGTCACACATACGTCACAAACAATTTGTATATAAAAATCAATTTATAAAGGACAATCAGCCCAACAGAAGCATAGGCAAAAGACATTAATGGCATTTCCCTGGAGATGAAGCTCAAAAGCCAGTAAGCTTAAGAAAAAATGCTGAACTTTATGAAAATACAGCTATGCGACACCATTTTTACACCCACTAAATTGGTCAAAAAATTTAAAGTCGTGACAATATAAAAAAGCATTAGTGAGTGGGGAGCAACAGAAATTCTTTTACACAGTTGATGGCAATAAAAACTGTTATAAGTACTTCAGAAAAGATTGGTATTATCTTAAGTTTTAAGATGATACAACAATTCTATTCCTTGGTACACTCAGGACAACTCACACACATTTTCATCAGAAGACATGTGAGACAGTTATTTATAATAACAGTTTATATTTTAAAAATTGAAAATAACCTCAATGTCCGTCAACAGTAGAATGACTAAATAATTTGTAACATATTCATAGAATAAATGCTATACAAGAGTAAAAATGAATGACAGCTGCATGCATATACATGAATGAATCTTACAAGCATAATGCTGAGTGAAAACAGCAAGTCACCAATAAGTATAGAATGTGATACTGTTTCATATCCAAACCCAAGCAAAACTAAATATAATATTTGGTGAATCATACACATTTGGTAAATTTACAAAGAAACAAGACAGAAGAATAAAAACACAAAAAGACAGTGACAAATCCAGAAAGGGAAGCAGGTCCATGGAGATCCACATATATATCTATTTATATGTATCAAATATAAGTTTTTAGTGGGGTAGGAGAGAGAAAAAGACTTCTATTTGAGAAAATGTAAAAAGGCCTATGTCCCCATGCCAATTTCTAGAGACATTTCAGAGGGGGAAAAAAGTGTTAAATCATAAATTTTACCTTTTTTATGTATTTTATTTTCATGACGACTTCTTTTCAGGATCCAAAGCCTAGTATGGGGGAAAAAAAAAATCATGCAATCATTTTTATGCATTAAATTCAGGTACATCATCATACTCTTGTAATTTTCTAAAGATTCCAATAATATTCATCCTAGTAATCATCTAATAATATTTACTATAAGGGGAACTGGAAAATGACTTTTACATTTATCATTTTTTCCACATACATTCATGCTAATAAACAACCAAATATTTGGTATAATTTCTAATCCCAGGGTAACCCTTCATATTTCACAACTAAAAATATCCAGAAACAAGGACCTTTGACTTTCTAATATTTGCAATACAGTCAAGGGAACTTCTGCCGCAAGATGGAATGGTTTGGTTTTAAAAGAATCTTTTATTTTCACTTATATTTCAGTTTAATTTTGAAGAGACTAGCTCCAATTAACACATGGGAAATGAAAGAACATAAACGACTATTACTTTTCAATTATCTTTTCTTACACCTGAAAGAATATTTGAAGAAAACTTTGAAATAACTACATAAGTATGTTTTGATGTAACCCTAAAATATTTATCAACCGATGATCCTTAACTCTCCTTCTAAGAGTATAACAGGAGTAACTATTTCTCCTATTTGCTTTGTTTTCCTCTGGTTAACTTAGCTACTAAGGTTGCTAACTACACTGAAGGTTTTAAGAACATTCCAATTTACACCAGCAGTAAGTATACATTTTCTTTAAGCTACAAGGAAAAATATACAAATGAATTTTCTAAACTGAAGTAAATCCTTAGATTATCAGTCCTAATATAACCCACATGCTACCCTATGAGGCACTCTCCTTAAGAAACTGTGAGTGTCTTTTCAAATTCCACCCTTAGTTCAAAAGTATTCTTTAAAAAAGAAAAACAGGGCCTTCCCTGGGGGCGCAGTGGTTACGAATCTGCCTGCCAATGCAGGGGACACGGGTTCAAGCCCTGGTCCGGGAGGATCCCACATGCCGCGGAGCAACTAGGCCCATGCGCCACAACTACTGAGCCTGCGCTCTAGAGCCCGCGAGCCACAACTACTGAGCCCACGTGCCACAACTACTGAAGCCTGTGCGCCTAAAGCCCGTGCTCCACAATAGGAGAGGCCACCGCAATGAGAGGCCTGCGCACCGCCACGAAGAGCGGCCCCCGCTCACCACAACTAGAGAAAGCCCGTGCGCAGCAATGAAGACCCAGCACAGCCAAAAATAAAATAAATTTTTTTTTTTAAAAAAAGAGAGAAAAAAAAATTAAAATTGTACTTACTTTAGCCAACAGTTCTTGTGTTTCAGCAGTCAGTGGAGCATGTGAAAACTTGCAATGTTCTCCCTGATAACATTTTGCTCCTGTATGGTAAAACTTGCAAGGATATTCATGTTAACCCAAATGTTAAGGAAAAGAACAACTGTAATCCAACTAAAATAATTTGTTATTAATTTAGTAACTTTATTTTTCCTACATAAAGTTATTTTCTACTAGTAGAAACAAATTCCCTATTTAAAATATGAGACAGTAAATTATTAACTGGATTATAAGAAAAATCTAATTTTAGGGTGATTATAAAGTTTACTGGCTGTCACAGGACACTTTTTTCCTTCATATCCATTCTTAAAATAAACTACAGGTATATTTCACCGACATAAGAGAGGGGTGTGTATTTTAAATACTTTGAGAAATGGGATTATTTTTAAAGCATCCTTTTGCGGTGGGGGGATTAAAGTCAATGACAGTGATATGTCTTACAAATCTGGATCCTTCATATATTAGGCTTGTATAAAATAGGAACAATTTATACAGCTTCGATATTGTTTTCTAGGAAAAATTTCTCCAGTTAGAATTTGCGATTCCTTGTATTGAATGACTGAAGGAAAACAACTTTTGTGTTGATCAAAGGTCCAGTTACCCTAAAATGTTTATGTTTGTATTTTTACAACATGTCTAGACCATTTACACTGAAGAGTTAGGGTTATTCTTCAAATTAAGGGACAATGAACCTCTATACAATACTGAATGTGCAGAGAAAGAGTACTCCCAGACTGTGCAATCCCTGCCTCTTTTATGAAGTAGATTACATGCATATAGATTCAATTAGTAGATGTCACAGCAGAAATTCAGAGACGTTTTTCTGGATAGGTCTGAATAGGTCTCGTGAAGCCGTTACACTACCCAGGTTGAGAGGATGTGCATTTGAGAGAATTTCTAAAGACTCTTGCTTGGGGGAAAAAGAAAAAAAATCTGTGTACAATGTAATCACTTCAACACTGAGTTGAGCTTGGATAATGTGATTTTGCCGTGGCTAAAACACCAGGTTTCACTCAGAATTTTACATTCATGTAAATGTTTATGGAAAGTAAAGTTACTGTACCTTGTGATAAAGGATATTATGCAAATACAGGCAGTTTTCACCTCTGGTACAATATCCTTGTACATAAAACTTACACATTTCCTTTTTCTTCTCTATCTCTGCAGCATGATCAAATTTACACTGGTCTCCCTGGGCCAAAAGAAGGGACAAGGAAAAACCATTATTCCTCATAGTTAAGTCATTACAATTCCTACTTAATGATTCTAGAAGAAAACAAAGTCTTAGAAGCAGTACAGTCTAATTCTTAACGAACTATCATAACCACATCACATATATATATCTGCTTAAAAATCTGTCAAGTCCTTAATATTTTTAACACAAAGCATTTTAAAAAAATTATCTACTCTCCTAAACATAAAAGAATATTTCAGTAAAATTTCCTAATTGAAACTTTCCCAGAAGGAAACGGTTCTAAAATTGTACAGGTATGCTTTTGGAGTGTCTAATGGAAAGAGGAGCTGGTTTTAGTACATTTTTGCTATATCTTACATTTTAGTATATTTTTGCTTACACATTTTTTATACCTTAATACATTTCCTTTCAAGAAAATATTTACAAATTTGTTTTCCCTGGCGTTGCACCGTATGTTGGTTGATGAATCCCTGACTCATTCTCACAGGCTGCTGCTTCTCTTTAGGTTTACCATCCTTTGAAAACAAAAACAAAAAACTAAATGTGAGAAATAAAAAATTAAATATTTTATTCCATTGTACAAAAAAATGTGTTCTTTAAATTAATTATCTATTTATTTTTGGCTGCATTGGGTCTTCGTTGCTGTGTGCAGGCTTTCTCTAGTTGCGTCGAGCGGGGGCTACTCTCTATTGCGGTGCGCGGGATTCTCACTGCAGTGGCTTCTCTTGTTGTGCAGCACAGGCCCTAGACACACGGGCTTCAGTAGTTGTGGCTCGCAGGCTCTAGAGTGCAGGCTCAGTAGTTGTGGTGCATGGGCTTAGTTGCTCCACGGCATATGGGATCTTCCCAGACCAGGGATCAAACCTGTGTCCCCTGCATTGGCAGGCAGATTCTTATCCACTGCGCCACCAGGGAAGGCCGTACAAAATTATTTTAAACCACCTTTAAAAACATTAAAAGGTAACTCTTCTGAATTGGCCTGCAGGTAAGATGTGGACTTTTGTACATCAGTTGAAAAAAATTAATGTTTTGTCAGTTTCAACAGCATTCCATCACTGAACATTATGAATATTTTATTGTACCTTGCCCTCATTTTAAAAAATTAATTTAAAAATTTTAAAAGGAAAGCACCACTACTTCTGATTAAAAAGTGAAGTCTAAGAACAAGGCTCTTTAGAACAATGGGGACAAACCTCAAAATCGTAAGGTAAAGCAAAAGTAGTGTGATCTTTCATTTCAGTGAGATGCTCACTACGTGTGAGCTGAGTGCACTGACGAGCTCAAATTAACAAACATAATTAGAAATATACCCTCAAAAATGGCAATAAAGGTATGAAAACAAAAGGGGAATTTCATTTGACGTCTTTAGAAACATAAATCACTTTTAGTGTGTTAACTTGTGGTACAACTTACAGCTTCTACGTACCATATACCCACATACAGTCTTAGGAATTCAGTAAGTACAAAGAAGGGAGCTGGCTGTATATTTATGTGATCTGCTTTGCAATAATGTCAGACTTCCACTTAGCACCATCAAAATTATGTGTCTAATAAATGTCAGTTTTAATTCTGGGTTTTATTTTGATTATGTTATTGAATTCTGACATATATATTTACATTTGTTCCTCATGTAGCAGGGCTGTCAGCTCTGGCTGAATAATCATTTGAGTCAATCTAAACCAAACGAAAGGGGGGACTTTGCTTGTGGTCCAGTGGTTAAGACTCCACACACCCAGTGCAGGGGGCCCAGGTTGTCAGGGAACTAGATCCCACATGCCGCAACTAAAGATCCCGCATGAATCAACTGAGACCTGGCGCAGCCAAATAAATATGTAAATAAATATATATTTTTAAAAAAAACAAAGGAAAGGGAAACTGCCTGGGTCTAGCCCCGCCCTGGCCCCTGTAACTACAGGCAGTTACCTAAACCCTAGGGCTTCGGATTCCTCCTTTGTAAAACAGATTTTATATAAATACATTTCAATCTATAATAGTTGGTATTTCTAATAGTTTACCACCCTCAACTCTTGCCTCCTGAACCAAGCCTAACAAAAAAAAAGGTGGCCATCCAGCTTAGAAGCCCTCAGAAAAGCAGAGTCCAGAGGAGTCACTTATTGTTCTACCGTGATTACATCTGCAGACCAAGGAAGAGGAACTTCTACAAAGCAAAATCAAAATTCCAGGAGGGTAGGGAGTGTCTGATAAGGTCAAAGCTCAAAAATATTCACTTTTAATTTCCAGAGGAAGTCAAAAACCAACAGACCAGGGACTTTAAGAGTAGAAACTCTGTAAGACTCTGTGGGCTTTGGAATGTCCTCATGGCTATCTTATTATATTCTCCCTGCCTCCCATATCTGTTTTTGCACAGCCCTCAGAAACCAGGGGGCTTGTGTGCGTGTATACAGGGGCAACAGGTACGACACTAAGGCCTGAGTGGGCGCTGGCAGGTAACGAGTGTGAGGGAAGGCCGCCCAACAGTGAGAAAGAAGAACCCACGGAGTCCACTGGAGGTAAGAGGAGATCCCATTGGGGTGCAAGATAAAAATCCAAGGGCAGGCAGTGCCCTCCGACAGACAGGCGTATATTCTCATACCTGTTCCTGTGAGCCACTCTTCCTCAGGGAAGCGTTGGATCCTTTGTCTCCAGTGCCAGGCCATTTTCGCTTCATTTTCTTCTGTTTACCATTCTTGCGAACAGCTTTAAGGTTTTTATTTTTATTTTTTTGTTTAACAGCTAAAAGCAAGAAAGTTCAATTTAAAGGTGATATAAAAGTCCAATAGCAGTTTACTCTTAAGAAGTATATTCTCTAACAATCCAGGAAAACTCCTCCACTGCTCGAAGCGTAATAACTAGGATGATGCGGACCTGTCTTTCTAGAAGCTCTTGGATTAATATACTGTGGATCCCAAATTAACTCTTTGTGGAAATGTATAAGGTATTATTGGGGAAAAAAACAAGATAATTCACGAAACCAATCTTGCTAGCCATCAGCCAGATCCTTCTGGAGTGTTCCGAGTACAATGGATCTAAGTAGGAACTGCTATAGCACCGTAAGAGTAAAACCTTCAAATGTTTTAAATGACCTCATATATGGCTGTCAGATTACTCCCTGAAAACATTTTATATATTAAGTTTATCTATAGATCCATTTTAAATAGAAGAACATTTAAAGAGGGAAAAAAAATAAAATGAGAAGATTAAGAATTGCATTTACAATTGTCATTTGTTCTCCTACCTGTGGCTTAACTTTCATTTTAGTCATCTAAAAGAATATATTTCTGAGTTTAGTCGGACACACTACCATCCCAGACATTAATTAAACCCATTCTTCTTTAGAGGACAGCGAACAGGTATTTCCTGTCCTTCACACATGCCGAGGCCAGGGATTTAGCATTCTCCCTTTCAAAGCAGTCACGTCCTTTGAAAACCCTCCTGCACTCTCCGGTCCTCCCGCAAACTAAGCGTTTGTACACCAAGTGACCAGCTCACATTTGGTGTAAAGATCCAGGAAAACGTGACCTTATCATGAGATAAAATGCAAGCGAACCCCTCCCCGCCATCCATATGTGGACAAATGTGACTGCTTCTCTAGATAACTTTAAATGATAAAATAATTGGACTCTTACCTTTACCTTTCTGGGTATCCTTTGCTCCCTCTTTCTTCACGGATTCTTCAGGAAGCGATAAGGATTGAGCAACATTTGCCATCTCTTTAGCTTGTATATATTGTTGAAGCTCTTTAGCAAAATTATCTTCTGATTCCTGACTGCAGATATCATTATCACTATATACATCATAGTCCTTACTTCTTGATTTTCTACGTTGCAAATTCTTCCGTGATGTAGAGTTTCCAAAGTGCCTAAACTAAGTGAAAATGACATTTTCAATTTTTAAAACCTAGCATGATTCAAAACAATCTGGTTATAAAGAAGCAAAGACTGGCCATGATCACTGTTGAGGTTGGGAGATGGGTACATAGGGGTTTCATATGCTATTCTTTCCGTTCTTATGTATATGAAATTTTCCAGAATTAAAAAAAAAAAATCTATCCTTAAAGATGGTTTGAGGGAAGATTCTGAATTTGTATACTGTACTTTACTGAATTGAAAGACTAAAGCCCCGGGGGGTGAGATGAATTGGGAGATTGGGATTGACATACATACACTAATCTGTATAAAGTAGATGACTAATGAGAACCTGCTGTATGGCACAGGGAACTCCACTTCGCTGTACGGTAGAAACTAACACAACAGTGTAAAACAACTATAGCCCAATAAAAGAAAAAAAGAAAAGAAAAAAGAAAGACTAAAGCCCTATGTCTTCATTATTTGATATAAAGGAACTACAGAATTATAGTTCACATTTTATTTCTCCCTTTGCATGGACTATACTTTTAAACGGTTTAACTCAATAGATCGTCATTTCATAAAAGAACGAGTACACTGTAATGGCCCAACTGAAAATCCGCTATACTAAGTAAGATACATCACACATACCAAAGCCTATTTTTTCCCTATAACTCACAGCACTGGTGGCATAGGATGTGGCAGCAATGATGAGAAGAAAGAATTGCCCCATTCTCTGTAATTAAGTTAATTTTACTTTCAGAAATAGTCTTCTAACTCTGTTGCTGGAGCTGCCCCAAGGTGACAGCTACAAACACAGGCACCCACTGGAACAGGAACTCAGGTATGGCCGCTGACCCTGAAGCAGCCCGAGGTGATCAAAGCAGACAACTTAAAGCACTTTGCACATAAAAATTTCCAAGTACTGGTTACAGAGGTGTCTATACTTGGTGACACAGGTGTATCAAGCTGTATAATTACAACCAGTACATTTCAATTAAAAAGTTTATTTTTAAAAAGCCCAACTGCCAAAGGGCTCCTCTTCTGATCTCAGGAGGAGATGATACGTCTGTCATTAAATTGGCCATTTATCCTGCTCCAGAGCTTTTGGGCCTGGTCTCATCTACCCTCACATAACTGAGGAAGGCAGCAAAGGAGAATCACAAAATATACTAGGTGGTCCAGTTTAATGGTTTACCTTTGATGGTTAACTTCCAAGCTAGAAGCTGTACCACTGGAGGGTTGACTATGGCCTAGAAAATGAATTTGCCCCCTGCTTGAAGAATCCGAACAAGCTGAGAAGGTTGCCTAACCTGACAAGGGCTTCACTGTACATCTTATTTTCATTACACCAGACAAGACTACCAACCAATCCAATCTTCAAGCCTCCAAGTTTCTCATCTCTGAGTCCTCAAGAAAAGAGCACCCTTTTCCAACATACCATAGAACAAACTCGTAAACAGCTTCGGTTTAGGCGTTAGGCCTGGCCTCCTGCTTTTATAAATAACGTTTTGCTGGAACAGTCACACTCATTCATTCATTAATCTATGGCTGCTTAGCTGTGACAGAGACGATATGGCTCACAAAGTCAAAAAGATGCACTTATCTGGTCCTTTATGAAAAAGTTGGCTGACTCCTGTGATAATTATGTTTACCTTGGTTTTGGCCTTTAATTTCATTTAGTAGGTACAGGGAGAACCAAAAAAGCATTCAATATGCAACAGTTCACCTCAATCAAACATGAGATTCTATTCAGTGCATCTGAATCAAAATATTACGAGGATCCAAATGGGTGATTACGTGTTCCCCCTCCCCCGCACAAGATGCGGAGGCCTGCAGTACTGAGCAGTAGTACAAGTAGTAACAAAACTGACTTATTTGTATTAAATGAAGAGATGAGATGACTTGGCAACATTATAAAACCAGGACAATCATCAACTATGTTGTTTTACTACAGAGAAGTATTCCTAATTGATATGATTCTTTTCAGAGGGCACCGAAATACACAATATACAAATGATTGCTTAAATACTTTTCTTCATGCAGCTAACTATAAACTCATTGCTTCGATGTCTGTTGTTCTCTATATAATTTGGAAAGTATAAGAACACGATATTACAACTGTTTTATGTTTTATAAAGGAGTCTACATAAAGTATTTTTCTTCTTTTTTAAGTAAAAGATTTTCTTGCATTTGATTCAGGATGGTATATAGAACACGTATGGCCTCCTGAAATTCCACAGAAATAAAAGTATAGAAATATAAAAATTAATAGTCCTAAAATAGTGTGTATAGGAGACGGGGAATGAAGTACACTCATTAGGAATTAAGAAAAGTTCAACAAACTCCTGGCAAATTTTTGACAAACAAAAAGCAAGTTATAATTTGGAGGTTGGGCTTAGGGTGCAGTGTGAGAAATAGGGCTATAAATGAGAATGACTTAAAATTCTACATAAAAACAAAGCTATTGTAACAAATTATCTCTGCCCACCCACCCCCCCACGCAGAATACAATCAAACAAAAATTTACCCTGGGAAGGGGACTTCCCTGGTGGCACAGTGGGTAAGAAACCGCCTGCCGATGCAGGGGACACGGGTTCAAGCCCTGGTCCGGGAAGATCCCACATGCCGCGGAGCAACTAAGCCTGTGCGCCACAACTACTGAGCCTGCACTCTAGAGCCCATGAGCCACAACTACTGAACCCGCGTGCCTAGAGCCCATGCTCCGCAACGAGAAGCCACCGCAATGAGAAGCCCGTGCACCGCCACTAAGAGTAGCCCCCACCTGCCGCAACTAGAGAAAGCCCGCACACAGCAACAAAGACCCAATGCGGCCATAAATAAATAAATTTTAAAAATTTATTAAAAAAAAAAAAATTTACCCTGGGCAAAAAGAGAGCTATTCGCTAAAGAAATGTATTAAAATGTCTGATAAAAGCCAAGTCTTCTTGTATGGGTACTAAGACCCCAGAGTGAATTCCTCCATATTCTGACATTTGGGAGCAACTCCCACGAGAAAAGCACTCTATCCACTCACTCTATATCGAGGGTTCTTAACCTGCTGTCCAGAGATGGCCCCACCCCGCCCTGCCTCTGGCCAAGGGTCTATGGATAGAATTCAATGAACTTGGAGAGTAATAAAAATCACACATTATTTTCATCAACCTCTAAACTGACATCTGGCATTTTCTTCTGCTTTGAACCACAGCAACAAACCACAGTAGTATTAGCAGCAGCTGCGACTGTCACCACTAGAAATCACAGGCACTTTCATATATCACAGTTATTGCAGACCTCAACATATCTTTTATGTTCATCACTATGTCAAAATTACAATAATTAGACCTAACGCTGGATCTTACTAGTTAGTGCATTTATAAAGAGCGTATTACTCTTACCCCATTTGTTCTTTAATATTTTGATAACTGTGTTTCAATAAGATCAATTTCCATTGTAATCCAACGTATTTTATACACTTAAAAACATTATCATAAGGGGCCCATGGGCTTCACCAGACTGCCAAAGGGGGTACATGGCACAAAGAAGGTTAAGAGCTACTATGCTGCTGGACACCTAGAGATGCACACGGCCCACTCACGTACCGAATGCCCCATCAGGCTTTCCATTTAGAAGAGAGGCCTATGGAGACACAGACCTACCAACAGACCAGCAAAGAACATCCATCAGCTCTCCAGGCCTTTCTTAAATCAAGAGACATAAAGAAAAACAAAAGCTAATAATGAAATCTAAAGCAGTGGTCATTAAAATATAACCAAGGGCCACATCTATCCTGCTACCTGTTTTTGTAATAGTCAGCAAGCTAAGAACGGGCTTTACATTTTTTAAATGGTTGGGGGAAAAAAATGAAATAACATTTCATGACACGGGAATTATATACAATTCTAATTTCAGCATCCATAAAGTTTTATCAGAACACAGCCATGCTCACTCATTTATGTATTACACTGGCTGCTTTGAGAGCTGAGCAGATGCAAAAGAGACCGTAGGTGTGGCTGTGGCTCTCTCATCACTTTACACTCATGCTCGGCATACCATGAATTTCAGTGACAGGTATAACTTTTTTTTTTTTCTTTTTGTCGGTACGCGGGCCTCTCACTGCCGTGGCCCCTCCCGCCGCGGAGCACAGGCTCCGGACGCGCAGGCCCAGCGGCCATGGCCCTCAGGCCCAGCCGCTCCGCGGCCCCCGGACCGGAGCACGAACCCGTGCCCCCCACATCGGCAGTAGGACCCCCAACCATTGCGCCACCACGGAAGCCCATAACTTTTTTTAAAAATACATTTACTTATTTATTTATTTATTTATTTTGGCTGCGTTGGGTCTTCGTTGCTGCGCGCGGGCTTTCTCTAGTTGCTGCGAGCAGAGGCTACTCTTTGTTGCGGTGCGCAGGCTTCTCACTGCAGTGGCTTCTCTTGTTGTAGACCACGGGCTCTAGAGCACAGGCTCAGTAGTTGTGGCGCACAGGCTTAGTTGCTCCGTGGCATGTGGGATATTCCTGGACCAGGGCTCGAACCCATGTCCCCTGCATTGGCAGGTGGATTCTTAACCACTGTACCACCAGGGAAACCCTGGCAGTTATAACTTGACAGCATGTTGAATACGTCACATATCACCAAGTCATGATACTTTTTTGTTTCATTACCAGTGCACACCCTCCATGTCAAAACATGAAAAGCAGACTTTGAATGCCATGCATTTAAGACACAGTAAAGTGTGGATTATTTTACTGTCAAATTAGGTGGCAAAGCATTACGGTTATTACACAATGATACTACAGCAGTGCTGAAGGAACACAATATATGTTGACAATAAGCATTCGTCACAATAATCCCAACTCACAGGAAAGCCATGGTGAGAAAAATTAGAAAATATAAGCAAAATATCTCATCACAAAATTATTTCCTCACAAAAATCAAAAATGAAAATGAGGCTGCAATCAAAGTAAGTTTCTGAGTGGCTCAGTTGTTAGCCAAAGAAAGCTGATGGTGAGTTAATTAAATCATGTTTGATTGCAGCAATTGAAGAACTGTCCAGAGAAAAAGTTGTTTAAGAAAACTGGCCTTTTGGCAACAACAGTTTCTCAAAGACGTGAGGGAACTGGGAGAAACTCTGACAACTAAAAAAAATAAGACAAATGATATCAAGTGGTTTTCCTTGGCTCTTGATGAGTTGACAGATGTTACTGACATCGCTCATATCACTGTGCTGTCCAAAGTTACAACAAGAAGCAAGAGCTCCATTCTCACGCAAATTTGCAGTAGATTTATCTTCCAGGCTCAAACTACAGTTCCAGCAGTGTTTTTCAGATTTTAATGTATATGCAGACGAAATCGCTATTTCAAAATCCATTTAACTGTGCAACTGAGGAGTTATCACCTAACCTTCAATTGGAAGTAATTAATCTGCAGTATAATGACAGGCTAAAAGACAAATCTCAAGAGAAAAATCTAATAAAGTTTTAAAAATGCCTTCCAAGCAATGAATATACTCAGTAACAATCATGCTGGTAAACCGATAAGAGTTTTCTGCAGTACCTGCAGTAAAAAAAAACACCTTTAAAGATGAAACGTATAGAGTCTAATTACAGATCAGCACTAACAGATGAATCTTTGCAATCAATTTTGATAGGGAACACGAACTTTGAACTCCAGTTAAGCAAATTATTACCCCAAAAGAAGAATCCCCTCATTCTCACTAGTAAACCTGTACAACAAAAACCTCAATTATTATTATATGTTAAATTCTGTCAATAAAAATGCTGTGGAAATTTGTTTTCTCCCACTTGTTATATCAGTAGGTACACTCTACCCTCAATTTTGCTTTTGGCTTGCAAAGCCTATCTTTTACAGAAAATATTTACTGACTCCTGATCTAGAGAATAAAACAAAAAAGCAGTAGAAAGAGAAAACCTGATCCAGAAGAAGCAAATACAATTCAAGGAAAAGAAAAGAGCACAAAAATTTTTAAATAAATACACAAAGATATCAGGATGGTATATACATATATTTTTTTGCAGTACGCGGGCCTCTCACTATTGTGGCCTCTCCTGTTGCGGAGCACAGGCTCCGGACGCGCAGGCTCAGCGGTCATGGCTCAAGGGCCCAGCCGCTCCGCGGCATGTGGGATCTTCCCGGACCGGGGCACGAACCCGTGTCCCCTGCATCGGCAGGCGGACTCTCTACCACTGTGCCACCAGGGAAGCCCCAAGATGGTATATTTTTTTAAAATGCTAGAAAGCTATAACAACAGAACAAGAAAGAACTCTTGATAATTATGATTTATGAAATGAAGATAAATAGAAATAGAGGAAATGTCTTAGAATATAAAGAAAAAAGGCAAAGAGAATAAAAATAAAAGATATTCCTTGTACATGAAGGGTATGAGTAAACAGTCTCACCAAACACTTAAGCACAATGAATGAAAAAAGGTTCAGTCTCTAACACCACCAAGAGAAGACTCTAAAAGCTTCCAGGGAGAACAGGATACTTAACAAAGTAACTAGAATTAGATTGCCAAGACTTCACACTAGCAACACTGGACAGTAGAAGAAAATGGGGCAATAAGCTCAAGCCGAATTCTATTTCAGCCAAATTACCTGCCAGCTATGAGACTAAAGTCAAGATATTTTCAGAAATGTTACAAGAACTCAAAAGTTTAATTCCATGCATTCCTATCTAACAATGTATGCCAGCTAAGTGAGAAAACAAGTTAGAAAATGGTGCTTAAAAAAAAGGAAAGGATGTAATTCACAATAGCCTCATCAGACACCTAGCAATACATCTAACAAAAGGTATATAAGATGGAAGACATCTACAAAGAAATTATAAAACACTGCTGAGATAAATTAAAGAAGAGTTAAAGACTGGACAATCCAATATTCTAAAGATGTCACTCTCCCAAATGACCTAAAGATTCAATGCATTCCAAAGTGAAAATCCCAACAGGACTTTTTGTGGAACTTGACAAACTCTTTCTAAAGTTTATATGGCAATGCAAAGGGCTAAGAAGAGCTGAGATGGTTAAAGAAGAAAAACAACGTGAGAGGACTTGCTTATCTGATATCCAAACTTATTATAATAAAACTGTCATGATCAACACAGTGAGGCCTTGGGGGAAGGGACAGACATATAAACCAGCAGATGAGAAGAGACAGTCCAGAAACGGACCCATCAGAACACAAACACTTGATTTTTGACACCAATGACACTGCAGACTCATGCGGGAAAAGACAGTTCTTTCCCCCCAATGAATGGTGATGGAACAATTGGGTATGATAATGAAAAAAAAGTAAAATGAAATTTGTCCCCTCTACCTCACAGTATACATAAAAATCAATTCTGGGTGATTATAAACATAAATGGGAAAGAAAAACAACAAAACTTCTAGAAGACACTGTAGGGAAATATCTCTATTACCTCAGGGTATTTAAATAAAACATATAAAACATTAACTATAAAGGAACAGATTAATAAATTTGAGTACATTAAAATTATAAACCTTTTATAAAAACTGCCATTGACTGGAAAGAAAGCCACAAAATGAGCAGATACTTGCAACACATAATCCACTAAGAAGGGGAAAAAATCCCCTATATCCAGAATAAAGAAAAAAATGAAAAAAAGACTTAAAGTGGCCCACAAAAAAGGCAAATCCAAGTTGGACAAACATGAAAAGATGCTCAATAGTAATCAAGAAAATGCAAACTGAATGACAATGAAGATATCTCACCAGATGGCAGAAAATAAGAAAGGTAACGAATATCAAGTGAGCAGCAGTAGAAATACAGCCTCTCATACACTGCCTTTGGGAATAAACATCAGTAGAACCACTCTGGAATATAGTTTGTCATCATGGTAAAGGGAAAGATGCTTGTACTCTAAGACCCAGCAGTTCCACTCCTAGGTAAATGTAGAGTAGATGTGCAGCAGGATACAAGTGAGAGACGTAGCAGCATTACCCATAACCCCCAAAACTGGACATGAGACCAAATGTCTACCAATCGCAGAACCTAGTATATTCAAACAATGGAATGCTATACAGCTAAGAAAATGAACAAACCAGTATACGCCACTTGTGTATACTATGTATATACTACATGTATATATCGGGTATACTATGACTCTTATAAATATAACGTTGAGAAAAATAAGACAGCAAAGAGCACATACAACACTATTCTATTTCTATAAAGTGCAAAAACAGGCAAGAGAAAACTGCATTCTGAAGTGTGACAGCATTAGTAGTAAAACTGTAAAGAACAAGGAAGCAATTAGTACACAAGTTCGGACAGTAGTTATCTCCAGGAGGAGAAAAGGGAATACAACTGAAAAAGGAGGCATCAGAGGCACTGTGGTTAAAGCTTTCTTGACTTGCACAGTGTCTACTTGGGTGTTCTTTTTAATTAGCTGTGATACTATACATTTATGTTTTACACACTCATAAGTAAAGAGCCTGGCCTGGAGTAAGCCTACTTAGAAATAATCTAGGTATCCATCTTCTCACAGTATTGTTTCTGGGAAACTCCTCAAGATAATTGTAGAAGGTTGTACCTGTCTATCTCCTGTATGGGGTTAAACATGGACTGGGGAACTTTAAGTGGGCATGAAAGACTGGGACCTACATGACTAAAATAGCATAAAAAAGGTGTGGGAAACCCAAACTGCAGTTTCTTGGTGTCCACCACAGCTCTCGTCCACAGCAGCCATATATGCCCCAAAGGGCAAAAGAAGTTACATACTTGGGTAGCTGAGAGGCTTCCTGAGGAGATGAAGATGCTGTACCTGCTGGATTTTCTGTCCTGTATCCTTTTATAAAGCTGAGTATAAGAATATCATATGAAAGCCCATGTGTGTCTTGTGAGTCTCATTGCCAATTTGAACCCATTCTTTTGCAGTGCGTTAAAATTCACAATTAAAAAAGTTCAAAAAGAGAAAAAGCAAGAAAGATGCAGATATTGGCGTTGCTGTGGGTTGACTGTGTCCTCCCCAAATTCTTACGTTGAAGTCCTAACCCCTAGTACCTTAGAATGTGACCTCATTTGGAAATAGGGCCATTATATGTAAAATTAGTTAAGATGAGGTCATTAGGGTGGGCTTTAACCCAATATGGCTGGTGTCCTTATAAAAGTGGGAAATTTAGACACAGACGTATTCACACAGGGAGAATGCCCTTCAAACATGAAGGTAAAGATCAAGATGATGCTTCTGGAAGCCAAGCCAAGGAAGACCAAAGATTGCCAGCAAACCAACCAGAAGCTAGGGCAGAGGCATGGAACAGATTCTTCCTCACGGCTGTCAGAAGGAACCAACCCTCCCGACAGCTGGCTCTTGGACTTCTAGCCTCAAGAAACACAAGACGATAAATTTCTGTTGTTTAAATCACCCAGTATGAGGTACTTTGTTATGGCAGTCCTAGCAACTGAATACAAGCTTCAAGCTATAAATCACTACGGTTAGTTAAGTTTAGCAAATCAAAATTTTTAATCTAATTTGAAAAGAAAGAAGATTTTGAAACTGTTAACAACCATTTCAAAGATAGGGGAAACCAAAATACAGACAATGCACTAGAAACAGTTCATGTTAAACAACAAAGTTCTTAAATGATTAATTTTTTTTTAAGTATAACAAGGTTTCCTTTGATATAAGTAACCTGGTCTCAAATGCTGACTAAAAGGAGACAAATAGGATCCCTAATCAACTTCTCACAGCCATTTCTGTCTGTTTTTTCAATACACCAACTTAATCTTACTTTTTTGGAAATTTGCTCACACTTCAGTTTTACTTTCCATTTTATTTTCTCTTCTTGTGCTTCTTCAACTTCTGTATCATCTATTTCACCATCGATTCTGCAGCAAAAATATCAAATAACACAGACGGGTTTTTCAACATGAAAAGGGTTCATACCACAACATTAAAATTCACTGCTTTGGTTTACCTTCAACTTGCCCTCAAAGAAATTCCAAATTCAAAATCTACCCCAAATATTCCAGAGAAACATTCCATCATTACTACTCAATGATGAGTAGTAAATGTCAACACATGTTTATGAGTAAACTGCAAAGCTGAAACTTTATATTACATAACCTTAATGTTCAACTATTAGCAGCTATATAAATCATCCATTCATTCAACAAATACTGAGTATCCACCGCACACCAGGCTCTGGACCTTAAATCCTGGAATACAACAATGAAAAAGACCTTGTTCCTACCTTCTAAGAACTTTCTATCTACTTGGGAGGAAAAAAGAAAGCAATTTCCGTATGGTCTGCTAAGTATCAGTGCATACATGAGGAACACTTAACCTAGATTTGGGGGCCAGAAATTTTCCTAACCTAAAAGATATGTAAGGGCTTCCCTGGTGGCGCAGTGGTTGAGAGTCCGCCTGCTGATGCAGGGGACACGGGTTCGTGCCCCGGTCCGGGAAGATCCCACATGCCGCCGAGCGGCTGGGCCCGTGAGCCATGGCCGCTGAGCCTGCGCGTCCGGAGCCTCGGCGGGAGAGGCCACAGCAGTGAGAGGCCCGCGTACCGCAAAAAAAAAAGATATGTAAGAATTAAAAACAAAGAGGAATGTCAGGGAGAAGAGTATTTCAGGTACAATGCAGGGTGCCTTCCGAGGTCAGGAGAGAACTAAACTTATATTCAAGTGGGAAGATGAAAAAGAAAAGTTGTTGTCAGGGTCATTAGGACTGAGAAGCTGAACATGCATAGATACCATCTGAGATGATTACTTGAGATTATTCCAGCAAAACTAAAAATAACCTAAGAAAGATGAAGATGGGATGGGAAATAAAAGAAACAAAGAAGCCAATAAAATGTACAGGTAAATCTACATAATGGTTGATGCTATAGACACAGAAGTCTGAAGACAACTGTGTCTCAGCAAGTAGTGATCAAAAGATAAAAGCTTAAGATCTGAGTTGCACGCCAGATAAAGGCAAGGACTAGGCAATGTGTATGTTCTCAAAAGAACATGTTGCGAGGGGAAAGGCACTGCTAGCACTGGAATGTGAAGAGTGGTTTTGCGCTTCTTTCAAAGTTACAGGAGGAGCTCAGGCTTCACAGCCTCATCCAATCCAACAGTTTACTACGCCGATCTGTCCCCAGTCAGAGCTTCAGTCACGTCCATCAGATAAGAGACCAAGGTGTGCGCCTTCTACAGAGGCCATCGTTACAAGAGCCAATAAACCAAATGCTGTGGACTTTCACTGTTCTAGTTTTCAGTAATCAATCATCTTACGGAGTAGGAAGCAACCTCTCCTTAGGCAGAGCGATAATGACCACAGCAGCAATTACAGCAGCAGCTGACTCTTGCATTACGCTTACTCTGTGCCAGGCGCTGTTCCATGCACATTACACACATCACAACAGCCGATGACATATATACTATGGTTTAAAAGCCCATTTTACAGATAAGAAAACGGAATACGGAAGACTTATGTAACCTGCCTCAAATCTAGCAAATGGTGGAGCTGAGATTTGAGTCCAGGCAGCCAGAGCCAACTTCCTATTCAAAATATGCACCTGGATATCTACTAGACAAAATCTTAATATACCCAAAACTGAACTTTATTTCTTTTTTTTTTTTTTGGCCGCGCTGCACGGCTTGCGGGATCTTCGTTCCCAGACCAGGGATTGAACCTGCGCCACGGCAGTGAAAGCGCCGAGTCCTAACCACTGGACCGCCAGGGAACTCCCCAAAACTGAACTCTTGATCTAATCCTCCTGCAATCTTAAACAGCAACTCCAACCTTCTAATGATACAGACCAAAAACCTTGAAGTTGACCTTAACTCCTCTCTCAGACTGCCCATCCAATCTCTGAGGAAATAGTTTATCTTCCAAATATATCCTTACCTGACCACTTCTTGTTGCTAAAACTACGATCCAAGCTACTCTGGCCCCCCCTCCGTTCTACTCTCCACATAACGAGATGGTCCTGCTAATATGTCACTCTCGGCTAAAAACCCTCCAAGACCTCTCACCTCACTCAGGGTAGGAGCCAGAGTCCTTACTACGGCACCTACACAAGCTGCCTCCCCCTCCGCCCCCCATCCCAATACCTCTTTTCCAGTCCCACTGTTCTTACTCCGTGCCAGTTGTCTTTCTGGCTACTTCGCTCCCAACACCCCATCACAGTTAGCTCACTCCACCTCAGGACCTTTATACGGAGTACTCTTCCCACTACATAATCAACCTCTCTCACCTCCTTCAGGTCCCTACTCAAATATTAATGATGTTATTAGTGAGGCTTTCCTTACCTCCCTTACTTAAAAGATCTACCTCCTCCCTACCATCCCATCCTCTCTTACCTCCCTAACCTGCTTCCATTTCTCCGTGGCAGTCTCAACGCCTTTTTCAACCTAAAGGAAACAGTATATCCCAGTGGAGTTCGCTGCTCTATTATGGTCTTTAGGATCTTCCGATGTAAATCAGGAGACTCTTTATCCTTCACCGCACGTCTTTTCTACCCAAAAGCGCCTAGCACGTGCAATGAGAATGACAAATGATCTCTGTCCCCTAGGAGATGACTGCCTGCAAGGGCAAAGCGCTATGGGGCCGCAGGCGGGTTCCCACCCGGCCGGAGGGGCCGGGGCGCAGAGAAAGGGGAGCATCCCGGGCCTCCCTCGCCGTCTGGGCCGCTCCTCCAGGCCCAGGCTCCCGGCACCGCTGGCCCCGGCGGCCTATGAACCGGGCCCCATCCCCGGCTTCTAACCCCTGCCCCGGAACGACCTGTGGGCGCCCGGCCGTCGCACCGGCCCGGCCGGCCCGACGCGCTCCCCGCGGGACCTGGCGGCCCTGCCAGCGCGGCCTCCCGAAGGAACAAAGGGGCGGAACCTAACTGCATCCCCTGCGTTCAAAGCATGAAAAGACCGGGGGTCACCTTTGGTCAGAGTCCGTGGCGGGCTTCTTGCCGAGAGCCGGGTTGGGGGGTTTGGAGAAAAGATTCTCAAAATCCATCATTCTCGTCAGAGCCCGACAGCTACCGAGGAACAGGCACGGCGTGAGGAGGGCGCCGCACACCACTAGAAGGTCGCCGCGCACCATGGGCAGGACGCGCCGCTCATGCGCTTTTCCATCCCCGGCTCTGCGCACGCCCGCTCTCGCCCCCTCCCCCGCGGCCCTGCGCAGGCGCCGTCCTCCTGGCCGTTTGCGTGTATACGTCTCGACACGTTATCTCAAGTATTTAGTAAAATTTTAAAACGTAGTCCTCCTTTATTTCCCTTTAGTGAAAACTCTTCGATCGAAGTCACAGTGTTTCTAAGGCATGGTAGCTGACGTTTATTTGAGCGCTCACTTTGTACCAGGCATCATTTCACATTTTCGCTCACCTAATCTTAACAACAGCCCTCGAAGAAATACACTGTTACCTCCCACATTTTCAGATGAGTAACCAGAGCCGTGGACTGATTTTGCGACTTGCAGACTCTTTACAATCTAATTAAAATAAAGATGACTTTAAGGCCGAAAAGTCCACTGAAAGTACCACGTGCTAAGAGAAATGGGTGGAGAGGGTCCAAAGGTTAAAAAAAATTTTTTTGATTTAAATTAATAAATAAGTAGATAGGTAAAATGTTTTTAAAAGACGCCCAGACTTTAGGAGTGGAGTCCGGGTATCAGCGGGTTTTGGGCAGTTCCCTAGGTGATTCCAAGGCTGAACCTGGGCTAATTCAACAGGTGGGCTTAAGAATGATCAGAGCCAGCTGTGTTCCTGACCTGGGTAGGCATCCCTCCATTTCTTGTTCCCTGTTTTGTTTTTTTACTGTTTGGTTTTTTTTTTGGGTGGGTGGAGGTGTGTCTGAGTTTTATTCCCATCTGGTTAATGAGAATGGAAATGCTTGTTCCGCTTTCCTCTCAGACTTGCAGTAAGATCCTGAGAGCAAAGAGTTGAAAGGCTTTGAAAAATGTCAACCACAGAATACACCTAAGATACTTGTTTTTCCTCGTTCTAAGTCTCTGCCACAGTGAGGCCTTGGAGTAGGGTTGCCAGATATCACAAATAGAAATACAGGAGACACAGTTACATTTGAATTTTGGCTAAGCTACAAATAACTTTTTTACATTTTAGTATGAGTACGTTCCAGGCAATATTTAGGACTTATACATATATACGAAACGCTTGTTTGTATTTTATCTTGGCGCCTCTTTCCCTGCTGCAACTAATAGGGGTGAGGGCCCTGGGCTCTTCACTGGAAGCTGCACACCTGCGGGGCTATCTTTGTTTGGGGGATTTTTTTTTTGTTAACCATCATTGTGAAGGAAGGCATTTCTAAATCTCTGATTTGAGGTGGGGTCCTGTGTAGCCAGCCCAAGCCAATAAAGGGCTGTAATGAGTGGTTGCCCCTCTGCTCTGCCAGTCACTGATTCTCACTGAGTGGAGAGTTTGCTTTTAAAATTCAATGAAGCAATATCCATTTATTTAGATTTTCTTTCATTTCTTTCATCAGAGGTCTGTAGTTTTCCTCATATAGATGATGTACATATTTTGTTAGCTTTACGCTTGAGGGTTTTTTTTGTTTGTTTGTTTTGTTTGGTGCTAATGTAAATGATTTTAAGTTCCCATTTCAGTTGTTCATGGCTAGTATGTAGGAAAGCAATTGACTTTTGTATATTAACCTTGCTTTAATTGCTTGTTAGTTCCAGGATTTTTTGTCAATTATTTGGAATCAGCAGTTGCCAAGTGTTGGGTTGGGGGTAGGGTAGGGAAGGAGGAACGAATAGGTAGAGCACAGCAGATTTTTAGAGCAATGAAACTATTCTGTATATGGTAATGAGGGACACGTGTTACTATGTATTTGTCAAAACCCATAGAATGTACAACACAGAGTGAATCCAATGTAAACTGTGGATGTTAATGTATCAATATTGGTTCAACAATTGTAACAAATATACCAAACTAACATAAGATGTAAATAACACATAAGATGTGTTTTGGGGGGGCAAGGAAACTTTGTACTTCTCAATTTTTGTATAAACCTAAACAAAGTCTATTAAAAAACAGTTGATAGGGGCTTCCCTGGTGGCGCAGTGGTTGACAGTCCGCCTACCGATGCAGGGGACACGGGTTCCTGCCCCGGTCCGGGAAGATCCCACATGGCGCGGAGCGGCTAGGCCCGTGAGCCATGGCCGCTGAGCCTGCGCGTCCGGAGCCTGTGCTCCTCAACGGGAGAGGCCACAACAGTGAGAGGCCCACGTGCTGCAACAACAACAACAAAAAAATAATAATAATAATACAGTTGATAGGGGGCTTTTGTGAAATGAAGATGCCCAGGGTTAGTTGGGGGAAAAAAGGGTGGGTACTAAGTGCCAAGAGGATTCAGAAGAGAAAAAAGCACATTGGTTGGGAAGGCTTCTTAAAAGGGGTATATTTGAGCTTGGTCTTGAGGTAATTTCCATTAGAAGAGATGAAGTTAAATGGGCATCACACGTGGAGAGAAATGTATCAAGGCAGGAAAATAAAGTACAGTTTGAAAAATGGGGAATTATTTAGTTTTGCTTAATGTAATGCCAGTATAAGGGAATCGTGGGAAAAAACCCTCAAAAGGTAGGTTGGACCAATGATAGAGAGCCTGACTTGCTTCTCTTAGTGAAGGACTGTTTGACTCCTGGCAGGAATCAGGGTCCACTTCACAGACAAGACAACGGAAGTTCTTTGAAGCCAGACATCTTCCCCAGAGAAGTTGTACTTTCCCCTGTTGTTTCTATTATTGGCAGTCACCGTCTTTTGTACATGAATCATTACTAAAAATTAAGAGGAAAATTGAATTAAGCTACCTTTAGTATCCTTTCATTGGAGGAAAGTGCTGTATTTCCAAACTCAAATTATAGAACTTCCTGGCGGTCCAGCGGTTGAGACTCCACGCTTCCACTGCAGGGGGTGCGGGTTCCGTCCCCAGTCGGGGAGCTAAGATCCCAAGTTAAAAAAAAAAAATTATTACCATACATACTTTTTCACATAAAATGTCCAGCATACAGCAAAAGATAGCCAGGCAACCAAAGGAAATTAAAGTGATAGGTTAAAAAAAAAAAAAGCACAGGGGCTTCCCTGGTGGTGCAGTGGTTGAGAGTCTGCCTGCCGATGCAGGGAACACGGGTTCGTGCCCCGGTCCGGGAAGATCCCACGTGCCACGGAGCGGCTGGGCCCGTGAGCCATGGCCGCTGAGCCTGCGCGTCCGGGCCTGTGCTCTGCAACGGGAGAGGCCACAACAGTGAGAGGCCCGTGTACCGCTAAAGAAAAAAGAAAACAAAACAAAAAACAACAACAAAAAAAAAAGCACAGCAAAATCGGCAAGAAAAACTGACCTGCAAAGTCATCAGATACTAGACTTTTCAGATAAAGACTATAAAAAGCTATACATATGTTTGTGGTAGATTGACTCCCAAATGGCCAGTAGCAAAAATGATTGTAGTGGTAATGAATGTTTCATCGTCAATTTGATATGTGTATGTGTACACATACATGTGTGTGAAATATAAATATGTATATTTTATATAATATATGACATCTTCCCCTCTCCCATTCTCCTACTAACACATGATATATTAATAGCAGTTAACTTTATATCTCATAAGTCAAGTTATTTGATATGAAAGGAGTATGACTGAGCTAAAGGAAAAACTAGAAGAATAAACATCACCCAGAGATGGAAAAGAGCGTTTTTATCCTTTTTAAGGGAAAGGGTTAACATGTTTTTGGCTGAACACTGTGTAGCTGCATCATAATAGGCAAAGGCATGACTTTGCTATTGTTTTTATTCTGGATGGAAGTTAAGTATGAGTTAAAGTGGTAACATATGGGTGCCTCGTTGAAAAGTGTGTACTTGGTGGTTTTCTAGCGTGCTATCTCGGCTGGGCTGCTCTACGTTTTACAGAATTCCTATCCTTGCATGTTTCCAGTTAGAATGGGCTATCAGAGAGATTTTTGCACAAAATTTGGAAGGTGGAAGTGAAACAGCAGTCATATTGTTTTTATACTCAGGAAGTTACTGCAGGGGTGACAGATGCTGGTGCAACACAGGCACATAATCATTTATCTGCTAGTTCACGTTGCTGAAATGGGGCAACAATCAGACCTTCAGCTGACACACCTTGTCACAGATCTTCCTTCAGCTTCTCCAAATTCTGGGCAAGGTATGTTTAGCTCCATGATAAAAGGCACAAGATTCGCCTTCAAAGCACCCACATCATAAAAGTTGGGTGTGGTGAGAGACTAATACAGGTTCTAGTTTGTCCTTAAGGATTCCAGTTCATTTCTACTCTCCTTCTTTACATCCAACTTCCCTTCCTGAACCCTTGCCTTGAAGATCTTAAGTTCTAGACTCAGACAAAAACTGTACAGAGATTATTTTAAACAGTTCCCACAATTGCATAAGACCAACTGCCTGTAAATCTATCTATCTCTTAGTGATTCTGCTTCTCTGACTGAACCTTGATTAATAAGACACTCTTTAATAGAAAACTAGACAGGGTGGAAGAGGAAATTAGTGAACTGGAAGACAAGTCAGAAGAAACTATGCAGAGAGACCTCCCCACCTTTAAAAAAAGAATCTATGAAAGAGACTATTAGAAATAGCAATAATAACTCAAAATGTCTAAATATAATTAATTTTAATCACAAGAAGAGAAAGAGAACAAGGCAGAGGAAATGTTTGAAGAGAAAAGGCTATGATTTTCCAGAATTGATGAAACATACCAATCCACTCATCAAGACACTCAACAAATACCCAGCAAAATAATTAAATGAAATTCACGCCTAGACACATCATAGTGAAATTGCAGAAAAGCAGAGAAAAATTTTAAATCAGCCACAGAAAAAACAAGTAAATGTGTCAAAAAATTAGATGGATTGATGGATGGTTAGAGGGAAATATAGATAACTAGTAGTACACTAAAGCAAATAGAGTAAAATATTAACAAAGTAACAAGAAACAGAAAATTGTGAGAAACCACTGGGGATCCAAGGGTAATGGTGGAGTTTGTGGGAGGAGGTGCTACTTTGAAATGTTGTCCATGGTGGGTGTCTTGGGCTTGGGATGGGGGCAGCTTGGGAGGTTCATGGGAGGGAAAATAAAAAATAAACTTTTTTGAAACAGAATCATGGACATTTGAGAAAATTTGTATTTTCTTAAGCATGCATGGAGTATTTATAAAAATTAATCATGTACATAAAACATCAATACATTTTAAAGAATAGATATTATATAGACCATGCCCTAGAACACATGATAGTTGAGCTAGAAGTTAAGGATGAAAGCTTTGGGCTATGAATTTCAGAGCAAGAAGCCAACAGGAGCCTGTGTTTATAATGACTTCTGTGAGCACTTGCATCAGTCTTGGACTCCTACCTCCAGATATATTGTTATTAAAGAAACTCAAAACCTGTTTTTAGTTAAGCCATATAGCTGAGTTTTCATTATATGCAGTCAAGTTCAATTTTAACCGAGTAGGCACCCTTGACCCCAATTAGTATTTTGATAAATGCAAACTTCACAAGTGCAAATTATTAGACTCTAAGCTCCATGAAAACAGACATCCCAAGTAGTTTATCCACAACTCTGTGCTCAGAAAATAGCACAATATCTAAAGCATACTGACATGATCAATAAATCCTTGCTGAATAAGCAAATCAGTGAATCAATTCTTCTAAGATTAAAAGGTGAGGGTCAGGGATATATAGAGTTCAGCACATACCATTCCTACTACTGGAAAAAACAAACAAACAAACAAACCCACATTTCTACTGCAGGTGTACATAAGTGATATCCTAAAATAAAGACTATTTTTTTTTTGTTTTTTGCATCAGAAAATGCTTTCACAACTGCTGAGAGCTGCCTCTGAGTTCATTATCTTTGGGGAAGAATAATAAAGAATTTGGAGGCGAGTATTTAAGAAACAGGCTTAAGGAAGTTCTGATGACTTTTTTTTTTTTTTGGCTGCACTGTGGATCTTGGGAATCTTGGTCTCCCGACCAGGAATTGAACCCTCACTCTTAGCAGTGAAAGCTGGTAGTCCTAACCACTGGACAGCCAGGGAATTCCCCTGATATGACTCATTGACCTCTGAATTCTACGTTTGAGACAGATACCTGAAGTGTACTATGGACCAAATCCTGACCTTTTCCATCTGAGGCTATCAGAGAGCATGAACTAGAGAAGGAACCACTGCCGTCTTTTCTGGAGATGGAGCCTGCAATCTGTGTCAGTATCTTAATCTCATTTGGAGGCAACATTTTGAAAGCAATTTTGCAAAGCCTGGGCTAATATGAAGGTGCTTATTTTTCTTTGGAAAAATTCCAAAGAATGTGATTAAAACAGGTATTTATTTGTAAAGCCACCCCCCCCTCCCCCCCGCCAGAGACTGGGAGACAGGCTCTTATCTTCCTGATGATTACATTTCAAAGGAATGGCTTTTAGGTCCTTGAGAAAGACAGTCCTGAATTGGAGGAGAAACAAAAGCACAGGGGGCAGGGGCCTGTGTCAGGTGTTGGCGAGAACACACAGTAATTCTCCTGGCAGCATTGAGCTTTCTCAGACCGGCGTTTTAATGGGAGGTGGGAGTCCTCCTAAGGGTCTGGTCTTATGCTGCTAGAAGTCATGCTAGAATATAGCTATCTCTTGGGGCAGAGGTTTCCCTGGAGTTGTTATGTGCAGAGAGTTCTGCAGTTCTTATGGTCCATCTTTCAATGTTAGGTAACATTTACGAGGTTGAAAACTAATGATCTCTTTTAATCTCTGTGATGAATGCATGCCTTCTTAATTTAGGCAATTAAAGGTGAGGAATGCTGAGCTTGGATTAGCCCTCAACTTAAATATATTTTATCTAACATCTCTGAGCACTTTTAGATTCGAAGCACAGAGCTTCAAAGGAGCATCACCTCCCGCCCTCCATACCACCCACATTGTCACTCCCTTTCAGCTACCCAGGGGAAAAGACCAGGGCCTGATGCCCTATTAAGTGGTGCGCATCAAGGTTTAGGAAGGAGGCTTTTCATCTAGGGAGAACTGTGTTCATTGTTCCACACCACAGCAAACCAAAGACCCTAAAGTTCGAAAGAGATCCTGATGCCCCCAGATATAGGGGAGAGGAAAAACTGAAGTGCAAAGAAGGAACAGCAACTGTTTACCTCAAACGTCCTCGGAAAACTGCAAAGAAATGTCTCTCCTAATTAGCTACAGTAAGATCTAAGTAACATAGCTACAAGAGACAAAGTAGAGATTCTAATGCAACTCCAAACGCTCATATAGCTGCTTTTGAAAGTTTCCTAGAAATGTATTATGTCCAAACGTGGCAAGTGCCTCCGGAATTATCCATCAGTGTACATCTCCGGTCAACGGCTGCATTCAACTTAGAAAAAAAGAAAAAAAGTGATTACTTTTCAATACACATATCCACATTTTTTAGTTGAAAATTTAATCTAATTGCATTTGCTTCTAAATGCACTGCACTTATGCATCAGCAAAACACATTTACCCAAAGGAAGTCAGATATTTGAGAGGATTAATCAATCCATCACGTTAATAAAAAACAAGGACCTTCCTTCAAAACTAAGGTAGCACACTAAACAGGCCAAAATGTTGTCATTAAAAATTCTTTTTCTGAAGATCACGTTCGTAAGTGCAAAGAAATGTAATAGCTAGTTGTTTTTATTTATAAAATATTCGTATGTATTTTGCGTATCAACGTTTTTATGAAATAATTCAAAACCTATGATTATTTTAACGATTTTTCTGTCATTATTAACTAATAACCGGGTAGGTAAATTTAGTATTAAATATCAGAAAAAGTTACATGCCAAGTTTTCCTCACAACGTGATTCTGAGTATTAAACATTACAAAAAGAGACATTCGCTACAACCTTGAACGAGATAGTACATTTCCCCATTATTTAAGCAACCAAGGGTTTTTGTTTTTTGTTTTTTAATGACTCAAAAAAAAGAATAAATGACGACTCAGCAGCCGCGAGTTATTACCCCACCCGGGCTCACAACCCCTCACGGCTTTAAGGGCCCGTTTGTTAGGGCACGTCTGAAACTCCCCATCACTGGGAGGCGGCGTCTCGCAGGGAAAACCTCGGACCGGCGCGGACCGGCCCTGGAGGCGCGGAAGGACTGCAGGTCCCGCGGGACGCCACCCCCTCCCTGAACTACAAGCGCCGCCCGGCATCGCCATCAGAGACTGCCTCCTCCGCCGCTTCGCAGGGGAAGCGTGAGAGCTCGCCCCCGGAGGTGATTGACGGGGCGTCTCCTCCAATGGGCGGCGCGCTCGGCCCCGGCGGGCTGGGCAAGGGCCGCGGCACGCGGAGGAATCTCTCCTGCCCTTTAGTCCCGGGCTAGGTGTTGCGGCAGGCGCCATTTTACCGAGTCGCCTGTCGCGGGTGCCGCCATGTTGGTGAGGAGAAATCACCGTTACGGCCACTGTCCAAATCCCCGCGTCGCTGCGCGCCGCCCGCCCGCTCCCAAGCCTCAGCCACCGGCGGCGAATAGAGACTAAAGCGGCAGCGCCGGCAGCGCGGGGCCGTGGCCCAGTGTTTGCAGTTAGAGCCCCACCTCTCTGGCGTGGTTGTTAATAGACTGGAAAGTCTGTGTCTGTGTCGCTCACTAGTAACCGTGAGTTTTTACCACTTCGTCACCTCCCGGCGGCGGCCGGGAGCAGGTACCCGCAGGCGGCGCAGGGATCCTCCCCGCGCCCCGCCGCCGCCGGCCTCGCAGACCTGCCCTCCAGCCCCGCCCCGTTCTTGACCAAACATGACAGACTCTGAACATGCAGGGCACGACAGGTCGGGAACCCTTCTTGTCTGTCTTTCTGTCGGCTGAGAGGAGGGGTCTGGGGCGGCGGGAGCGGGCCGGGGCCGCGCGCCTCCTGCATGACTTAGACGTCTCTGTGTGGCTCCATCCGTCCCATGACGTGCGCCCGGATGGAGAGCC
>NW_020173116.1:5364889-5374226 GCF_003031525.2 Neophocaena asiaeorientalis asiaeorientalis | reverse complement strand
GGAGGAAGCGGTTCCCGGTGCGGGGCCCGGTGTCCCCGTCCGACGAGGACCCGCCAAGAATTGTCAATAACTGGTGATTTATTTGACTACTACCCTAGTACACTCCTAAAAATAAACGTGTGGTTTTTTGGTCTTTTTCTAGGAAAATTTTAAGCAGCTCCTAAAGGCCGTGTATCTGTACAGGCTTACCCCTCGCAATTTGAAATGGCAAGTTTCAAATGTTAACACAAAATAGTTAGACTTTGCAAACCTGAGTGTAGCACAGATCTCTCCTAAAGTAAAAACTCCATGGATTGTCCAGTCTAGCCCGATTTTCTAAATGCTGTGATGTATCATTTGAACATTTAACTGAGATTCTGATTTTTTATCTTTACTATGGCTTAAGAGGCCCATTCTTCGTTCCGTTTAACGGTTTGCGGGTATTTACTCTTTTAAATAGCGCAAGTAGCATCCTTAAGTTTCGGTTAGGTTTTGAATTCATATTGATATCCACCTTAATCGTTAAAAAAGAGAGGGTGGGCTTTCATTCATTAAAATTGCTGGAACAAAATCCATTGCATCTGATTCTTATTTAGAATATTTAAAAGATCCAGAACCCGGCAGCTACTCCCTTGTGAATAGCATTAATCAGAAGTATACATTGTACTCTGGGCTGTATACAAATTGCTGAAGTTTTACCTGTGGAGTAATGTGACCTGCTTTGGTAAAGTATAGCAAACACTTTTTTTTTTTTAAATCCAAAAGCAGAAATCACAAACATTACTGAAATTTGAAATATCGAAATATCTGGCAACTTTGAGAGGGATAAAAATGTTATTTTAACAACCTTGGTACCGTAATAATAAATGTAGACGGCCAGAAGGCAAGTTAATTAAACGTGTCGTAATTTTTAGTAAGTCAAAAATGCTCTTAAAAAAAATTATGGGTACGTAAGCTTGCACTTGACACGTTTTTCATGATTATTTTACATTATCCTGTTATTAAAATGAGAAAATTCTTGGAATGGGTTAACTAATAACCTGCGAAGTTTCCCACTGAGTATCTGTGGACAAAACCCCAATGATGGGGTTTTGCTAATGCAGCCTAAAATTCATTCTTTTGTGTGAAAGAAGGAAATCTGTTCTCTGTTAGTTCACAGAGAAACTTCAATATGTAGAATTATGTATTCTACATAGGGAAGCAACCATGTTGCCAAATTCAGATATCAAATTAATTTTCTAGTAAGGAACTGTGATGCTGGACTTTAAAAAGAATTTGAAATTTTAAAATACTGCATTAGAAATTAAAAATTTAAATAATTCTTTGTAAGATATATAACCAGCTTGGCGATAGGAAGTAGGGATTAAGCAGTAGTGTATTTAGTCTTTTTTTGTTTTATATTAGGAGTAAGAAAACAATATTTTCTGGTGATTTCTGAAGCAAAAAGATTAGCTCTGTTTTAATTTATCCATTTGTAAGTGGCAGTATTATTCTGAGGCAAGAAGGTTTATCTTTTTCACACTTTTTTAAGTCAACCTACATGAAAAACAAAACAACTATATCTAAAAACAAAGTGAACTAGGATTCAGGAGAAGTGGTTCTGGCTCCAGCTTTGCTACCACTTAGCTTTGTGAACTTGAGCAGGCTTAGTTTCTTAATTGTTTAGAGGGTTGTATAAGAAATTTTCGACTTCTACAGGATCAGTGGTTCTCAACCTTCTCTGGGGAGGTTTTTAAAAAATGTTGAAATCGTTTCCATTGGTCTGAGCTTTAAGATTTTTTAAAGCTCCTCAGGTAATTCTAACATGTATCAAATTGAGAACCACTATACTAGATCAATATTAGCTAATCATCAGAATCACTTTGCGGAATAAAGATTTTTGTCCTGTCCAGAGCAACTGAATCAAAATCTCTAGGGGGAAAAAAAAATCTTTAGGGGAGGATTGTGGTAATCTGTATTTTTAATGGGCTCCCTGGGTAATTTTTAAGAAATTTGGGAAAAAAATGGACTAATCTGTGGAATCCCAAAATATTCTGTGCTTTCATATTATAGTTATTTTATACTGTGATAAAACGTTCCATGAGTTAAATGGAGAAGATATATGAATTCTGGTATTTGGAGCTTGGCATTGTCTCAAGGATATTCTTTTTTTGTCATTTTTGAAAATTAAGATATTGGAAAAAAGATACAGGAAAAAAGTTAAATCTATGATTTTTATTTACAACTGCTATAATTATACAAATTAAAATATTACTATGATGGTTTACATGAGAATGAGATTCTACATGTAAATGGAAATTCACAGAATGCACAATTTTTTCTTTTAAAAAATTGTTTTCTTGTACATGTTTTATATGGTGAACATTTTGCATAAGATTTGTTTGCCAAATGAGTTAACTTAAAAAAAAAAATACCCATTTGTACTTTCCTTTAAATATTTTCATGCCTGGAGTGAAAACATTGTATTTTTATAAAGTGTTATTAATATAAAAGTACTTATAAATGAACTTGTGACTATGTAGACTGTTAGAAGAGGACTTATGCATAGATCTTTAGAATTAATTAATAGAGGTGGAGAAGGAGTTGGAGCAAGTCAAAGGGAGATAAAGTTCTTGTCTCTCTTTGCATTCAGTTCTTCCCTTTCAGCCAGTTCTCTTAGGCACAGCTCCAGCCACCTAGCTTTATATTTCAGCTGGATGTTGACCTAATTAAAACAACTCACAGATAACTCTTAAAGGCTAAATACTATGAGGCCCTGCTCTGGACACAAGTACAGTTGAGAAGGAAAGATAAATATATGCCCAAGTAATTGTTACATATTTTTTGAAATATGCTAAAGGTAAAAAGTTTTCAGGGCCTACACTGGGGAAAAGGGTAATTTTAACATGATCAGTATGAGAGCTTGTGATTCTCAGAGTCTAACTGATAGGAGGTATGGGTAATACTTTCCTTTGGGAGGAAGTTATTCTTTGCCCATGATGAATAACCTTCCCACCTTCTTTCCCTCCTCTCCCCGCTTTCCTTCCTCATGTAAACCGAGATCACCAAAACTCCAGCTAGTCAGAATTGTAGTAGTTTATATCTCCCCTTCCTTTCCCTCCCCCACATAGCGATTGAAACCTTACAGGGAGAGTATGAAGAGGTGAGGGTAAAGAAGATGATTACACTTTCCATTTGTAACAGGGCTTTCCTTTGATTCGCACATTAATCCCATGAGGTAATATAGTATTGCAATGTTCAGTAACTTCTCTGAGATTCCACAGACAGAGCCTAGGTAAGAATCCAGAATGCAAACTCCTACCTGCAGTGTTATTTTTAACTCTTCATTAAGTTTGCATGGGGAGGGAATCCAGTAAGTTCTAGCCTTTACTTCTTGAATTGTTTGGGATTGAAATGTGGTATATTTAAGAGAGCTCCGTTTTCTGAATGAAACCTTGGTTCTGATCCTAGTTTTTCCTCTAGCTTGGTTAATGCTCTCTTCTTTTTCATGATTATTTTTCTTATTTGTGAAATAAGGTAGTTGAACTAGATTACTTCCAATCTCCCTTCCTACTTTAAGAAGTCAATAATTTTCATTTAAAAAGTTGCAGATGCCTTTTCTTACATCAGAGTTCACTTTGATGTCCTACACAATGTCTGGTTTTACAAACAACCAGTCAAATCATTATGCTGTACCCCTTAAACTTACACAGTGCTGTATGTCACTTATATCTCAATGAAACTGGAAGAATAAATTAACTAATTGCCTAGTGAGGGAAGGCATTGACTCCAGGAAACAAGAGATTGGTAAATTTCCCAAATTCACAGAGTAAATCAGTGGGAACTCAAATAATGACTCCAGAGCCCACACTTTTATGGTAGAATAGACATCTTCATCACATGAGAATGTATATATATATCAGAATGCCAATTTAGTCATGTAAAACAAGTTTTTAAGGTGTCCTAAGTTAATTATCATTAAAATTATAATGTAAAACCACAAAAATAACAATCTGTTTATAAAAGTGGTACAAAAATAAAGAACCTAGATTTAGAATTCATGATACTCAATATTATACATATGTTGCTGTTTATAATTAATGTACTTGAATTCATTTGGTCCATATAGAAAGAACAGATATTAATGTCTTCATTTTATAGTTTCGGAAACAGATTTAGAGGGTAAATAACTTGACCAAGGTGGCTAAGCAGCTGAGAAGCACAATCCGTGTCTTATGGCATTCGGTTTCAGTACTCTTTGTTGCCTCCATTTTGTCATAAAGAGAGGAAATCTGATATCAGATGCTGGGTTGGATTTGGGACACTTAAAATTCTTTTTGTTTTTGTTTTTTTTGAGGTATTGATCACAGGCAATTTCATCGTAGTTCATTATAAATTCATCTTATATGACAAAGGGTTTTTCTAAATCTTAAAACATTAAAAATCGAATTTATAAAGAATATTACTTTTTTCACATTATTTTAAAAGGGATTATGAAACCAATTAAATTAACTTAAATCTACAAATTTTTAACTATAGAAAACACAAGTTTCAAACTATTAAGGGAATTCATTGAAAATTCGTAAGAGGTCAGAAGAACCGTTACCTCTTTGCTTGGATTTTCCTTGAATACTTGCAGCTGACAATAAAATGTTAGATCGCTGGTACTTGTGTGTGGGGTTAAGTTCTTTATAACCTCTACTATTTGGCCTATAAAGGAGGTTGTGGGTTGATTTCTTTTCTACACCCTTGGAGTACATAGGAGTCTTTTAAAATTATGTTTTGTGCAAGCAAATGAAAATGAAATAGAATAACGCATCTAAGTCAGAAATACCTACATATTTGACTTTATATATATATATTATATATATATATACACACCTTTTTTTTCCCCGAATGCCAAATGTCCAAGTGTGAAAACCAGTATTTGACTAAAGCTAGGGCTGAAGCCATAAACTTTTGAAATATGTGAATAAATCTGAAATATTGTCCCTCAAATTATTATAATTTATTATTAGAAATTTTAGTGATCTAATTTTTAAAACAGGACATTACAGTACAGTAACAGTTTTCAGCACTGCCTCTTGTTAGGTGCTCCTGTGACTACTGTAATGCACATGGTCGCGAATGGAGGGTCATTTTCAACTGAGATCAGTGGAATTCAAGATAGTTGAGGGCATTTCTTTTCCTCTAACATTTTCTTTTTTATATATTTTTTAACTCTCTGGGGCAAACAAGATTGATTATGTTGCACATAACTGGAGTTTCTTCTCCTCATGAAATTTTGAGGTAGCAAAGTTAACATTCTGTTTTTCATTTATCCATAAAACATGTGAATTCCCCAATGGGATTTTTTTTCTTGAAAGATTTATGGAATTAAATAATTAAAAACTAAACATAGTCTTTAGAAGTTATTTTGTTGAATGATGTCGATATTAGTATGCCAATAATTGAACAAAGTTAGAATTATGATATAGAATTTCTATTATTCTACTTTACATTTTTAATTTAAATTTTTATAATTATTTGTCAGTTCACAAAGGATATAATATTCTTTTTTTTTAAATTTTTTCTATTTCTTTTTTTTTTTATATTTATTTATTTATTTATGGCTGTGTTGGGTCTTCGTTTCTGTGTGAGGGCTTTCTCCAGTTGTGGCAAGCGGGGGCCACTCTTCATCGCGGTGCGCGGGCCTCTCACTATTGCGGCCTCTCTTGTTGCGGAGCACAGGCTCCAGACGCGCAGGCTCAGTAGCTGTGGCTCACGGGCCCAGTTGCTCCGCGGCATGTGGGATCTTCCCAGACCAGGGCTCGAACCCGTGTCCCCTGCATTGGCAGGCAGATTCTCAACCACTGCGCCACCAGGGAAGCCCTAATATTCTTTCTAAAGTCATCAGCTAACTCACTCTTGCAATATTATTACTCTATTTTTCTATTTGACTATTTGAAAATTTCTTTTGTACGTAAAATAGCTTTCATAATCATCAATTGTGACATTTTTCTCTTGCATTAATAATGTACGATTCTACTTCATCTAATTCATAAAATGTCAGTATATAAAGCACACAAGGAGATTCTAGTTCTAAATTGCACCTAAAATATCTTCTTAACTTGGAAAATGAATATTCAGATACTAACAGTAAATTCACTTGATACAGCCTTTTAATATATGACCTTGTTACACTAAACTAATGATCACACAATCCCTGATCATGTCACATTCGGGGATACCAGAGCTGACTTGAAGCAGGCCAAGGTAGAACGAAGTAAGGTACTTTAGTTGGATACTTCAGGCAAAGCCTATTTTGGATTTAAAAAATAAATATACTCCCACCACACTCCGCAAATCCTGGAGCCCCAGTTCCTCATGTTATAGTTAACCTGGTTATCAGTTAATTTGGGATATTGGACACTTATATACCAAGTATCCTTTTTGGATATTATTGGGTCACAGGCAGTTTTACCCAGCTCGTTATAGATTCCTTCAACAAGACTTCTTCAACTTTTGTTTTGATACCATGATGCCTAGAAGATTGTTTGCTGGCTTTCAAATTCTAAGGGTACTTTATTTGCTGAGATTCGTTTCAGTTGGATTTCTAGCTTCTCTGGTCAACGTCAGAGGACCTAAATCAAAAGGATAAATTGAAAGGGAATGAAAGTAAATGAATTTTAGCTTAGTGAGATAGCAAAGATAGTGAATGAAATATAAAAAAGAATTTTAGGGAGAGGCCTAGTGGTTAGGATTCTGGGCTTTCACTACCGTGGTCTGGGTTCATTCCCTTGTCAGGGAACCGAGATCGTGCAAGCCACATGGCGTGGCCAAAAAAAGGAATTTTTTAAATGTAGTCTCAAAAAAAACTATGGCAAGCTAATTCAGTTTTAATTATGTTATAGTCTCTGCTCATGACATAAAGGATGTTTGAGGAATGGTATGGTTTTCCTTCATGATGTTAAACATACAAGTTTAAGGATGCGTTAAAAAATATATAATTTCATAAATTAATACACAGCAGTACCTATTCTAGCTGGCATTGGATGGGGGCAGGGAATTAAGCATTAACAAAGATTTTTATCAGAAACCAAATTTGTGAATTTTTTTGAAGGAACTCAAAAAAAATACATGGCATGCCTTCCTGTCTTACTAAATAGACAGTTACTGATTTAGCTTTTTCTTAGTTACTTAGGATCATCATGAATATGTATTGTCATCATAATCCCTCTGAATACTAGGTATTATACTCCATCTTGTGTCTTGCTGCATTCAGGAGACTTTGGAAATACGGAAGCTTTCACACAGACTGTCGTTGCTAGGTGTTGCTTAATTATAAGTAGAAATACCCTCAGGAACAGACTCCAAAGTTAGTCTACCCCAGATTCCTTTCTGCTTCTACTTGTTTCAAATAGTTTTTCATTGTTATTCTCCGAAGGAAAATAAGAGAAATTTCCCGTTACAATCCATGCTCCTTGGATTTATAGCCTTTCCCAGTTTCTGTGGAAGTACCTGTAGTCTAGCATACCCATTTTATTCAAATGCATGTATTTCAAGTAGATCACAAGAAGAAAGGAAACTTGTTGAGGGCTGTCTACTAGGTACAGTGCTAAGTAATTAGCTGACTTTATCTCACTCCTTAACTCTGTGCTGGTAAATTGATTCATTACATTTTGTAGTTGAGGAAACGGAATATTAGAGGTTGAGATCCTTTGTTCGACGTCATATACCTAGAAACAGAATTTGAAGCCACATCCTTCTGGCTCTAGAACCTTTCTTCTTCTGCCCTACTATGATTACTTTTAAGTGTTCAGTTTTAACATATCACAAGTTTAAAGCATTATATAGTCCTTTTAAGAAGTCTGTTGTTGGTTACTTGTTTAACACTCCTACTTTAATTTCCAGGTTCAGGTGACCTCACTTTGCCAGAGCTCTGGGTCCTCATTAAATAAGAGAGGTTTTTTGCCTGTTTGATTTTGGTTTGGGTCAAAGCCAACTACCTTATTAAGTATCACACATTCTTTGCTGGACGTTGATGCTTAGCCCCGTCTTGTTTTAATTGAATGGCAAGCCTTAGTAATAACATAGCAATTGTTGTTTCTTGCAACATTCCTCTCTGACTTTGATGTAGATCATTTCATTTGGTAGGCGGTTACCTGAACTGCACCCCTTTTTATCAGCTTGCCTGGAACCCTGAAATGAAATAGGGAGACCCATTTTCCAGCTATCGTGATTTGATCGAGTCTTTTTACCTCTTTTTTTGATCTGTTCAATAAAAAAGTTTTCCTTTGAGCACTTAAAAACAGACTGTTCATTAAAAAGAAAACCCTATATCATCAATCCAACTGGTCTAGCCTGGTAGCTCTGTTTCCTGACAAATATTAAAATAACTCCTGTGGAATTGAAGTAACTCACATTTACTCTTTTTTTAATTAATTTTTATTGGAGTATAGCACATTTACTTTACGTGTCAGAAACGCAACTTCCAGACCGCAAGTTTCTCAGTATCATCTCTTAAAATACCACCCAAATCATGTGTTGATGAAGTTTCTTTTTCCCTAAATTTTATTACTTTAAACATACAAAAATGTTGAAAAATTTTTTACAGTAAACACCCTCATGTGCTAGCCACCATTTGGTATGATTCTTAATCTCTATATCAGCTACTATTAAGGGGTTTAGCTATTTGCACTTTCTTCCTAAGACTAAACACATGTTGTGACTATTACAGCAACAGGGTTAAGAAAGATGGGCCTGGGAATCAGACGGCCTAGGCTGGGTTCTAGCTCTGTCATCTACCAGCAGAGTTACTTAAGCTTTTTGTCTCCTTTCTTCACCAGTTTAATGGGGATAATAATAGTTACAGTTGACCCTTGAACAACACTGGTTTGAACTGCCTGGGTCCACTTCCACTTGGATTTTTTTTTCCAATAGGAAAGACTACGTACTACACGAACCTGGGTTGGTTGAATCTGCAGATACGGAACCATGGTTTTGAGGAACTCAGATATAGAGGGCCAACTATAAATTACACGTGGAGGGTCGGCACCCCTATCCCACATGTTGTTCAAGGGTCACCTGTATTTCATAGAGTTAACATGAGGGTAAAATGAACTGACCCAACATGCCTGGCAGCCTAGTAAGTGCTCAGTAATTGTTGACAATCGTATTATATGATGATATAAAAATAATTTTATTTTTTGACTACAAATTTGGATTGAGATGTTATTTTACTTCAGAATTAGTATTAGTTTATCATGAACACATTAGCCGGAATTGAAGATAGACAAATAGTGAAATAATTAGATGACAAAAAGTATAGACGAAAAATTGCTGAGGAATTTTTTTTTTTTTTTTTTTTTTTTGGGTACCGGGGCCCCCCCTTTGTGTG
>NW_020173116.1:5350848-5364712 GCF_003031525.2 Neophocaena asiaeorientalis asiaeorientalis | reverse complement strand
TTTTTTTTGCGGTACGCGGGCCTCTCACTGTTGTGGCCTCTGCAGTTGCGGAGCACAGGCTCCGGACGCGCAGGCTCAGCGGCCATGGCTCACGGGCCCAGCCGCTCCGCGGCACGTGGGATCTTCCCGGACCGAGGCACGAACCCGTATACCCCTGCATCGGCAGGCGGACTCTCAACCACTGCGCCACCAGGGAAGCCCTGAGGAATATTTTTAAATTATTTGCTGAAGTCATATCCATAATCCTCTGATGGCCCCAAGCTTTTGAAAGGTTCCAGGCAATATTTTGGCCTTTATGGGTAAACAGAGTTAACTTACTAAATTGAATCATTTACACTTTCTGTTTGTTCATATCTAGATTTGAATGCTTGCAGGACTAAGACAACCTGGTACTGTAGTGAATGGGGACTTGTAATGCTTCTTTAAAAGATAACCTTTAGTTTTATTTGTATTCTCTATTGTTTTTCTCTATTTTGTTGATTTATGTCCTCATATGTATTATTTTCACTCTTCTTTTCAGTTTACCCATTTCCAAGTGCTTTAGTTGAATGTACAGATCATTTGTTTTTAATCTTTGTTATTTCCTGAAAATGTGTTTAAATAAAAGCATAAATCTTCTAAGGACTCCTTTTCTTTGTTCAAAAGGTTTTTAATTTAATAACTTCATGGTGTACTCTGCACCAAATTTATACTGGGAAGTTCACCAGGAAGTTACATTGCTTGAATTTAGATGTTTCTTTATTATGCTACTGATACATTCATTACTGCATCAGGTAATTATAATGCCTTCTTTGAATAATTTGAGGCTTAAATGATTGGGATTACGTGCTGCTATGATAGAGAAGATTAACATATTATGCATTCATATCCTTATTATTTTTAAGGGAAATCTTGACCCAATTCAAAGGAATGGTCACTTCAGCAATAATGAGGTGACATTTTAAAGGTATAAATCATGGGAATGTTTGTAATATTCACAGAGGATTGCCTGAAAGATAATAGTCTATTCATTTCTCGATATTAGTAGCTTTCAGCTAATTTTTTTTTTTTTTTTTGCCTCAACACTGTTGGAGAAAAAACATTCCTGTCAGTAACAGAGTGATTGTATTCGAGTGGAGTGCGTCTAGTATCAGCATCTCCATATCTGTTCCGTTCTTCTTTTGGATTGTTGCAGTGGCATCCTGCTTTTGCTGTATCTGTTTTGTCTCTCCTCTAGATCTGTTTTTCACTCTCAATTAAATTTGTATTTCAAAATGGAGATCTAATTACAATGCCAAAATTTGTATTTCAAAATGGAGATCTAATTACAATGCCTCCTTTCCTGGAAAAAACACGTCCAGTGTTTTTTCATTTCTCTAGGATAAACTCCAAACATGCCCAAAGCCCTGCATGATCTAGTGCTACCCATCACTCCAGTATAATTATGAACCAGCTTCTCCCCTTTCCTCTATGATCCAGTGACACTGGCCTTGTCTCCGTTCCTGCCTCACTTCTCATACAAAGAAATTTTGCTCATCCTATTTTCTCTGTCTGCCAGAGGCCCTTCCCTACCCCTATTCTCCTAGGCTAACTCATCATCTCAGTTCATTCATGACTTCCTCAGGGAAAGCCTTCCAGACTTCCCTGACATGACTTTTCCCTATTGTGTACACTCGTAGCACTTTTACCTCCTTCATATATGGTTGTTATTTTATATTTATTTGTGTGATTCTTTGATGTCTGTCTCCGCCATCACTAGATTGAAAACTTCATGAGAGAAGAAAGCCGTGTCTTTTTTGTTTACCATCGTATCCGTATCCCCAGTTAGACAGTAGTGAATAAATATGTTGAATGAATGGCACTTTTTTTTTTTTTTTTGCTGGGAGGGCAGAAGATTCTTATAAACATATAGTTTTTGAGAAATGTTACTCTAGATGTTGTGGTTTTCATCCCTGGATTAAATCAGAACACCAGACAGTTGTGTACTTGGACAATATTACTTTGTTTCCTCATATAATTGCTTCTTCTCAATTGAACTTTGGCATCATGCCCTTGGTTCAAATTGGGGTATGCTGTAAGTGATAAACTGTTGTATGGACACTATTGAAGATAGTGTCCATTGTATCAAGTACTGCCCATTGTATCTGATAATATTTATAAGGACCCAGGAGAAATTTCTCTCCCTTCTCACTCCCAGAAACAAAACTGTGCTTCTCTTGAGCAACTGATCTGTTCTTGTCCTAAAAGCACTGTTGTCTTATACCTTATCCTGTTTCCTAAAGCTCAGGGTCAAATTTGCATCTTACATCTAGAAATTAGTCAGGGATTTCTGGCATGCCGCTATGTAAACTAATCTTAGCGTTGTTTTAAGCTTTAGAATTTTAACTGTGATTTAGTTACATATTTTACAGTTTGTTCAATAAAGTCTCTATAAATCGCTTCCAAGGAATAATAGAACTCTATCAGAACCTTAAAAAAAAAGGCAAAATTAATCTGTTAATCTCCTTGCTGGCTAAGAAACAAGTTCAGTGGGTCTCTCCATGCTGAAAGTGGAAGGGATAAAGAGGAATATAAAATGTTTATTACATATTCGGAGGAATTCGAGGTATTACGTTCTGATTGGTTCATTTGGGAAATAGAAATTCTTCCTTTTGATTTTTTTCTGCTTCTGTCACAAAAGCACAGGCATTGCTTTATGACGATGTCTGAGGAGGATAGGAAAGTGTCTGTTAGGCTCAAGGACACACAGCACTTTTTTTGTATGCGCATGTTGGGAACTTGGCAGAGCTTTAACAGTCTCCCCTTGTCCTACTCACATAAACAGCAAGTTAACATGTACGCTACGATCTTGTAGGAACTCTGATTAAAAAGGCCTTGGCTTAACTGAGACCCTTTGTTTTCCTTCTGTTATAAAAATAAATTTTTGTACCATCTCATGAAATAACAGCTGTGCAGTAGCATATCTGACTCTGGAGACCAGGCATTGAAAGAAAAGTAAGAGTAGCCATGACTGTTAAAAGGAGAAACTGGAAGGCACTTGAGAATGATGACCAAAGATTCCTCACTTGACCAGGAGGTCAGATGTTAAGGCTCCTGCTGAGTCCACATTTGATAGCCAAGTTGTCTTTTAGTTTGAGTATAGATTGGTCAACTTTCCTTATGGAATTATTCCATAAGAAGCAGGAAGTATCAGCCATATTGTATATTTTTCTTGGCTTGCCAGGAAGAAGTCCAGGGCTATGCTGTGATCTACAACCACTTGGATCAATGACTTTAGTCTGTTGTACTTTTAGGGCTTTACAGTATTGTTTATTCTTTCAGTCAATGTTAACAACACATTTTTGATATATTTTTCAAGTTATATGACCCCCTTAGTTGAAGATAGAGCCCTAAGGATTCTAGCTTTAAGGGAGTAACAGTTTTTTGTTTTTTGTTTTTTTCTCTAGGGAGATCAGTGTCCCTTCAGACACTCCCAGAGAAGCATGGTCTCCTGAAGGAGATAGGAAGGAAATATCTAAAAATGTCTAATTATTACATTGTTATATATACTTTTTATTTATATATGCAAGTTAGGTTTTGATGAAGTAAATATGCGAAACCATGTTGTTGATTCAGGAACTAAAGATTAGAAGGGCCACATATAGTTTTAAAAACAAAAGAGCAATTACTTGTAACAAAAGTAACAAAGGAATTCTGTTATCTCTGGGGTACAGATAACATACATAGAATTAAACAAAATTTGCAAAGATTGTCATAGGACTATGAAGGCTATTAGGCTAGTTAAAATATATAATTTTGCCCATATATTTGTACAAAATCCCATTCCTGAAGGAATTTGTATTTGGGTTGAGACTGACTAAGTTCTAAGACAGGCGTGGGGAGTAAAACGAACCAAGTGAAAATTGCCGTGGCTGTAGATAGTCATTTTAAAGGGATAAGCTGAGTTTCTGCAAACCAGTACATTCCAGAGGGTGTAAGAATGTATTGGGTAAAGGATAAGGATAAAAAGTGATTTGAAGGCTGGTAGGTATCCAGATTTTACCACTGGTAATTTGTAAAGACAAACTTTCTCTGAAACGAATGCTGATAAACCATCTAGGATGTAAATGTTCAAGGTCCAGTTTGGGATAAACATAAAAGCACAAAAACTCAAGTTAGGTGGCTCTTCCATGACCCCAATATGGCCAGCCAGTGTTTTCCTTGAGGGGAAATACCTAGTTTTGGAGGTATAAGGTAGGGAGTTAGGTTAAGGCTTAATCAAGAAGATCACACATAAGCTGTACAGATTGAGGGAAACAATCGGAGCAGGCACGGGCAAATCCTAGACCCAAGCAAGTTTTTTGTGACACCTGCTTACAGGTTCAGCGAGTAAGATTCAGAGAGTTTATTTCATACATAGACGACAAATTCAATATCAGCATGGGGTCAGCTTCTCATGTCCCTTGTCCTACAGGATAACACTGAAATCAAAGAGGCCAGAGGATCATAGGTAATGTGAGTGGTAGGGCACTCTTGTTGCTGAGGAACAGTTTCCATACTGCAGCTATGCAGTTTTTTTCAGCCTGCAGCTGTACACTTAGGAGTGGGCAAGGTGGAAAATCTAAGTCCTCACCGGAAGCAGGGAAGGTGGATGAGAAATTGCCTTATAGCAGCCTCCCACAAAATAAGGAGGTGGGTGAGTAATAGCCTTGCAGCAGCACCTATCTTTCCATACTTCGGGGAGACCACAGGGTATCTGCTAAGGTTTAGGTCAGCCTGTGGTTGAGCCTTGCCTGTGTGGCCTATGTGGAGACATGTAGGGTTGCCAGGGCACTGGTACAGAGCAGTTCCCCTACATTTATCATCCATGGTAAGGGAGAAATGACAGGATGAATTAGAACAAAGCATGAAAAGTGCTACAAGCAATCATTTTCAAGCATCTAGAAAATTTGTGTTCTCATGGTTTTAGGATAAGCAGTCTACTTCTATAAACTTGTCTACTCTGAAAAATGTCTTTTTTGCAGTGATCATTATCAGCTTATCCCAGGAAGCTTGTGTTCATGAGTAATATCTTTGTAATATCATCCATCAGGAGCACTTGTATAGTCTTTTATTGAGGCTTTTGTGTTTCTTCCAGAAGACTCAGTTTCTGATCTATAGCTTGTAACAGGAGCCTTTAGGCAAGCATAAAGAAAAAGCAGACACTACCTGTGGAGGTAAGACTGAATGGTTCAGGTTAATTTATTTTAATAGCCAACAATATCAAAATGGAGAAAAGTAGAATTCTCTATTGAGACGTATCAATTTGTAAGGATTTAGTGACTAGTTACCTCAGAATAAGAACAGTGAGGGCATTGACCAGTTTCAGAGTCTTTAATTTATACTACAGTGTATTATGATTTTCTCTAGTTGTCTCCAGTCTAGATATTTAAATCTAGAGATAAAATCTTTTAAAATTTTATTTTATTATTTTTTAAAATGACAGCTTTATTGAGATAGAATTCACCTTTTAAAGTATACAATTCACAGATTTTTAGGATGTTCCAGAGTTATGCAGCTGCTACCACTATCTAATTTTAGAACACTTTCATCACTCCTAAAAAAAACTCTGTACCTATTGACAATCATTCCCCTTTCTTCCTCTAGTCTAACTGTCTTTATGGATATGCCTGAGAGAAATTCTTTTAAAGATAATATTGTTTATTAACTGGACGGTTATGTACATGTCTGTGACATGAATATGACTCCTTCTAAAAAGGACATAATCATTCCATTATTTTTTAAAATTTATTTATTTATTTTTGGCTGTGTTGGGTCTTCGTTTCTGTGCGAGGGCTTTCTCTAGTTGGGGCAAGCAGGGGCCACTGTTCATCGCGGTGCGTGGGCCTCTCACTATCGCGGCCTCTCTTGTTGCGGAGCACAGGCTCCAGACGCTCAGGCTCAGTAGTTGTGCCTCACGGGCCTAGTTGCTCCACGGCATGTGGGATCCTCCCAGACCAGGGCTCAAGCCCGTGTCCCCTGCACTGGCAGGCAGGTCCTCAACCACTGTGCCACCAGGGAAGCCCCCTATTTTTACATTAATAAAAAGTCACCCATATATGGTTGACTTAGGAACTTTTATTTTTTATTTATTAAATTAAAACAAATTATCTTGGGTTTAGTAACCACAACAGCTTTCATAATAGTGTTAATTCAAAATCTAGAGACTGGCAAGCACTCTTAATTGCTTCTATTATCTCTTCTATTTTTGATTTTTCACAGAGCTGGATTAGTATCTGATACATTGGTAGGTGCTCAGTCAAGAAAGCTTTATTTTATTTTGGTGACAGAGCTAGAATTAGAATCCAGTTTTCCTCCTACTAAGTCTCCTTTTTCCATTATGCCACACATGCTTTCCATCTGTGCCCAAAGGTGATTTTTTAAAGCATTGGAAGCAGCTCATAGAAGTGTGGATCATTGTTCTTCATTTCCTTTTACTCTCCTTTATGTAACCAAACATAAATTTACAAATTTAAATGTGTTATTGTATGAATGTTGAAATGATAAAGAGGCTAAAGGAAAAGAAAGAAAAAATTTTAAACTTTCAGTGTTTTATGTTTAATAACAAATATAAATTCCCGTATGTCACAGGTAAAGAATTTAAGTATTCAGCTTGAGCACTTTATTTAAGTAGCTCTAGTCAAAAATGCTAAGTATGGATTAGTGGTTTTAAGGTATGATTTAAGGAGCTCAAACTGGAGGAGAATGATGCTAAAAGAAACGACGAACGCCTGTAGATTTTGTTGTTGTTTGCATTTAGATTTTACATGTAGACAGTAAAATGCACAATTCTTAAATGAATTTTTAAGAATTGATGAATTTTTACACACGTGTATATGTAGTAATCACCATACCCATCTATAGAGAATATTTTAACAACCTAGGAGGCTTCTTAGTACTCCTTTTTTGTCAGCTGTAACCCTCCAAGAGGTAATCGCTGTTCTAACTCACATCACTATAGATGAGTTTTGCCTGTTCTTGAAGTGTATATAAATAGAGTCAGACAGTAGTCCCTTGTGTCTGGCTTCTTTTGCTTATGTCTATAACATTCATCGTGTTATGTGTAGCAGTACAGTCGTTAATTTTTTTGGCTTTATAGTATTCCATTATGTAAATGAAACGCTATTTATCCATTCACCTGTTCATGGAGATTTGGGTTGTTTACAGTTTTTTACCATCATGACTAAAGCTGTTAAAAAACTTTCTTATACTTGTCCTTGGGTGAATATATGCACTCATTTTTCTTGGGCCATAGGTATTATAGTGTTATGAAAGCTCAAAACTTTTAAAATTAAAACAGCCAGTATGCTGAACCTGCCTCACGTGAAATTTTCAAGTCCACCTAAATAGACATATACCTCTGATTTTATGATGGAAACTGGAGAAAAACAACATTGACTTTCACAGTCAATACAGGGTGATATTGTGTGCCTGTTCTGTAATGGCAGGGGTTATGGATATTTTACACTCAGTCATTCAGTAAAAAGCAGGGCACCGTGCTAGGGGTTAGGAGATACAGCTGTGAAAGACACAGTCCCATACCCCGCTTTCACCAACCAATAAGCAAGTCATTCAGACATGACGTGTAGAGTGCAGAGATAAAAAAATGAGAATTATTAGGGGAGTGCTTCAGATGGAGCAGCTCACCTAATCCTGAGTAGTCAGTGGAGGCATCTTGCAGGAAGGGACATCTAAACCGGGTCCTAAAGATTGAATTGGACTTAGTCAGGTGAAGGAGGTGAGAGGGTGGATGTTGAGAGGAGCAGGGCAGTGAGAGTTTTTAAGGCAATGTTTAAGGCTTGGGGACTTGAGGAATTGAAATTAGCTGGTTAATCAGGGACTCAATTATAAAGGGCCTTTTGGAGTCAAGGAGTGTTGACATCATCCTCAGGTCAGAAGGGAATCACTGATACTGTCTTTTTTATTATGGAAAACTTCAAACACATATTGATAGAATGGTAGAATGAATCCTCATATACACATCCCACAGTTTCAGCAATTACCAACTCATGGCCAATCTTGTTGAGACCACTTCCTTCATCCTCAGTGGATTGTTTGAAGCAAATTTGAGACATCACATCATTGAAGATTTTTAGCAGGAGAGTGCTACATGATCAGTTTTGCATTTTAGAAATCACACATTTCTAGTAATTTAAAAGTGTCTTTAAAATGCACACACCATAGTTTGTGTGCTTCTCATTTGCTTCCAGTCACAAAAGACATTTATCTTTCTGTATCACCATGTAATATTTGTAGTTGTTTGCATTTTTTCAAACTGTATGGAAACAGGATAAAATGTTAAAATTATTTTATGTATTTATCTTCCCATGTAGATCAGTTGGTTAATTTGCATTTAAAATACTGTTAGTGAACGATGGGGCTTCTATAACTATAAAAATGTCATAATTAATATAAAGATTTGTAGATTTGGGGTTTTACCCTGAATATTTTTTACAGATTCAAGTTGAGGAATTTATTATTCTGCTTTTGTGGTTCAGGTTTCAGTAGGTAGATTACTTATCTACCTATTGAAATTTGTCTTCTTATTGAAGTTTACTCTTATGGTGAGAATTAATACATTACATTGCTTTTATTTTAAAGCTATTTATAGCTGTCTACAGGTCACTAAGTTAAATTCCTTCCTGTAGTTAGAATGTTTGCTTCCTAAAGTGTTTTAATTTCTTTCTTCCTCCCTTTCTTCCTCCCTCCCTCCCTCCCTCCCTCTCTCCCTCTTTTTCTTTCTTTCTTTCATTTTTATGGTAGCTTAGTATTATAGATGGTAACTATTGCTGTATTACCTTGGGATACTATTGCATTCATGCATTCATTCGTTTACTGAGTGAGAGTCAATGCTCTTACTCTAAATCAGAGGTTGGCAAACTATGGCTGCTGAAATTGCTTCTTATGTTCTTGAAGGGTGTTGTAAAAAAAAGAGAGATTTTGCAACAGAAACCATATGTGGCCTGCAAATTTAAAATGTTTACTATCTAGCCCTTTATAGAAAATTGGCCAAGCCCTGATCTAAGTGAGTATAACTTAAATTTTGGCTCATGCTTTTTTTTTCTTTTGGAACTGTTTCTGTAAGATTCTCTTTAGAACTGACATTTGAAAATTAAAATTTTCATTGTCTTTTACAGAGAAGATGGTGAATTAGAAGATGGTGAAATAGATGATGCAGGATTTGAAGAAACACAAGAACAGGAAGCAAAAGAGGATGAAAAGCAGAAAAATGAGAAAGCCTACAGAAAATCAAGGAAAAAACACAAGAAAGAAAAAGAGAAGAAAAAGTCCAAAAGGAGAAAACGTGAGAAACATAAGGTTAGTTAGAATCTACTTTTTATTCTTTGGGTAAATTTTTATGAAATATAAAACACTGAAAATTACAAAGTATAAATCATTGCCTATTTTCTTATAAAATATATGGATTAGATCTTTTTATGTGCTTAAGAAATTTTATGAACATAAAGATTATATGAAATGTTTTAAAGATTTAAAAAATATTCATGAGAACCTTACTGTATAGCACAGGGGAACTCTACTAGGTTCTCTGTGGTGACCTAAATGGGAAGGAAATCCAAAAAAGAGGGGATATATGTATACGTATAGCTGATTCACTTTGCTGTATAGCAGAAACTAACACAACAGTGTAAAGCAACTCTACTCCAATAAAAAAATTAAATAATCAAAGTAACTTTTAATGCAAATTAGAATAAATCTTTTAAATTGATGGAAGATTGTATGCAAGAATACTGAAAGCTTAAGGAAAGACAGTTTCATTCTCTACAGATGTAGATTAACAGCACTGGCATTGTCCATCCATTCATTTATTTATTCATTTGTAAGTATTATTGCGTGCTTGCGTGGAAATCTCTGTGCTGTATGCTGGGGGTTATAGTAATGAATGAAATGGTCTCTGCTGTTATAGAGATTACATTGAAAAGGGAAGGAGAGAGACAGTAAACAATTGAAAAACAAATGCTATCAAGAGAGCAATTGGGTGCTGGATACAGAATAATGTGGATTGCGGTTGAGAAGAAGGGAGACCTATACTGACAGAGAAATCAGAGAAAAGTTGGCAGCAGTGGTGGGGTAGTTTTTGAAACTCCCTGAATTTCCCCCATAAAAGCAGAGCAATTAGAATAGCAAAACCAAAAATTCATTGGCAACATCTACCAAAAAATGAAGTAACAGGTTATCTTCACAAACCTCAAAAATAAAAAAGGATAAGGCCAAACCACAGACAGCAACAAGACCAGAGTAGGATCAGCAATTGTGTGAAATGAAGAGAGGGAAGGTAAAAAGAACTTCCAGAAAACAAATTACCAACAGGTATTCATCTCAATGCAGGAGTCCCCAGTGAACATGGAAAGCCTGTCGGCCAAACTGAGAAACAGCAATGGAAACTGAGAGGGGGCTTTCCTAGCTCCCAATTCCCGCATGAGTATAAGGTGACCACGTAAAATTGGATGGTGCTAGAATGGTCTGTGCGTGATGAATACTCATCAACTAAATCTCTTCTAGGACAGAGTCCCACCCTGAGGAGAAAACTGCTAGGAGTAGAATCTAAGTTGAGAGGACAAGAATACTAGGGCCAAGGAAAGAAAATGGGGGAAGGGAGCAGGGGTGGCATATCTCAGAAGATACACAGCCATGTTTTTTAATACTTCATGTGCTAACGACAGAAGAAATAACCCTGGAGAGTGAAGCTAGGAAAGTTTTCCTGGCTCAGTCCTCCTTTGACACGTGAGCAACAAGATTGGACCATGACCACATTCCATATAAGTTATTCTTATTAAAAAAAAGAGGAAAATGGGGAGAATAATATTCTTCCAGAAAGGAAAGAATGCCCACAAAACATGAAAAACTTAACCTAACATTTCAAAATGATTTTTAAAAATTAAGAAAATAATACAGACTATGATCAAACAGCATCAGCAGAACTGGGGGAAAAGGGAATCCTTTGGTCCTTTAGGCAAAAAGACCAAGCCACTTATTAAGAAAGGAAAGTCAGATTTATAGAAAAATTTTTGATATCAACATTTTATGCCAGAAGATAATGGAGTAACGTATTTGAATAAAATGCAAGCCAAGCATTTTATATCCAGCTAAATACTGAACTTCAAATATAAAGTCCTCAGAAAAACTGTATATAATAGAAGTCAGGAAATATTATCATAAGACTTCTCATAGAATCTCCTAGAGCACACGTTCAGATAACCAAAATGACTGGTTGAAAAAGTGAGAGTGGTCTACATACACTACGTATTAGTCTGTAAAGCTAAGACTAAATGATGGACATGGGGGGCAGTATAGTATGTATTGAAACATTACAGCTGTAAAAAACGTCAGGGAAAGCAGAAGAATATATGGTAAGCAGGATAACCTTCTTGGTAGTTTTTTAGTTATTAACTGAGACTTTTTTAATATACTTCAAATTATTATCCTGGGAATGAAAGAGAGGAAGTAGAAGAAGAGGTTACTGCCTAATTTCAATATTGGTCCTACTAGTAAACAAATAGTATGCAAAGAAGGGATAGGGACTAAGGTTATTGGAAAAAGACAACTTGAAAGAAATAACTGAAACAAAAATATAATCTTTCTAATACCAAAAGATATACCTCCCAACAATGCAAAATCCAACTCTAAGCTGTGTAAAAGAGAAAGATTTAAAAAGTGGGTAAAACCATTGTAAAGCAATTATACTCTAATAAAGATGTTAAAAAAATAAAAAAATGAAAAGTGGGTGAAGCTATACCAGGCAGATGCAAAGAAAGAAAAGGCAGAAATCACAGTGTTGATATATGAAAAAGTCAAATTTAGGTCAAAAAGGCATTGAAAGAAACAAAGAAGGGCATTTTATAATGTTAAGGTTATAATTCACAGTGAAGATGTATTTATTTATTGTTATTTAATATCCCCTTAAACATCAGTTTTCATAAGAACTATGAGAAGAAATAGACAGGAATACAGTAATAACAGGAGATACACCAGTATACCTCTCTTAACCCAAGGAGATTAATCAAATGGATGAAAAGGTGGTAAGGATATTAAAGAAATATTATAATATTATAATATATAGTATTATAAATATTATAAATATATAGTAAGCTCTGAATCCTGAGAATATATCTTCCTCTCAGGTGTACTTGGAATATTCATGAAAACAGACCATGTCATAGGCAACAAAGAAAACTCCAATTAATTTGATGGAGTAGAAATAGTACAAAGAGCAATCTCAAACCACAATGCAATAAAACTAGACATAAATAACAAAGTCGAAAAACAGAAACACCTTTGAATGCAGACTAGATCTGCCGAATTTCATGAAAATAATAATAGAATTTGACATATGGAAGATAGCTAAAAAATTATCAGAAGAAAAATTCTTATAGTATTAAAATCTAGAAAACAGCAAAGTAAGACAGAAACAAAAAGGAAGGGCTTAATAAAGTTATAAGTAGAATTTAACAAATTAGAATGAAAAGTCAGTAGTTTTTTTTTTTTTGGCCATGCTGCACGGCACGCAGGATCTTAGTTCTCCCATCAGGGGTCGAACCTGTGCCCCCTGCAGCATGGGTTGGCCAAACTAATTAAGAAAAAAGGGAAACACAAAAACAAAGTTAGATATTTTGAGGCTAAGAACTTTTAAGACCATCAAGTCCTGGTTCCTTTTTAACAGTTCTTCCTTTAATTCCTCTCTCTTTCCTCATAGATAGGTACTTTCAACATTTTGCTTGAAAATCTTAACTAGATCACCTAGTTCATTAGACACATTTTCTACTTTCCATATTATTGAATGTAACAGTGTTGCTAGATTTCTGCCACTGCATAGCAAGGATCTCCCTTTCTCCAGTTTTAATAAGATCTCTCTCACTTTCCTTTTAAGTCGCCCCAAAGTCCAAAATTTTACTAACAATAATTCAGGGTGATCTAGGCTTTTCACTAGTGCCCTCTTAAAATCATTCCAGTTTCTATCCACTGCCCGGTTCCAAAACCAGTTCTACCTTTTAGATATCTGTACTGGCAGCACCGCATTTCCAGATACCAAAACCTGTATTAGTTAACTATTGCTGCACAACACATTACCCCAAACTTAGAAGCTTAAAACAACAAAAGTTTGTCTCCTAGTTTCTGTGGGTCAGGAACGTGGGCACGGCTTAACTTGGTATTCTGGCTCAGCGCTTCCTGCGAGGTTGCAGTCATCTCCTGACTAAGGCAGGATCCTCTTCCAAGTTCGGTCATGTGGCTCTTGGCAGGCCTCCGTTCCTCACCATGTGGACCCCTTTACATACCACTTCTTTGACCTCGTGCTTTGGCTGGCTTCCTCCAGAGCAAGAGAGCAAGAGAGAGCACCCAGGATGAAAGCTACAGTCTTTTTTATAACCTAATCACTTCTGACAAATTCTGTTTGCTAGAAGCAAGCTTCTAAGTCTAGTCCACACTCAAAGGGAGAGGAATTAATCTCCGCCTCTTGAGGGTAGGAGTAATAATGAATTTGTGGACAATTATTATTAGAGAAATGCCATTTAATTGAGTTTATATTTTGCATTTTCACTTAATAGTACAGCAACAACATTTAGTTGTTTCTATAAAATCTTCTAAAATACCATTTTAATTGATTGCTCTGTATTGTATTATACTTTAGTATCATTCTCTTACTATTGGACATGGAGATTTTTTGTGATAAATCTTGAAGGACAGGTAGGAATTAGCTCGTTGACCAAAGAGACACAGAGAATACAAAAGCAAAAAGGTGTGAAAAGGCTGGCATGGTTTGGGGAAGTCACTGAAGTCCCTAAATTCTTTCTGTTACTGTTTGAATATTTAAAGGGGTCACTAGGGCTTCCCTGGTGGCGCAGTGGTTGAG
>NW_020173116.1:5281837-5350815 GCF_003031525.2 Neophocaena asiaeorientalis asiaeorientalis | reverse complement strand
TAAAGGGGTCACTAAATGGCTATCCTGTTAATTAGTTCTTGACTATGTCTTTTGCCCTCTTTACTCACCACATTGTGGTGTCATGTTTGTTAAGAGTTCTATAGAAAGCATAATCACTGAGACTTGAACTTTATTTATTTTTAAAACATTTATTTATTTGGCTGGGCTGGGTCTTAGTTGTGGCATGCAGGATCTTCTTTGCAGCATGCGGGATCTTTAGTTGTGGCATGCGGACTCTTAGTTGCGTCATGAGGGATCTAGTTCCCCAACCAGGGATCGAACCAGGGTCCCCTGCATTGGGAGCGTGGAGTCTTACCCACTGGACCACCAGGGAAGTCCCTAGACTTGAACTTTAGTACTTACCAACCAAGTGTATTGAAAGAAATAATCCACCAGTGTATTATAGGTAAAATAACAAAATTAAAGGAACACTTTCAAACACCAAACAGATACCAAACAATAACCAAAAAAAAGAAACTCAAAAATTCTGAAATAAAAAAAGTATGCTATCCTTTTCACTTAAAAATTTAATAATTTTTAATTACTCTCTACTATTTCCAGCTATTTTTAATGTAGTCCAATTGCTAATTTGGGGTTAATAATTACTTCTTATTACTGTAGGTGAGCCACATACATATTTTTTTATAATAGCCTTCCTAATGACTTCTTAACGTCTGTGTTCTAGACTCATTTTTGGGGGCTAGCCTGAAGAATCTTCTCCCTTAAACAGAATCTTCTCTTCTCTGATGGCTCTTCCTGAAGCAATGCCTCTGTTTGAACTTCTTCTTAAGCAAGCCTTACCCCTTTAGTGTTCTTCAAGGTAAAGGTTTTCTTTTGAGCCAGAGCTGACTTCTGCTAGTAACAGAGCAAACTTGGCTTTTAAATGGACAATATTTATTTCAAGTCCTAACCAAAAAGATTAGGTAGTTAAGCTTGAAGCATTTCATAGCATAATTATAAAAAGATCTTCATATCACCTATCAGATCAACAAAAGCAGAATTAACAGCACCCCAAAACTAAACCCCAGAACATTTAAGAACAAGGTGGAGGAAAACAGTTTGTCTTCTTAAACCAGCATTTAAGAATGGAGTAGAAGAAAACAGATCCTTCTACTGTAAAAGTTATCAAGAGGTCAATTTAGTTCAGCACATTTTTACTGAGTTTGTTCTAGTCTTAGATGCTGGGAATGCAAGCATGATAAAATACAGAGTCCGTGTCTTTGTTGATAAGAACTTCAAAAAAATTTTTTAAAGAGGGTGCTCAACCTGGGAAGGTAATTATTTTGGCTAGATGGAGGATATTTCGTGATTTTTTTTTTGAAATTGCATTCATACTTGAAAAAGCTTATTCTTGATATTTGTCAATCACTGTCAATTACTTGTGGTTTGCATTTCATCTTTGTTCAATTTTGTGGGTTGGATTTATGTTATATTTATAATTTGGAATGTTTTGATATCTTTTAGATTTAGGGTACTTATGCAATAGATTAAGAACTCTAAAGCTGTTTTAGGTAAAAATAAATTACTTCATACTCTATTCATGTTCTAGGACTCTTTTTGGTGATGAGGAACCAATTTTATTTCCTTTAAGATTAACTTAGGGGCTTCCCTGGTGGTGCAGTGGTTAAGAATCCGCCTACCAATGCAGGGGACGCTAGTTCGAGCCCTGGTCCAGGAAGGTCCCACATGCCACGGAGCTACTAAGCCCGTGCGCCACAACTACTGAGCCTGCGCTCTAGAGCCCGCGAGCCACAACTACTGAGCCCACATGCCACAGCTACTGAAGCCCGCGTGCCTAGAGCCCATGCTCCACAACAAGAGAAGCCACCGCAGTGAGAAGCCGTGCACTGCAACGAAGAGTAGCCCCCACTCGCAGCAACTAAAAGCCCACACGCAGCAGTGAACACCCAACGCAGCCAAAGAATTTAAAAATAAAGATTAAATTTAAGATGACTTTAGAGCATAGAGGTGCAGTATTTTCTATTTGAAGTCCTTGGGCCAAAGGGATGATGGGGAAAATGCTGTCATTAAAATCCCTGAAAAAAGAGGAAGATGTACTATTCCTCAGAAAATTTCAGAAGAGTTGGGGTGGAGGTGGTCTTTGGAACAAGAATTTTCCGGTTAATACTTAAGAACCTACTAGGATAATATAATCTGTTGGTTGGCACCTCTGGCTGAAACAAGCTTATCTAGTTACTAGTTAAATTTTCTTCCTTTTGTAAATGTAACATTTTTGGTTTTTCCTTCTTTTAGCATAATTCTCCATCCAGTGATGATAGTTCAGACTACAGCCTTGATTCAGAGGTCGAACATACAGAAAGTTCCCACAGAAAAAGAAGTGGTTTCTACAGGGATTATGACATTCCATTTCCTCAGGTATGCCTTTATTTTTATTGTCATAAAATACACAGAACATAAAATTTACCATTTTAACTATTTCTTTTTCTCTCTCTTTTTCTTTTAAATTGGAGTATAATTGACCTACAACACGGTGTTAGTTCCAGGTGCACAACATAGGATTCAATATTTCTATACATAAAATGATCACCACAATAAGTTTGGTTACCATCTGTCGCCATACAAAGATATTACATTATTGTTAACTGTTCTCCCCATGCTGTATATTTCATCCCTGTGACTCATTTATTTTGCAACTGGAAGTTTGTACCTCTTAATCTCCCTCACCTATTTCATCCCCATTCCCCTCTGGTAACCACTTGTTTGTTCTATCTGTGAATCTGTTCCTGTTTTGTTATGTTTGCACATTTGTTTTGGTTTTTAGATTCCACATATAAGAGAAATAATAGTGATATTTATCTTTCTCTATCTGCCTTATTTCACTTAGCATAATGCCCTCTAAGTCCGTCCTTATTGTCACAAATGGCAAGATTTCATTCTTTTTTATGGCTGAGTAATATTCCATTGTATATATACTGCGTGCATATATATATGTGTATATATATATATATATATACTGCATCTTCTTTATCCATTCATCTGTTAATGGACACTTAGGTTGCTTCCATATCTTGGCTATTATAAACAATGCAGCAGTGAACATAGGGGTGCATATATCTTTTCGAATTAGTGTTTTTATTTTCTCTGGGAAAATACCCCAAAGTGGAATTGCTGGATATTTGGTAGTTCTATTCTTAATATTTTGAGAAACCTCTGTACTGTTTTCCACAGCGGCTGCACCAATTTACATTCCCACCAACAGCGTACAAGTGTTCCCTTTTCTCCACATTTTCACCAACACTTGTTATTTCTTGTCTTTTTGATGATAGCCATTCTGCCAGGTGTGAGGTGATATGTCCTTGTGGGTTTTTGTGGTTTTTTTAAATTAATTACTTATTTTTGGTTGCGTCGGGTCTTTGTTGCTGTGCGCTGGCTTTCTCTAGTTGCAGGGAGCGGGGGCTACTCTTCATTGCGGTGCACGGTGGCTTCTCTTGTTGTGGAGCACAGGTTCTAGGCACACGGGCTTCAGTAGTTGTGGCACGCAGGCTCAGTAGTTGTGGCTTGCGGACTGTACAGCGCAGGCTCAGTAGTTGTGGCGCACGGGCTCCGTTGGTCTGCGGCATGTGGGATCTTCCTGGTTCAGGGCTCAAACCCGTGTCCCCTGCATTGGCAGGCGGGTTCTTAACCACTGTGCTACCAGGGGAGCCCTATCCTTGTGGTTTTGATTTGCATTTCCCTGATGATTAGTGATGCTGAGCATCTTTTCATGTGTCTGTTGGCCATTTGTATGTCTTTGGAAAAATTCACTATTTTCACCATTTTAAAATATACAGTTCAGTGACATTAAGTTTATTTATGTTGTTGTGCAACCATCACTCTGTCCATTTCCAGAACTTTTTCATCTTCCTAAACAGAAGCCATGTACTTATCAAGCAATAATACCTAATTTCCCCCTCCCTCCACTCCTGGTAACCACTATTCTACTTTCCATCTCTATGAATTTGCCTGCTCTAGGTGCTTCATATAGGTGGAATCATGCTGTATTTGTCCTTTTGTGTCTGGCTTATTTCACTTACCATAATTTTTTCAAGGTTCATCTGTGTTGTAGTACGTATCAGAATTTCCTTCCTTTTCAAAGCTGTATAATATTCAATTATATGTATATACCACATTTTGTCGATAGATACTTGCATTGCTTCCACCTTTTGCGCATTGTGAATAATGCCGCTATGAACGTGGGTGTATAGGTATCTCTTTGAGACTCTGCTCTCAATTCTTTGGAGTATAGACCTAGGAGTGGAATTGCTTGATGATATGTTATTTCTACATTTAACTTTCTGAGGAACTACCAACTGTTTCCCACAAAGACTGCACCATTTTACATTTCCACCAACAATGCATGAGATTTTTCTGATTTCTCCACATCCTTGTCAAGCTTGTTATTTTCTGTTTTGTTTTGGATAACAGCCTTCCTAATTGGTGTGAAATGATATCTCACTGTGGTTTTGGGTTACTGCTTTTTTTTTTTTTTTTTGGGTTACTGCTTTTTAAAGAGAAAAATTAAACTTTCAATTTCATTCTTTGCTTTCTGATATTAAAAAAAATATTTTATAAGACATATGCTACAAATTTTAAACCTTTGAAAATAAAGAATACGTCATGTATTTGTCTGTTAGGGCTGCCATAACAACATACCACAGACTGGTGGCTTAAACAGCAGAAATTTATCTTCTCACAGTCTGGAGGCTAGATCTGAGTCCAAGATCGAGGTGCTGGCAGGTTTGGTTTCCTCTGAGGGCCACAAGGGAAGGATCTGTTTAGGTCTTTCTCCTTGGCTTGTAGGTGGTCACCTTCGTGCTGCTTTGTCCTCACATGGTCATTCCTCTGTGCACGTGGACTCCTGGTGTCTCTGTGTGTCCAAATTTCCTCTTATAAGGGCAGCAGTCAAATTGGATCAGGGCCCACCCTAACATCCTCATTTTAACTTAATCACCTCTTTAAAGGCCCTTTCTCTAAACACTGTCATATTTTGAGGTACTGGGGGTTAGGGCTTCAGTATATGAATTTTGTGCCACCTACCTCTTCAAGTGCAAACATTATTTGATGTGTTTTAAACAGAAAAGAATTTAAAACAACATTATCTACTTTATGTCTTCCTTAAATATGTTGCACTGTATGAACAGAATCTTCAATCTGAATATTATTTTGTGCTAGAAAAATCCTGATGCTCTCAGGAGCACTGAGGAGTATTCAGGTCAGCGTGCATGTATCTGAAAAATCCCAGACTCTCTGAGTTCTGGTGGGTGGGTGTCGCTAAGGCTTCCGCTTTTTCCAGACTCTGGACTCCTTTTGTTCCCAAAGATTGAAAGGATAGTCAAAAGTGCTGTTGAACCTTTTCAGATGATTTTTCATGCTGGGCTGATGCTTTCAAAGCAAAAACAGCTCCAAGTACTGCTCACTTCTGGGGATTTTCATCTACTCCATGGGTAACGGTTCAGTAATCCTTCACTAATTTGTTAGCTCTCTGATGTCTACAGTGATCCGAAAAAAACATCTTGTCTATCTTTGCTGCATTTTTTTAGGAGGAGGACTGATCTGAATTAAATTACCTAGTCTGCCATTAGAAGAGAAAGTTCAGGATCATTTCCTTCACATATGGTTTAGTGTTGACTCACTGAGGTTAGAAAGTATATCCTAAAAATCTCATTTAATTAGATAACAAGTATCTACTGTATGACACTTCTACAGTTATAGGCCGACAATAGAATATAGTATTAGCATCTAGCTATTAAATTAGCTATTAAATTAGTACTTAATATATCTCCTTTTTCCTCATCCTTGTTCAGGGTCTCCTGTTCTCTTATTTCATGCTTAGAGTGACAGCCTGTGTAACAGAAATCAAATCTGCCCCCACAGACATTCTAGCAGGTAGATAGCCTAATAATCAATAAGCAAAGTGATTGGAGAAACTATATCCTTCAGTAAAATTTATAGTCTTTTTCATTTCTTTTATCTTTAGGAGGGCTTTTAAAAATACTTGCTAGATCCTTGCTGGTGAGTACATTTTGTTCATTCCAAATGGTGAACATGTGAAGCACGAGGAGATGCTCTCCTAGAGAACTGGGGCTGCTCTGGAACCCCTCATTCATTTAGCGCTTCCTGGAGAGCTTGCACCGCATGGGTGGTGCCCTGATGCAAACACTAAGCACTGCAGCAAGCCACATTAGAGTCTGTCACTGCAGAAGAAGCCCTGAGGTTTGCATAATTAGAGGGCTATTAGGATTATTTGCAGTTGGGAAAACAAGGGAGGGATGGATTGAAAGTTTAGGGATAATTCTGCTTGAAAAAGTAGGAATTATGGAGATTACTTTTGTAAAGGCTGTGAAAAATCAGAGAATTGGATTAATATTAAGACTTAAAGCTTTTGTGAAAAGCATCTAATCTCTAGAGAAAAATTCGTACTCGCCCATTAACAGAGAGTAATCCTTGCTTATTAGGCGTTGAAATATATTTTTGAAGAATGAATGTAATCACATTTTTTATAAAAGGAAATGTAAGTACCACTCAACTAATTAATCTTCAGCTTAATCAAAGCAATTATTTTTTGTTTTATTTTCATAGTGGCTTTTTTTTTAAATGTAAGAAACAGCCTTTTGGCTATAATTGTAAATCCCCTTCTGAATTTCTGAAGTGCTAGACTGAGAACAGTTTATAAACTTTAAAAATGTTGCTTTAAAAAATTTGGAAATCTAATATAATGTCTTCAAAATTTAAAACTGATGAGCTAATTGATTTTCTTGATTGCTTTAGTTATATACTTCTTCTCTATTTTATAATTGCTGAAAAGGACTTAATATTTCTCTGAATTTTACTTTTTTTTGAATTTTATTTTATTGTTATTTTTTATAGAGCAGGTTCTCATTAGTTATCTGTTTTATACATATTAGTGTATATATGTCAATCCCAATCTCCCAGTTCATACCACCACCACCACCACCTGCCCCCCGCGCCCCGCCCCGCATTACCCCCATGGTGTCCATATGTTTGTTCTCTACATCTGTGTCTCTATTTCTGCCCTGCAAACCGGTTCATCTGTACCATTTTTCTGGGTTCCACATATATGAGTTAATATACGATATTTGTTTTTCTCTTTCTGACTTACTTCACTCTGTATGTTCTCTGCATTTTATTAAAAACAGTCTCGTGTTGGTATTCTGCCAGGGCAGTATTTTTATATCACATTTAAAATGTACTAAACTGAAAATGAGTCATGGTCTGACTTTTTCTAGATCCTCAAGCTGTATCTCACGGGCCCAGGTGCTCCGCGGCATGTGGGATCTTCCCGGACCGGGGCACGAACCCGTGTCCCCTGCATCGGCAGGCGGACTCTCAACCACTGCGCCACCAGGGAAGCCCTGTGTGCAATTTTTTTCTTGCTTTCTTATAAAAAAATTGACAATAGATATGATAGAAGTAATAAAAATATTTCAGTAAATAGAGATATACTTGAATACTATCATTAAATGAACTTCTAGGACTACAATGTATTTTTTGTTTTTACATGCTTTAGTAAAAAGCAATAAAATTAATAATGTATAAGTGCAACAAATAGTTTCCAATGAGCAATTTTTTCATTAGATGTTTTTTACTATTAGGGAAATCTCTGTTTTTTCTATTAGACCTCAAATGTAAATATTTTCTTTTTACAAATTTGACTTTACATATAGTTTTTAAATTAAATATAATATGCTTAAACGTGTCATGTGGGAACTTTTGAATCTTAGGAGACTCTATATATTTTCTACCCTTGCTCCAAGCTATTTCACTATTTTATTTTTCTGTTTTCAAAAAGACCTCTTCAGTTTTTTGGAGACGGAATTTCTGTATGACAGTATGGATTTTAAAGTACTCTTACGTGTATAAATATCGAGGCATGGAGCATGAGAAACGTAAGACATGGACATGGAAAACAAAAAGTGAACAAGATACACTCTCCAGCAAAGTTCTATGCACATTACAATGTTTAATAACATCAGAGTAGCGTTTAGCTTATTGAACTTAGTTTTAAATAGTGCCATAGGTAAGTTCTAACCAAGAGGCAGAACTAGTAACTGTCTTTTCCCCTTCTTTCTCCCAACTTTCTGGGGGGAAAAAGATGTCCCGTGTTACTATCAATCCCTGTATATAACTGAAAACTCTTGACAATGGTTGTGCGTTTTCACTTAGCATGGACATATATCAGGAAGCTACATGGCATCAAAGAAGAGTCAACATAACAGAAAATTTAAAAGTAAAGAATATGATGAGCACAGTACCTACAGTGATGACAACTTTGGTACCTACAGTCAGGAAACAGAGGAAGATTTTGCCAGTCGGCTGAAACAATACAGGCAAGCTAAAGAAACCTCAAATACTGCTTTAGGATCATCCTTTCCTAAAGAACCAGGGAAAAAACAAAGATTGAAAGGGCTTCAGCAAGGTAAGTTGGAAATTGTCTGTTTTTTAATATGAGAACCTTATTAAAACAGGTAAATATGAAGTAAAATCTTAAATTTCTTTGCCCTTTCTCATGATCAGCTTATTCCTGTGCTTCCTGAATTCGTTTTTTTTTTTTATTTGTAGACCTTGAGGACAAAAATCTACAAATATTTCAATCTGCATGATATTTTAAAATTTGAATCTAAAAGATTTCTTAATATTTTTAAAGTGTATAAAAATGTAAAACAACTTTCCTGTTAAGTTTTTCCCCTCCCTTCTATATGGTATCAGTATACTGAAAGAAAGAACCTACCTTTTTCAGCTGTCTCTGTTACTCTGGGTTACTTTCTGTTTTAGACCTGTAAGGACAGAATCCTGGGAAGCTATTCTTTTATTAGGCTTTAAAATGTAGTGATCATCTTTGCTATGTAAATGTACTCAGGACTATAGACATTCTTCAGGATCAGAAATAAGAACATAATCTAAAGAAATTTCTGGAGTGATAACCTATTCATCTGCTATATTGAGGTACATCGTCCCTGGAGAGACCAGTACAAGATTGCCATAGAAATTATGAGTCACATCAGGGTCAAATCAGCCTTAAGAACTGTCCAGTCAATATGTCTGCTTCAAGAAAACTGGAGCGAGATGAGGCTGAGGTGAAGTAGTGAGCACCAAGCCCTACGTAACTATCATTTAATTATCATTGAAAAAAGGAATCAGTTACGAGTAAATTTGGTTATTTTTATGGCTTTATTTTTTCTTGATTTCCAAGCAAAATTCCTTTGAAAAATGTGGGTCTAGGCTTTGTTGAACTAAAGAGACAGGAATTTGTCTATGCGTATGCTATTGTAATTAGTAAGTTTGTTCCTGGAGTCCAGACGTAGTGGTGTCAGGGATCATTCCACTTGGGGAATAAGGGGAATGTAGAGACCTTGTTCATCCCTTCCCACCTGGGGTTCTTCCTTTCAAACTCTTTCTGTTTGTTCTGTTAAAGAATTGAGTATTGCATTTTATTTTGACTTTCATTTTTTCCCCCAGAATTATGAAAATAATATATGGTCAAATGTAGAAAACTTTTTCTATGTGTAGAAAAGATAACCCAGCAAAGATCAAAGATGAAACAAAAGCGGTTTGAATCCCTACTCCCGGAGACAATTACTATTAATATTTTTGGTATACTTTTTTTTTTTTTTTTTTTTCCGGCTGCGCCACAGCTTGTGGGATCTTAGTTCCCCAACCAGGGATCAAACCCAGGCCCCCTGCAGTAGAATCACAGAGTCCTAACCACTGGGCTGCCAGGGAATTCCCCGGTATACATTTGTCTAGAATTTTTTGACAATTATTTTTTAACAAAAAACTATACACTGTTATAAGTTGTTTTTCTTCCTTAACTGTGAATTGTACCTCAGTCATTCTTATGTTAATGAGTAGATTTTAATGTCTACATTCTATTCAATTAAATAGATATGCCATAATTTGTCTACTAAGCTGTTAGGTTTGTTTGTTAGTAATTATTTGGGATTTAAGTTGCACCCATTTTTAAAAATTCTGTGATTAACCCTGCATATTTATACATATCTTGGCAAACATTTTTTTTTTGAGAGTAAATGCTGAAATATAGAATTGAGTCAAAAGACATAGCTACATTTGAAGATTTTTGATCCATATACAAAGTTGATATCCAAAAAGGTGATGTAGCCATTTATAACACCCCTGCCAGTGTGTGCAAATGCCAGTTTCTCCAAATCCTTACCAACATTATTCTATGAGGTGAAAATAGTTATGTGATCTTTAAATTGTTAATTTCTTTGATTTCTTTAATGAAGTGAAACATTTTTCTATATATCTATTGGCTATTTTGTAGGTTTAATATCATTAGAAAACTTATTAGTTCAATATGACTTTGGTATAATGAGAAATCACTTTGTATTGTAACTTACTACCCTAATATATAATTTTAGTCATTTGAGTATCTCTTTAGAGACTTTTAAATATCAAGTTTTTCAAAAGTAAAAGACACGTATAAATTTTGCTTGGAGATATATGTGATGTCTGTTCAACATTATCAGTAGAAACTCAATTTGCCACAAATTAATCACGAATACCTACAAAGTCTTCCTTAGAGATGAATGTAATATTTAATTCTCTTAAAAACAGAAAACATTGTTAATTGCTTATTCTAAGGAAAATTGAGAAGAATAAAACTAGATTTGACCTCTCCAGCCATGTATATATCCTTGTTTCTTGCCTTCCTTATGTTGTTAACATCCCTTAAGAAACAAAACAATAAGGAGCAGTACCCACGAAGTAAAATGTAAAGACTGAATTAATTGTTTTCACTGAATCTAAAGGGAAAAAAAGAATACACTGTACATTATAGACTATTTAAAATATGCTATTCCCTGTAAACTAGTAGATTGTCTAGTGTGCTGTTTTTTAATTATCTGAAGTAACATTTTAACTTTTTTAGGTATTGAACAGAGGGTTAAAAGTTTTAATGTTGCTCGTGGACGCGGCTTGCCGAAGAAAATCAAACGCAAAGACCGTGGAGGAAGGGCCAATAAAGGGCCTAATGTGTTTTCAGGAACGGATGACTTTCAAGAGGTACTGAGAATTTATATATAATGAGGAGAGGAGCTTTTCCATTTTGTAACTTATTTGGCTGCAAAAGAAAGCATTGTGATTTTTTAAAAATTTATTTATTTAATTTATTTACTTTTGGCTGCACTGGGTCTTCGTTGCCACGCGTGGGCTTTCTCTAGTTGCGGTGAGCAGGCTTCTCACTGAGGTGGCTTCTCTTGTTGAGGAGCACGGGCTCTAGGTGCGTGGGCTCAGTAGTTGTGGCACGTGGGCTCAGTAGTTGTGGCGCACGGGCTTAGTTGCTCCGCGGCATGTGGGATCTTCCCGGACCAGGGCTTGAACCCGTGTCCCCTGCACTGGCAGGTAGATTCTTAACCACTGCGCCACCAGGGAAGCCCAGCATTGTGATTTTAATGCTACTTTCCTAGTAAATGAAAAATTTCCAGTTCAGATCGAATGAGTATAGATGAACTCCAGAAAAGAAGTATTGTTTTAATTCGAAGTAAAATCGCTAAGTTGGAAAGCACCTCAAAATAAAATTGATATGTCTGAAAGCAAAAATGTTTGTTCTATTAGTTCTCTGGTGTACTTTCCTTTCCTAGGAGTCATGGTCCCTAGATGCAAATGGCAATAAAATGCTAATAGCTCAATACGTAGCAGGACCAAGAAGGGAGGTAGTGGTAAATTCACTTACTTATTACAGTTGAAATCATTAAAAGAGAAAAAAGGAGGTATAGATGGTTGGAAAGATGAATTTATGAATTATGTGTATAGTAGATATGGAGTAAATATATGTTGAACTGAACTGAACTCTGAACAGTACATTTCAACCTTGTAGCGACTTTCTGGATTAGAGTGGTCCAATTCCTGTATTCAGCCACTGTTCCAGTAAGATTTGATTGAATTGTACAGAGCAAGGGTGGGTTATCAGTAGCTGCAACCTTGATTGATAGAAAAGGGGGATAGTAGGGGCTTCCCTGGTGGTGCAGTAGCTAAGAATCTGCCTGCCAATGCAGGGGCACGGGTTCGAGCCCTGGTCTGGGAAGATCCCACATGCCGCGGAGCAACTAAGCCTGTACGCCACAACTACTGAGCCCACGTGCCACAACTACTGAAGCCCATGAGCCTAGAGCCTGTGCTCCGCAACAAGAGAAGCCACTGCGATGAGAAGCCCGCGCACCACAACGAAGAGTAGCCCCCGCTCGCCACAACTATAGAAAGCCTGTGCACAGCAGCAAAGACCCAATGCGGGCAAAATTTTTTTTAAAAATTAAAAAGAAAAGGGATAGTAACATATTGTAATTGGAAAATGCTCAGTTTTCTCATTTCTGGGTTTAAAGATAATGGGCAAAGATTTCTTAATATGTACTCATTAATGTACTACTTAGGGAGTTGTTAACAGAAAAAAGAAGTTTGGGCCCAAATGAATTTGTGAAACCCAGCACATGCTACGCTACTCTTGGGGATTCTCAGTCAACATTAATGTATTAAACACTCTGAGCAGGTTAGGCATAAAGAAGTCTCTTCTACTTTGTTCAACCCATCATTTTCAAAATTTACTTGACCATGAACTCTTTTTCCTACACACCTACTAACATTTACTCTTAACTCACCGCTCCATGGAAACAAACTTAGAATTTCTGGGTGACTATAACCTGCCTGTCCATCTTTCTAGACACGTGTAGATGTCTAGGATGTGCTGCTTTCACTAGATGAAATTAATGTGAATGTTTTCTAAGTAAGTTTTCTTCTATATTCAGTACTTATACCCTATATGTGAAAAAATATTAGCTTCCAAGAAAGCGTGGCGTTGATCATGTTACTGCGTATCTCTGAGCTTCAGTTTGCTCAAACTGTAAAATTAGAGTACAGTATTAATTCTAATGGCCTCTTCAAGCACTAACATTTTAGATGTTTGCAGATCTGGGCTGCAATTAAAAGATTTCTTTATCATGTAGTAGAAAATCAGAATAAATTCTTTCTTTTACATTTATCAGATTTAGAATATGGTTTCTTTCTTTATCAAGATTAAAATATGTTATTAACACTATGTCAGTCTATTGGCTCTCATGAGAGATTTCTTCTTACGGTTCCAGAAACAAGCAGGAGCGTGTCAGAGTCCAAGGAAGCAGCTCATGTTCAGGAGTGCTTTGGCGGAGGCCCATCCAGGGTAGAGTGAACATACTTGGAGTGGCCAACATAGATCCATTTTTACCCTTGCCTTTTCAAGGAGTATAAGATCCTCCAAAGGCCAGATAAATTTAGGAATACCTGCATGTCCACACTAATTTTCTTGAAAACTCAAGTATAGTCACAGAACATGCAAACTTTTTATGGATTTTAAAGCCTTATTCAGTCTTTTGGCCATAAAACTCCTAAAATTTTTTAGTCTTTATAGTAGCTATTAAATATTTTTTATAAATACATATTCTTTTCCCAGTAGATCTTTTAATTTCCTCCTCCTTTTAGTATATTTAAAAAATCTTTTATGCTCTTGTTCCCTATACCAATATAATACATCCTCTAGAGTAAATAAATTTTAAAATCACCAAGTGGGTAGTTTGGTTTTTCCCTCCCTTTCTCTGTCTTTTCCTTCTCTTTCTTTCTTTCTTTCTTTTTTTTTTTTCTGGCCACACTGCACAGCTTGTGGGATCCTAGTTCCCTGACCAGGGATCAAACCCATGCCCCCCTGCGGTAGAAGCGCAGAGTCCTAACCCTGGACCACCAGGGAATTCCTTCTCCCTCTTTCTTGAATTGTGTTTTCTTTGAAACAGTGTGATATAGTGCAAAGAGTTCTATCTTGATTCTCCTAACATGAAACGTAACCTTTGGCAAGTCACTAACTTCACTAATCTTCAGTTTTCATATTTGTCCAGTAAGGGTGATGAACTAGATTACTTCTGTCATTCTTCCAGCTCTTATAGTTCATAAAAGATCTTAAGGATAGAGGACAACGCAACATTGTGGATCAGTTATACTCCTATATAAAATAAAAATTAAATTAAAAATTTTAAAAAAGGGTAGAGGACATTTGTGGTTCTTCTGTAGGCTCAAGCTTAAAAGATCTTCCAGGCACTTTATTTTATCCTGAAATTTTGTTCAAGTTGCTTTAGATTTTCTAGAATACCTTGATTATAGTCAGTTTTCCCATAGTTATGGGTACTGCAATACTTGCTACTTGTTTAAACAGAACTAAACTGGAAAAAAACAGCCCCCCGTGATCCTCCGTTAAGACAACGAGGTGTATCTTTAGAAAGTAACATAGACAGAAAGAGTGAGTTATTAATGAAACATAGGTACAACTTGGTACATTTTTCAGCATTTTTTTCGGGGGGAGGGTGATTACCTAATATTTTTAACTTCAGAGTTATATTCCTCAAGTTGGCTCATTGACTTGGCACAATGCACTCTCTTTGGCTGCCTATTTTATTACAGCCACAATTCCTTGTACAGAAGGCATATGTGAACTGGTCATTTATATCTACCTGTTCTAAGTGAGCCTAGAAATAGAAAATGTAAGTAAAATTTACATAGATTTAAGACATTTTAAATGATCCTATCAGAGTAGAGTATAAGCAGTTTCTTTGCGTTTTCCTTGGGCAATTTGGGTATATATATTTTTAAAAGAACCTCAAAGATTATCTATTTTCCTGGTATTCTTATACTTTTTTTCAGAATTCTTCTAGTAAAATATATATTTCATCAGTTGGGAGTGCTGAGGATCAGATTTAAGTTTAGCCATCTATTTCCTTAAGTGTTTGCTGTGAGGCAGTTTCCTGTTTTCAGTAGATTGTGCTTTGTTCTCCATCTTCTAACAAATTGAGGGAAAAGGGAAAACTGGTATCAAATCAGAAGAGCAAATATCAATAGTTATTAAGCTCCTCGATGTTCAAGGCACTGTGCATGCTAAGAGCCTGAAAAACAGTGATATTTTATAGCACTCATGAGTGGAAGTCCTTAGCTTGGCTAAGCGTCATACTCTCTTGCTACTCCACCCTCTTATACTTGTAGCAAAAGTTGAATAGGAGACTGAGGAGAAGAACTAAGAAAAACAGGTAGGGCTGTGAGATTTTCTACCACATACTAATTTTTCTTAATTTTCTTAATTTAAAAGTTAAAGATAATACATCCTCCATTTTTTTCCTATAGAAAGTACAAAATAACCACACATGCAAGCAATCTATAATTTTTTAGCGGTATATCTAGAGACATACACTGTTAAAGGTAGGGGTATATTCTTTTAGTCTTTTTCTTTGTCTTTATTATTATAAACTGGGGTCACATTTTCACTTGGTAAGGTATTGTGAACATTTTCTTATGTCCCCAAATTGTCTTTCCATCCCATGATTTTTTAATGACAGTATGATATTCTACCACCTAAATGTATCATAATGTGTTTGACTTGTCTCCTAGTTTTGGATGGGTACAGTATTTCTAGATTTTGTTTTGTTTGTTGGTTTTACTTGTAAGTGATTCTGCAGTAGTTATTTTTGTGAATAACTCTTTGTGTGCCTTCCTGATAATTCCTTCAGAATAATCCTGAAAAGTACACATTTTGTGTCAAACAGTATGGATATTTTACGTCTTCCATCAACAGTACATGAGAGTAAATATTCTATTGTACCTTTGCCAAAGTATTATTGTTAATTTTCAAGATTTTCATAATTTTATTTTGAAAAACGTAGTTGTATGTCCTCATTAAATTAGAAATAGGGTTCTTTGCAACTACTAGTACAGCAATAAGCACTTTTCTAGAAGCATATCTCTCTCCAAGTAAATGAATAGCATCAGAATGTCCAGTCTTCACTACTTTTAATAATCAATGTATGCTGCTTTCTAGATTCATTTGACTATACATTTTAATACCTTTTTACTACTTCATATGTGTTATTTAAATAATTTTTTTTCTTGCAGTATAGTAAACCAGGGAAGAAGTGGAAGGTTATGACTCAGGAATTTATTAATCAGCACACAGTGGAACATAAAGGAAAACAGATCTGTAAATACTTTCTGGAAGGGAGATGTATTAAGGTAAATTTATAGGGGTATCATAAATCATTTTAACTTCCGAAATAATCTTTAAAATGTAAAGTCATTTTAGGGGGTGGTTAGTTTTTACATTTCTCATATAGTTGTAATAAAACTGGTTCTTCAAAATGTATCTTGCATTGAATACTGTATATCAGAACTCATTTAATTATATTCTGGGGCAGTAATATAACTTGTTGAAATGAGATTTTATTTAACAAACACATGATGCTGTCTGTATGGCAAGTACTGTTCAAAGTAGATTACTAATATTAAATGTTTTAATCTTTACAGTGACACAGTGAATTGTAGTCACTGTTATTATCCTCATTTTTAACGTGGCCAAGCCAGGAGGTTAAATAAGTCCCCAGAGTAGCTCAGCTAGAAATGGTGAGTGCTGGTGGAGCCAGGCAGTATCCTCTGAGGTCATGCTGACTGTGCTGGCTCTCTGCAAAGAGCCACATCCACTGCCTTGGGCAAGAATTCTAAGGACTGTTTGAATTATTATTAGCTCATTATTTAAAGACTGGAGATATGACCATAGTTCTACCGTGAAACACCATGGAGAAAATTCAATTCAGTGGTTACTTCTTTTTCCTCTTTCTTCTTTTCTTTTTTTGTGAACAGGGAGATCAATGTAAATTTGATCATGATGCAGAGTTGGAGAAGAGAAAAGAGATCTGCAAATTTTATTTACAAGGATATTGTACCAAAGGAGAGAACTGCATTTATATGCATAATATCCTTTATTAAAAACATGTTAACCAAAATATTGTAGTTTTCAAGCATCACTGAGACTTTAAAAATCATAAGTACAACCCAGAAAGCCTAGTTTGGTTTTAAATTTAAAATAGCACGTTATATAAACCAGGTCTAATCAGCCTTTGCACTTCAAAAGGGCAAACTGAATTTTTTTCTTTAGGGAAACGAAATAACTTCCCTTTGGAAAAAAATCTATGAAATAAATATACTTCATATTTAGTATACTCAGCTTATAAGTATTTCAAGAGACTGTGCTTCCTGAAGGAGTAGTTCACAACATATTTATTCTGTGACTAAATGATTATTTACTTAGGTTCATAAGTAATAAATTGTCATTGTTGGAAATTATTAAATCAAAGTCTTATCAAATCTTACCACCTAATGATAAGCACTATATATTCTTCCCTACTTCTCCCTTTGGAAATCTATACATTTCAGTTGTATTCCTACCTCTACCCCTATGGCATTTCTATATATATATATATATATATATATATATATATATGTATACTGTCCTTCAGTAAGGACCTTATTTTTTTACAAATGGTTAGCTCATTGTCCCCTCTTCACAGATTTAAAAGATCACCTTAACCATATTCTAAATTTTCCTCTGTGTATAATTCTGCTTCTATACTACTGTTACACATTGTGTGCTCTTTGACCATTCCCCTCTGTAATATTATATTTGATATTTACTAGGGCAAATACTGCTTTTTTCTTTATCAAAATGTTATGATAAATTTGTCTTATTCAATCAAGGAAAATTTTTTTTCAGATTTGACGTACTTCTTTAGAAACCAGATACCTTACTGAACTGTTTCTTAAAGCTTTCCATCTATTCTTATGTTTTTCTCCATAGTCATGCCATCTGTGGCATGACAATTTCAACTGTATTTGTCTATACTTCCAGAAAAATGTTAAATAATAGTGATTGTGGCAGCATAATACATGTTTCAAAGATAATGCCCTTTTGCTTTGGCTATAGTTTTAAGATAGATTTTTTTTAAAACTCAAGTTAAGTATGTGTATCCTTATTTTACTAACAGGTTTTAATATCAAAAAAAGATGTTGAATTTTATCAGTTGCCTTTTGTATCTGCTAAGATGATCACATGATTTTTCTCTCTTGACCTTATCAATGTGATGATTACAATAATAAATTTCCTAAAACTATCCAGAAATTTCCAGAACATACACTACCTGAAAATGGTATATTTTTCACTATACTTCTAGATTTAATATTTTCTTTAGAAGTTTGTCTCTAAAATTTTAAGTAAGATTTTAGCCTGTAGTTTTCATTTTGGGGATATTTGACATATCAGACCCCTTTATTTTTTTCATAGATATGAGCTCTTGCTACAAAATTTATTTGTTCTATATTTTATTTTATTGAGTAAAGTAACAGAGTTTACATAATTAAATTACACTATAATATTTGCTATAGCCATCATAAATATTTTTACTTTAAAAAATTGTTTTCTTGAAAAAGAAGATACATATATGTGTAACTGAATCACTTTGCTGTATACCTGAAGCTTACACAACATTGTAAATTAACTATACTTCAATTAAAAAAATGGTTATTGAGAAAAAAGAATATTAATGGAATTAGCTAATTATCCAAGCTTAACATTTATACTTAACATTTCAGTATCATGGTACTCTCAACAAACTATTGAAACTTTAACATGACTCTTTTGATCAGTGGTGAAGGCATCTAGGTTTTGCACAGAATTTTTGGCATAATTTATATTATGGTAATTTGGGAGATGATTTGTAAAATCTTGACCCAAAGCTCTTTCTAAAGAAGTCTGTGTTAATTACCCACATTACTAACTCTGTTATGATAGAAGATATAAACATCTATCACTGACAGAAAAAAATAACAGGTAATATAGTTTGTACAGTCAAGTTTTTTTAAAATAAAAAAGTTAAACTTTTAAAAAACGTTTTCCAGTTTTAATAGAGTAGAGGAGACTTAAAATTTTTTGAATGTTTTACCATGTATTTAAAATATTTAATCTTAAAATTAAATAAATTGTGTGATTATAGAAAATTTAGTACAATATATAGTAATAAAGTCATTGATTCAGCAGTTATGTTTTTGGATATAAAAATATGAGAGTTTGATTTTACGTGGTCTATTCCTTAATATTTTTATTTACATGAATTTCCATGCAAGTTCTATCATAGTGGAGCAAAATGTTACCAAGGAGACAACTGTAAATTTTCACATGATGATCTGACTAAAGAAACAAGGAAACTTTTGGACAAAGTGAGTAATATTTTTGCATCTTGATTACGGATTCATTTGACTTGAATCATGTTTTATAAGTCATAGTTTATAAAACTCTGCTGAGAGATCAAGGACTTGTTAGTTTATGTTTTATTCTATTAATGTAATGTGTTAGAAAAGCAGGAATATTGGACTAAGAATTAAGAATCTTTTGTTCTTAAAAGATTAAATTATGTGATGTATATGAAACACTTCATACCACTCCTAGTAAATAGTAAATGCTCAATAGTGACACCTGTTATAGTATCCTTTACTTATTAATGATAGTAAGTAATACAATTGCCTTAACCTTAAAAAAACAGAATCTTTTGTTCTTATCATTGTTCTGGCATTTAAAAACCTAATTTTTTCAACCAGTCCCTCATAAATTTTATTTCTCTCAGTTGAGCTTCTGTTCAAATGCAGTTTATTTATTTTCCAATTTTACTGAGATATAATTGGCATACAGCACTGTATAAATTCAAGGTATACAACATAATGATTTGACTTACATACATCTTGAAATGATGATCACAGTAAGTTTAGTGAACATCCATCATCTCACATAGATACAAAATTAAAGAAGTAGAAAAGATTTTTTTCCTTGTGATGAAAACTCTTGGGATTTACTCTCTTAACAGCTTTTATATAGAATATACAGCACTGTTAATTACATTTACCATGTTGTACTTTACATCCCTAGTACTTATTTATCTTATAGCTCGAAGTTTGTACCTTTTTAGCACCTTCATGCAGTTCTTCCTCCCACTACCTTGGTAACCACAAAATTTGACCTCTAGAAAAGCTAATTTACTTTAAGAAATATCCTTTACCTCTTTGAACCTCATATTCTTTATAAAAAAGTAGTTAGCTATCTCTGATCTATTTCAACTTTAATATTGTATTTTTCTATTAACAAAACTAGTTTACTCAAGTCTTCACAGTTTTAAGTGTGAGGAAGAAAGCTTGTTTTGAAATAGTAATCCTTGCCAATTATTTTTAGGTGTTGAATACTGAAGAAGAAGCTACAAATGAAGATGAAAGAGAGTTAGAAGAACTTAGAAAGCGTGGCATAACTCCTCTTCCCAAACCGCCTCCAGGAGTTGGGCTTCTGCCAACCCCACCAGAGCATTTTCCCTTTTCTGATCCCGAAGATGATTTTCAGACAGATCTCTCTGATGATTTCAAGAAAATTCCATCTCTCTTTGAAATAGTTGTAAAACCTACTGTGGATTTAGCACATAAAATTGGGAAGAAGTAAGTTAAATTTTTCAAAAAATGGCTGCATTTTCCCCCTAAAAATTCTTATTAAGAAACTAACTTGTATTCCATGTCAATCATATAATTAAACTTAGGTAGAGGTAGCAGATGTCTGGCATGCACCCCAACTGCTGCTTCCCACTTCCTTTTTGCCCCACCCTCTGCTGCCTGCCACGCCATCAGGGCTTTTCTGTACAGAATCCTTAACACAGCTTCAGAAACCTCTCCACACACTAATCCTGAAGGGCACTGCCAGGTGGATGGAACTGGCATTCCTACCACCTTGTTACGAGGCAGCACTGTCACTGATAACATCTTCAAATAGTGGGTAATATGTCTCCAGCATATTCATTCTTTTAGAGAAGTCGTTCCTTGGGCTATTAGAGGAAAACCTCTGGATAAGGCTGCATCCAAGTTTGCATTTTCCGGTCCTGCTTCTCATCCACCAGGGTCTGTGCACCTGGGCTCTAAGTCCCATTGTTGATTATTCTTTTAATCCTGAAGACTCGGGGAAGCAGTGAGATCTCAGCAATTGAGGAATAAGAAATCTGTAGCAAATATCACAGTTAATATGAGCCATTAAAACTATTTCTGTTGGACTCCCCTGGTGGCGCAGTGGTTGAGAGTCCACCTGCCGATGCAGGGGACACGGGTTCGTGCCCCGGTCCGGGAAGATCCCACATGCCGCGGAGCGGCTGGGCCCGTGAGCCATGGCCGCTGAGCCTGCGCATCCGGAGCCTGTGCTCCGCAACGGGAGAGGCCACAACAGTGAGAGGCCTGCTTACCGCAAAAAAAAAAAAAAAAAAGTATTTCTATTAAAGTCAAGAAGAAGACAAGTCTGTCCGCTGCTTGGCTAAATATTACAGATTAGATCCTAGTCAATGCAAAAAGAGAAAGATATAATAGATATGATTAGAAATGGTGGGGCAGACTCATTATTTGGGCATTTTCCCTTAGTGAACCCAAAGGAATCACTGACAAAACTATTAGAAGTTGTACAGTTGTTCCTGGGTGTCTGAGGAGGATTGGTTCCAGGAACTCCATGGATACCAAAATCCACAGATGCTCAAGTCCTTTATATTAAAATGGTGAAGTATTTGTGTATAACCTTCATACATGCTCCCGTATACTTTAAATAATCTCTGGATTATCTGTAATACCTAATACAAGGCAAATGTTATATAAATAGTTGTAACTACAATGTAGATACTATGTAAATAGTTGCTGGAGTACAGCCAATCAAGTTTTGCTTTCAGAACTTTTTGCAGTTTTTTTCTTCTGAATATTTTTGATCTGCGGTTGGTTGAATCTGTGGATGCAGAACCTGCCGATATATATGGAGGCCCAACTGTAATTAAATTAGTAAGATGCCCAGAAAGAAGAGCAACATTCAAAGACTAAAACCTTCTCATGTCAAGCAATAACCAATTAGAAATTATAATACAAGCAGTACGTTTATGTACCATAATTCTAATTTTGTTATAAAAAAGGTCTGTGTGCGCCTAGAAAAAGGATTAGAAGAGAACCAATCAAAAATTTTATCTCTGGGTGATAGGATTAGAGATGACTCATATTTATCTTTGTATTTTTCTATATTTTTCAAGACATCACTATTAAGTTTTAGAACAGATGATAGCAGCAATTTAGAAAACTTGTGTGCTAAAATGAAGGCAAGACACCTATGTTGGTGTTTCTACTTATAGATACTATGGAATAAATTGCTTCTTAAAAATATAGTTTTCTCTTCTGATACTGTAAAACATGCAACCAATATCTATTTAGAAATGTAACATTCTTGTTTGCCTCTGTTCTTTGAACTAAGAAATATTATTCTTTTGTCTACAGGCCACCAGCATTTTATAACAGTGCCTCACCACCAGGACCACAATTTCAGGAAAGCAGCCCACATACTCAACATATGTATAGTTCTGGGTCAAGTCCAGGTCCCGGACCTAATATGTCTCAGGGACACAGTAGTCCTGTGACGCACCCAGGCTCCCCTGGACATCATCCGTGCGCAGGACCTCCTGGTCTACCAATGCCGCAGAGCCCACCTTTGCCGCCTGGTCCACCTGGGATTGTAGGCCCTCACAGTCAAGCGGGAGTACTTGTTCAACCGGATACACCTTTGACACCACCAAATATGAGTGGCGCTTACCATTGCCCTGGCTTTCCAGAACACATGATGAAAGTACCTAGAGAGAATCACTGTTCTCCAGGTTCATCACACCTGCAAAGTCCTGGTGAAATGCAGCTCAATACCAATTATGAGTCCTTACAAAACCCAGCTGAGTTTTATGATAATTACTATTCACAGCATGCTGTACATAATTTTCAGCCACCCAATAACTCTGGTGGTAAGCTTACCTTTTGAAATAACTCATTTCTAACTTAAAATATCTGGAGTCCTATTTTTCTTTAACAGCATGGAAAGAATGCATGTTTTAAATAAAGCAACGTAAAATGTGATGAAATTGAAACATTAAAATATGATTTAAATTTAACCAAACATTTGTAACAGTAGACCTTTAGATAACCTTGAAAAGTGCTTACAATCACATAATAATCTGATAATCAAATGTGATATTATTGTAACTCCATTTCTTACAACTCAACAGTGGTACTTGTCTAGTGGAGTTTTATGCTAAATCAGTGTCTCTTTCCGTGTTATGTACGTAGATGGGACGTGGCATGGTGAATTTGCCCAGCATCAGCCTCCTGTCGTTCAAGACTCACCTACCCGCGGGAGTGGGTCTGACAGCAGCAGTAATGTGACAGGCCATGGCCCCCTGCCTGCACCAGGTCTCCTCCCTGCAGTGCAGAGAGCTCTTTTTGTTAGACTTACTCAGAAATACCAAGAAGATGAAGAACCAGGCAGCACCCAACCTCAGAGGGCACCAAGCAAGGAAGAAGGTGTGTCAGGTGGTATGATAGCATCTTACCTATTCGGATCACTCAGTTCCTGAAATGGTCTTGAATAAGTTAAAATTTGAAAAAGGAGTTCCTGTGAACTATCTATTCTATTTCCAATTTATCTCATAGCTCCTATCTTCTTGGGATTGATTGTAGTTTCCAGTGCCATTGATGCATTAGTAGTTAATTGCAAAGGGTTTGATTTGAAGCAATAAAGAGACTGAAGCTGGAGTGTGAGGCCTGGGCAAGCGGACTTGCTATTATGCCTTTTTTCTTTCTTCTTTTTTAAAGAAAAGAAATAGAACAGGAACCAGATACCTTCCAGTTCAGGAATTTTAAGCTGTAACTCAAGCTCAAAGTTATTTGATTATTAGATTTTCACGGGCAGAGGCTGTATACTTCAGGTTCTGCTATGTTATTAAGGAATATTATTTTTAATGTAAAAGACTACGTGGGGACACTAAGTTTCCCTTAGTATTTTTGATATCGATAAGTGTATAGCAATTAGCTAACTCAGTTAAGGGCAGAGAACTTTAAATCACCCAGTTCTTCTTATGAATTACAAAATTGATGTGTTTGGCCACTCTTAAACATGAAATTTAGGGCTTCCCTGGCAGTCCAGTGGTTAAGAGACTGCACTTCCACTGCAGGGGAGATGGGTTTGATCCCTGGTCTGGGAAGTTTTGCATACCTCGAGGTGCAGCCAAAAAACAAAACCCCATGAAATTTATGAATAACTATGTAAAACTAGATAACACTAGGTAGCTACAAGCTATTATATAAACATTGTTATGTTTTCAAAAAAGGTGTTATTAACTCTTCATTTATTTAGCATGACAGGGAAATGAGGAATTTCTAATAAGTTAATTCCTGTAAAATTTATGTGTACTCTTTTAGGTGCTAATTTTAATACGCAACCATTTTAATGGTAATCTTTCTTTAAAGTAACACAGTTTTATGTTTTCATAAATAAGAAAATTAAAACTTTTCTACATGATATAAAATTTTATACTATAATACTATAAAATTGGTAATGTTTTATGAGGCTTGTTTTCTCGGAATACAGAAAACTGAAACAGCTAGGTTTTTTGTTCATTTAGAAATTTTATCGCCTTTATAAATTTTATTTGTCCTTTGATAAAATGCTCATAGAAACCTCTTAACTATCATTTTCTGTCTAATATCTGCTTTCCATTGACCTTTCTCTACTGTTCTACTTTCTTTCTGCTCTATATTCATTCTTATTCCAAAAAGAATTTAAGACTGCTTATAAAATACATTGATATGAAAGTGAAAATAAAATAGCATCTTACCTATTTGGATCAGATTTGGATTGTCTTACCTATCTGGATCAAGTACCAAATTCTATGAGGAGTGAAGCTCCTATACAGAAATATTTAAAATAACTACAACAGCTGAAAGTGAATCACAAGTCTAGCTCTAGACTTCCTGGAAGTCAAAGGAAAAAAAAAAAAAAAGAGATCCGGTGTCTAGAAGTAGTTTTATCAATCAGACACTGAGATATGAGTAAAACTTTTTACCATGTGCTATAATATTGATATACTATTTTAAGCCATATCCCCACCCTAAATACGAGTGCTTGTTTTATTTGTTGCTGTTGTTTTGGTTTTGGTTTTGGCTTAAACAACAGATATTTATTGTCTCACAGTTGTGGGGGCCAGGAGTCTGAGATCTAGGTGTCGGCAGGGTGGATTCCTTCTGAGGGCTGTGAGGGAAGGATCTGTTCTATGTATTTTTTTTTTAACATCTTTATTGGAGTATAATTGCTTTCCCAAGTGCTTGTTTTGTCAGCACTCTTCTGTTCAAACTAAGTGTGTAACACTAACGTTCGACGCTGTGGAAACACATTAGTGAGCAGTGAGATGAGGTAAAAGTGAGAATATATATGCTGTTCTATTGATCCAAGATATTCTAGGATATGTATGAGTATGTGTGTGTACATATGTTAGTGTATGTGTATATATATAGGTATATATACACATATACACATATATGTATATGGTGTTTTAATGGAGAGGAAGGAGACTGCCCTCCTGAAGCATCAGTTTTTATTCCCTTCTCTACTAGAGAGAAGACCTCTGATGGTTAAGTGTCTTAACATTGTGCCCAATACACTAGGGTTACATAGGCTTTAAGAGTAAGGCCCAAAGTGTTCTCGTAAAGTTAAAGTATATAAATTTTAGGCTGTTAGTTTTCTTTGTTGTTTTTAATTTAATGTTTGAATAATTAATATATTCACACAGGTCAAACATCTAAAACTATAGTATGAGTGAAAAGTCCCCACCTGAGCCCACACTTGCTCAGTTCCCTTTGCTTCCTTAACCATCATTGTTAGTGTTTTGTTTTCTTTCCAGGTATTTTTTTTTATAGCTCTCTCTTGTTATCCTGATAAATCCAGAGCTATGAAGTTTAAGGGATTAAGCTAGGAAGTTAGATCCAGAGCTATGAATTAAAGAGAGCCAAAACATTTTGGTATTCCTTTTCAAGAGTGTTTTCCCTTCTCTCCCAGCTCTGTCTTACCACACATTTCTGAGCTCCCTTTGACCAGTTGGAATGAAAGGTTCAGACTGTTCTCTGACTAGAAGGACATTACACATGTTCTAATATCATACTTCTTTCTTTATAAAGTATAGTGACTGAATTGTTAATTGTTATACCACATCTTATCTTGTTCCAGTGTTGAAACTCTGTCATTTCTATGATGCGTTTTCTTGAAGTTAGACTACACTTATTCAGAAATAGTATATGTGTTTTTTTCATCTTAATTAAGGCCAAATATGAATGCTTCATTCTTTACCATAGTTTTTGTCTGCATTTAGATGATACTGTTAACTGGTATTCCAGTAGTGAAGAGGAAGAAGGAAGCAGTGTCAAGTCAATACTGAAAACATTGCAGAAACAAACAGAAACTTTAAGGAGTCAACAACAACCTTCCACAGAACTCAGCACTCCTACTGATCCAAGACTTGCTAAAGAGAAAAATAAAGGAAGCCAAGTGGTTGACCCTAGACTTAGGACTATCTCAAGGCAAGACGTTAGAAAATCTTCTGAGTCTACCCCACTGGATCTTAGACTTGCATGGGATCCCAGGAAATTAAGAGGGAATGGAAGTGGTCACGTAGGTTCTTCTGTTGGTGGAGCAAAGTTTGATTTACATCATGGAAATGCTGGCCCTAATGTCAAACACAAAAGAGGAGACGATGACGATGAAGATACTGAAAGAGAACTGAGAGAAAAAGCTTTCTTAATACCTTTGGATTCTTCCCCTGGTATAATGCTGCAGGATCCAAGGTCACAACTGCGACAGTTTAGTCACATTAAAATGGATATTACCCTAACCAAACCCAACTTTGCAAAACACATCGTGTGGGCTCCAGAAGACTTACTTCCAGTCCCTTTACCTAAACCTGACCCAGTATCTTCAATCAATTTACCTCTGCCCCCTCTTATAGCTGATCAGAGGCTCAGTAGGTTGTGGAATACAAAAAGTGATCTTCGTCAAAGCACAGTGCCCACTGATGCAAAACTAGCAGCCAAGGCCAAAATTAACACAGCAAACAGAGAAGGCTACCTAGAACAATTTGGAGATGTACATAGTTCAGGAAGTAAATTAGGAGACCCTAGGCTGCAAAAAAATTTTGATCCTAGACTTCACAGATTGCATAGTACAGAGTCTCATCAAGCAGGTATGAAGGATTCACATACATCAAAGGGTGCCCCTCATGTAGCCAGATCAAACTCTGGTTCATCACAGCCCTTAGGGGCAGTATCTAGCAATTCTGGTCCTGGGGCTTTGCCTCCATATGCCCCTAAACTCTCATCTTCAGCTGGCCTTCCCCTGGGAACTCCAGGTTCAGTCCTTAGTGCTATTAGTTTGTATGACCCTAGGGAGCATAGTTCATCATCTACATCAGAGCCAGCAACAGAAAATGCAGAGAGCCAGAAAAAAAGTGGTGGTTTAAAAAGTAGTGATAAAAACGAGCCTCCTACTGGAGAAGCAGTCCTACCACAGAAAATCGCTCCAAACGTGGACGTCCCTGTTGATGGGCCAGCTGACCCAGAGGCAGATATTCTTGGGAGTTCCGGTACCGTTCAGGTCCCAGCAGTGCACAGTCTTCCGATTCAGGCATTAACAGGCTTAATTAGACCCCAGTACAGCGATCCAAGACAGTCAAAGCAGCCGGGTCAGGTGAGCCCCACCCCAGATGATGACCCTCGTAGAGCAACAGATGACAAATCTCTGAAAGAGGTTTTTAAAACTTTTGATCCAACTGCTTCACCGTTTTGTTAGCTATTGTGTAATTAAGCAGTTCTTGTCACTCTTGTGACTATTGCAGTCCCCTGCTGTTTTGTAACTGGTTTACCTCTATAGTTTATTTATTTTTAAATTATAAACACTTTTCAGCTGCTAGTATCAGAACCACATGAAGTTATATCCTCTAAAGCCTGTGGTATTTTATATAATATTTTTATAATTTTAAGAGACTGTAGTAATTGACATAGAAACCTATATATCACGTTAGCTTCAGTAAAAGTAACTTTTATTGTAAATAAACCATCATGAATTCAACACTCTGCCTGAATATATGCCAGTTGTCTTTCATAATCAGTGTTTAGATAAACGATTACCACTTTTATATGGTTATTAGTTTCAAGCAATATAATGTACATTACTTTTCAGAAACAGTATTTTGACTAGGATCCTCTTTGTCAACACAGAACCGATTAATATGTAACGCTGACTGCTAGCTAAAATGTAAAATGACGTAAAACATTTTTAAAATCATAATTAGCAGAGCAGTTCATGTTTAAGGGCACCACTTTTATTAGTACTGGCAATATTATTTGTGTAAATGAAGCATTTGAATGTTGTACCTTTTAAAAGTATTTTATGGTATACTGTATCATAGAAGTTGGAGATATATAAATAGAATGTTTTGCTAAAATGAAAAATTCCCGAGTTCTCTAACATCACTTTTTAATTTTTCGTATTAATAGTTATGAGTTACTGCTGTGTTCCATTATGATGTTTATGCGTTTCGATGTTTTTTGTCTTTAGCAGCATAATTTATATTACTTTTTCAAATGATGTAGCTGCAATAATTGTATTCATCATGACTTTGGCAATTTTTAACAAACTTTTAAAAGATCCAGTGAGTCTGTGGTGATTATTTCATTGATAATGTTTTAAATGTCCAGGTTCTTTATTTTTTCTTAAATAGCGAGAAAACACAGAGATGGTATAGTCAACTGTATATGGCTACCAATAAAGAACCTCTTTCAGATCTCACCTGACTGGCATTCTGTAACAGAGGAGACTGCCTGGTGTTTTAATGTATTCAATGTCGTCATAGTTCGGAAACCTCCTGAATTGATTAGAGGTTGTATTTTTATGAAAAATAATTTGTACTCATTCTTGTATATTTATTGCAGTATATAAATAATGGCAACCCTACCTGTTTTATACATATATTATTTATAACTAAAACTAAGTAGTACACTTAGTTTTCAGGCTAAGTGTATATATTAATATCTTGAACTAGAGGTATGTGACAGTATTTGCTAGTAACAACTCTAAAAGGTAACTTGAAAAGGAGTATTTCATTATAAAAGATCATGGAAGTAGAGGAAATCAGTCCTTGAGAAGTGATTTTTAAAATATTTATGTGGGAACCTAACACTCAGATAGCATATGGTTTAATACTAATGTATATCCTTTCTATTCCCTTCTTCACTTTTTACTTTTTTTGCCCTGATTCCGTGCTTAAATGGGGTTGCAGTTAAGTGAACAAGAATCCTGCCTGCCTACCTAAGAAGTTCATTGTGTTCTAAGTGGAAGGACAGTTGTTCAAGGGAATGTGAGTTCCTACTATTTATACTTTGGTTACATTGTAGCCTAAAGTGGTTCTGGATAATGTTTTGGGGTTAAAAAATGCAGTTTAAAGCCATGATAGAAAGAATTTTCTGACTTACTATCCAAACGAACTTTATTGTTAATTGAAAAGTCAATAAAATGGATAAAACTGACAGAAAAAAATATATAGACACATTTATATTCCTAAGAATAATATTCCTTTATCAGGATAAAATCAGTAAAATTGCTGAATTTTAGTAATTAAATTGAAAATTTTAGCAAATCTTTAATTCATGATTTTATAATTATTGTAAGTGATGCTGTTTACATTTAAAATATCACACAAAAAAAGATAATTTGGATGTTAAAGATCAAAATGGAATCCAAATTTTTTTCCAGATTCTTAACAGAAGATCCTTTTTACTAAAAGAGATATTAAAAGATTAATTTAAAAGTAAGGTTTAAAAACCATTAATACTTACTTACTAAGTAAGTTCATTTACTTAGTATTCTTGAGCCCCTGTTACATCGGCTAGTGGCCTAGAGGCTATTTTACAAGAAAGTTGGAACTTACCTTCAAATTTAACAATATATTTTTTGTGAAAATGTTTTATTTATGTTTAAAATAATGATTTTTTATTTGTAATGCTTTTTAATTGAGATAACTTTAGGGAATATTCTATTATATCCTATCAACCTGGATTATCTTAATATCCTTTTTCTTTTTTTTTCTTTTTCTTTCTTTTTCTTTTCCCATTTTCTTACCAAAATTTAATAAGTAGCCGTTCTCTCTAATTAATAAGCTCCTTGTAAGGTGAATTGGTGTTTTTAGAATCCATCTAATTTGATTTACACTATTACACTGAAAAGTACATTATGGCCCTATTCTTGGAAGCCAAACATTTACAGATAACAGAAATAACTGTGTCTTTAAAGAGTCTGCTAGACTCATTGGTTGAGATGTAACTTAACTATTCATACTGGTTTGTGAGAGTTTTATACCTGTTCCCTTTGATGTTGAATAGAGTGGGATATATCAGGGTGTTGAATTGGGATATCCAGATGATCATAATTTAGATTGAGCAGCTACTTTCCCATGTCTTGTTTACTTTACTCCCAGCTCCTATCTCTGGAGCTTCCCTAGTTAGGACCTCATTCTGAATCTTGAAAATGAACCAAATGTTGGAGTGATTTCAAGCTCTGCCTCAGCAGTTAGGTCTGTTGCCGTACAGACCCTCTGTGTTACCCAGCCGTATGCACTAAACCCCAGAATTAGGTTGCAACCAAAGTAGCCTAATTATGAAATGATGTTTGCTTAGGTTTGTTTGTCTTTTAACTTGCCGTAGGAGTTTAGTAATTTTCCTTGCTAGTCGTACTTACTTTAAGAGTAGAAGAATAGTTGATTAGTAAAAAAAAATCCTGTATGAGTGTTCGTATAAGCTACTTGCTGAATTAATTAGGAGAGAGAGAGGGAGGAAAGGAGAACTTATGAGGGCTAGAGGTTTATGACAATGAATTCATATTCTTGTTCTGAATTGATTTGTAGGTGTTTTATCTTAATGTCTAGTTCGTTTTCTGTGAAATGGGTATAATTTTGACTGTTTACAGATTTGATGTAAGGAGCGAAGTAATTATCATTTTTAAGTATTTGTAAATATAAAGTTGCTTTATGACTTTCACAAACATAATCATTACGTTCCCACTGGGTTTGCATTAAGTTGTACAGATTCCGAAATAACATGATATGGTTTGTGTGGTGTACCAGTTCTATGAAGTTTCAGATGATACACATTTGAGACACAGTAGAATTGCCTGAGAAGTTGTTTCAGAGAATATTAACCCATCAAGTTGGCAATTTCCTTAAACATTTTGTGTATCAGTAAAACACAGGACTTTCCTATTTTAGAGCTCTGTGGACTTGTAGTGTCTATTCAAGATCTGACCGCTCTGCCCATTTTATGCAAGTTGGATATTGATGGAGGGTGAAAATCCTCTGATAGTCAGTGTCGTATGACGTATTTGCTTGAATCATAGCACGTGTGTCGTGGGCGAAGTGGCCAACTCAGTCAATATAAGGACTGTTGGCTTTTAGAAACACTAGGGATATTTACTCCCACCTCTTAATATATATTTCTGCAAGCATGTGACATTGAGGTCTTTCTTAGTGACCATTTGCTTGATATTGATAAAGGTACATTTTCCTTTGGTTAATGGCATCTTGACGTTCGGAAGTTCCTAGGGATCTAGATGTGAGGGCTTGTCGGTGTATTTCCATTTGCACAGGACAGAGTCTTACGGTGGAGATGTTCTCCCTGAGCTCACCCTTCTGGGCTGAGGGCTACACCTCAGAGGGGTTGTCTGTGCTCAAGGCTGTACCTCGGCGAGGTGGTCTGCAGTCAAGCAGACCACTGATAGAGTGCCTGCAACCTTCAATATTGGGCTTTCTGTGAATCTCTAGAATGAAGAGTCGTAATTATCTTTTCAGAAATGGTTTGGTAGCACTTGATAATGTTATGTTCAAAATTTACTGGTCATTAGTAAACTTAATTAGTTTAAATAAGGCTGAGTTTAGGAAATTTAAGCTTTGACAAAATGTAACCAAACAGGGTCTGAGTGTTTAAAGCTGTTTTTCTCACTTATGTGTCAGGACTTGGTGTTTATGGAATGTCTCTTCCCGAAGTAGCTTATGTGATTTGCAGAACCGGCGCCAGTAGCTACCAATCGCTGTTACTGCTGGCGTTATGTTTTCGAGTATGTTATTTATTAGCAGTGTCTGCCAGTTGTAACAAAATCCAAATTAACCTGCCTTTCTTGGAAAGGACACATACCTAAGAAAGGACTTTAAGTTACTGTCAACATAACGTTTAGAATTTCTCATTTTAAAATAAGAAATAAAAAGCACATTTTAAACTGTATTTTATGCTTTTGGAGGCAGAACCCATATGTGTCTCCTTGCTTCTCTGTTTTCCCATTGCAGCAAGCCTAGTTCTACGCACACCGTGGGTGCTTTGTTCCCAACGTCCATCCAAGTTTAGATTTTACAGGTGCTGTCATCTGTTAGAGTAGATGCGGCAGAGCCATTCCATGATCGTATTAGAAAGAGTACAATCATAAATTATACCTCCTTCAGTAGACACAGGGCACCAACCTTCTCTTTTTTTGTCTCCCCTCCCCACCTCCCACCCAAACAATGTGAAAGTAGGGTTATGGCAGCTTTACTTAGGAGTTATATGTTTCTACAATAGTTCGTAATTCTATGAGTCCTCCAGACTTACAAGATAATTTTACTACTTCGTTGTGGAAGTTTGAATATATCAGTAATTTATCCCCATAGATCTATGAAGGGTTCTTTCTGTAATCTGAAAGAACTCCATGCTAGAGTCTTACGTTTTTATGTTAAAATATATTTCTCTAATTTCCCCCTTCCTATTCTCCTCAAAATTCAACCAAAATTATGAAGATATGCCTAACCTAGTGAATTTCCAATCGTATTTTATCCTAAGACCATTAACTTACCCTTTCAAGTCATGAATTGGACTCTGAATCTGGGTCTTGTGTCTTGTCCTTAAACACCCTTCATTACCCTTTAGAACAGAACAGTCATGTGCTACAGTTGTGAGCATAAAGGAAATCCGTTTTCTCCAACAACTATGAGTTCTTGGAACAATATCTTGTAGCTTGGTTTATCATTAGATCTCTTGTTTTTTAAACTTAGAATTTATGAGAAAAAAAGTTAATATATAGCTTGTTATGGCATTTTAGAAAAAAATCAACCCTGTGAATTATCCGGCTCCACGCTCCTTGGCTCACTGCTCTACTGATTTTAATGCCTCTGTGAGGGCATTAAGGTTGAGAGGAATGGTGAAATTTGTGTTAGATAATATTATTTTGTCACTGATGTGATATATAGGTTATTGTAAAAGAATTAAATACACACAGACCCAATTTTTGAAAATTAGTCATGTTGTTCCCAAACTTCCATTACAAGCAAGATCTTGGGGTTTGTTGTCCGTGATAGACTCTACATTTTATATGCTTTTTAAATAGAGAAGGTGAAAAATAATTAACTAGTATTGCAGGTAAGAGGTTTTAGTCCACCTCTATTTTATAGGAATTTGCCCTCCAAATGTTTGAGAGAGAAGTCACATAAGATAGGAGAATATCTTTTCCTGAAGGAGAATGAAATTTCCTTTAAAAGTGACAATCAAGAAATAGTCATTTCTAGACTTACTTGCCAAAGTTTTTAAAAAATTTATGTTTCTTACCGTAAACCCAGTGCTCCTCCACCAAGGATTCAGAAAGGGCTCAGTATAAATCCAGGGTTCTAGGCCATTTTGTTTTTAGTCTAGGGCTGCTATGCTTGCACATGGTAAGGGCATTGATGGCACTTGTGTCCTAGGATGTCATGTGTTTGTGTGTTTGGTAGGAGGTGGTGTTGTGTCCAGATTCCTGGTCGCCCACTTTCTATCAGATTTACAAGCACCATCTGTAAGGTAGGCTGAAATCCAGATTAAACCTATGCAGTATGAAGTAGTGGGTTTTTTTTTTTAACTTCCTACTCTTAATTATTTCAGTTCCCCACATTGTATCTCAAATGGTGGGGAAATGCTGCCTTGACTGTTTCACTTTGGAGGTTTTTAATAGATGCCAATTTAGTAGATTAACTAAATTATTAACCAACTGTCTGTTCAAAAGATACCAGCAAAGGGTGTACTTTGCTGAACTGATAAATTATTCTACATGAGGACTAACAGATCCCTTGGTAACATCAGGAATATCTTTTTTTTCCCCTTCTCATTTACTAAAAACTTTTCTAAGTTGAATTCTGTTGTTGCAAGTTTCTGTAGTTTTCTTCTGTGACATCTTTCTATTGTCTGACTTTAAATAAAAATGTTTCTAATAATATCTGTCTGGCAGTGCATTGCTTTGCTTTAATAAATCTTCAGTAGTTAAAGATAGAGCACTGGGGAGCCGCGTACTCGTATGAGAGTTTGTAAATGGAACACCTCCAGGTCTTCCTGAAAGAAGGGGACAGCAGTAAACTGTCCTTCAGGTTATCCTTAGTGCACAGAGAGTGTGCTTCACTTAACCACAGAGATGAACAGCATTTAAGGCCCTATCCTGCGTAAGGGAGTATCTCTTACATTAGCTTAAATCAATTTTCTGTTAAAAGATCTGAATCTGAGAGGTTGCTAGCAAATGTAATGCTTGGTGTAGAACAAGAGCTCTTCAGGGTCAAAATAGGATCTCATTGCAGGAAAGGCTCTCAGAGAGCAACTGGTCATTCTTCCCTCCAAGATCAGGAGCAACAAAGAAGTGGCTAGTCACGCTTCCCTCAAAGGTCAGGAAGTATCATTAAAAGGTGTTTTCTGACTTCTGTTCTAGTATGTTCAATGGCCAAGGGCACCCTGTCTCAAATAAGGGAACCTAGTAGACTACTGGATTTAATTACGGAGCAACTCAGATTATCAGAAACTTCTTCCTTGAGAGCTAGCGTGATCTGGTCCTGGTGCAGTCTCTCCTGAGCAGTGCAATGCGGGGCGAGTTAGGACTTCAGTGAGTATCACCTTCCTCAAGGACAAAATGGGGACTCATCACTTATTTAAGAAAGATTGTTTGAGCACTTAGCATTTGCTATTATGTTTTGAGTTACAGAGATGGGTAAGATAGACTGCTTTTTAAATCAGACTTACTACAAAGTGAGTGAAGTCACAGTGCTTTGTGGCTAATATCAAATGATCAAGTGCACAAGGATATATTTTAGAAAATTACAAGGAACAAAAAAAAAAAGTATGGTGGACATAATGTTACATAATTCTTTCAAAGCAAACCATGCCCGTCTCTAACATCCTCACATTGGTCATGGCTCTGCCCCTTAAACTTCGTCCTCCACAATGGCACATTCGTCTGCCCAACATTTTAGAGCCCAAAAGTGTTTATGATAATTACAGTAAAACCTCAATAAATGCTAGTTTAGTGATGGGCAGTGTGCTTGGGGATTAATTAAATAAATATTCACCATGTGAGGAACATGCTGGTTACTTTTTTCTACTACGATATATTCTTGGATACCCCATCAATAAAATACTCAACAAATATCTTTATTGAGATATAATTGACATGGAACATTCTATTAGTTTCAGGTGTACAACATAATGATTCAATTTATATATGTATTGTAAAATGATCACCACAATAAATCTAGTTAACATCCATCACCCCACAGTTACAAATTTTTTATCTACTCTCAACAACTTCCAGATATGCAATACAGTGTTATTAACTGTAGTCACCATGCTGTATATTACATCCCAGGACTTACTTATTTTATAACTGGAAGTTTGTCCCTTTTGACCCCCTTCACCAGCTTTGCACCCCACCCCTCCCTGCCCCAGCCTGCCTCTGGTAACCACTGATATGTTCTCTGTATCTCTGAGTTGGCTTTTTGTTTTTGTTTTTTAAATTCCACATATAAGTGAGATCATTCAGTATTTGTCTTTCTCTGTCTGTCTTACCTCACTTAGCGTAATGCCCTCAAAGTCCATCCATGTTGTCACAAATAGCAGGATTTCCTTCTTTTTTTATGGCTGAAAAATATTTCACACTATGCACATGTGCCACCTCTTCTTTATCCATTCTTCCATTGATGAACACTTAGGCTGCTTCCATGTCTCAGCTATTGCAAATAATGCTGCAGTGAACATCAAGGTGCATAGACCTTTTCCTGTTAGTTTTGTTTGTTTGTTTCCTTCAGGTAAATATCCAGAAGTGGAATTGTTGGACCGTTGGTAGTTCTATTTTTAATTCTTTAAAGAGCCTCCATACTGTTTTCCGTAGCGGTTGAAGCAATTTACATTCCCACCAGTAGTGCACAATGATTCTTTTTTCTCCACATTTCCACTAACACTTGTTATTTCTTGTATTTTTGATAATAGCCATTCCGACAGGGCTGAGGTGATACCTCGTGGGTTAGATTTGCACTTCTCTGATGATTAGCAATATTGAGCACCTTATCATGTACCTGTTGGCCATCTGTATGTCTTCTTTGGAAAAATGTCTCTTCAGATCCTCTGCCCATATTTTAATCAAATTGGTTTTTTTTCTTCTGCTATTCAGTTGCATGAGTTCTTTATATATTTTAAATATTAACCCCTTATCAGATGGATGGTTTGCAAGTATTTTTTCCCATTCTGCAGGTTGCCTTTTCATTTTGTTGACGGCTGATAAATATTTATTGACTGAATGGACTAATTTCAACTTAGAAAGGCTTTGGAAAGACTCACACACTTGCAGTTATCTTCTCCTGCATGTGGAGTACCTAGTGAGTGAGAAAGAACAAAGATTGGTCTTGTTCTCAGATCTCCAATCAGCTGCTGAAGCTGGAATTAGACCAGTGAAGTATGGTCACCACTGTCACATTGATGGCATCCAAGGAAGTGAAAAGACCAAAGTGTTCCTATAAAACAAAGCAAAATTCCAACATAGGATTTATTAGCCATAACCACAGACGAGCACATGTTTCCATTGATCTTACAGGCATGTAACCCGGCAGGTCTCTCAAGGATCCCTAAGTGCCTTTAATTATGCTTAGAAGCTCTTTTCCCAAAAGTGAGCCAAGCCTCTCTACATCCCTGATATCTACCTCCTCCCCCTAAGTAGCATCAGAAACAGTCCTTAAAAGATGTGTCATTTTTCAAATTATTAACGGACTTTCTCTTTTGTCTTTTGGAGTTTGCAAACTCTTGCCTCATTGGCTTGTGACAGCCATCCAACTGGGATAGTGAAGTGAAAGAGAAGAGACCATTATGGCTTGTTACAAGGAATACAAAGAGAATGAAGGTAATATTCAGCTTTAACACTCAAAAATGGGATTTTGCAGCAATATCATAACCTGGTTTGAAATAATTATCTGAATTCCTTTATCACCCCTGCAATATATCAATGACCAGAGTTTTGCTTAAAAAGGGGGCAAACAAAAGAGAAATGTGGTGGAGGAAGGAAGCCTTTTTCTTTCTATCCCTGGAGAATTCTAAGAAAAAGTATAAGAGGAAAGGAGAAGAGGGGATTGATCAGATGGGTGTCCAGAATTGTTTTCTGGGGGGTTGTGGGTAACGAGAGCTTTGATTTCTGTCTGAGATTCTGGGAGGAGACTGTAGTGCAGAGGTCCCATCACTGATGTGGGGCAGCCAAGGTTACATGGAAGTATTTGCTCAGGATGTCCTGATTCTCCTGGGGCACTCTCAAACCTGTGTGTCCGTGGGTGCCCTCTGTGATAAGATGTGGTGACCACACAGCAGAAGCCAAGGAAGGGATCATTAAGAGCTTAAGCCATTAGGAGCCAAGGAGAAGCAAAGGCTGTGAGGGCAGTTGTCTTATGCTCCCTGGGAGCACTTCCCAAGCCGAAGAAAGGGCCACAGTTTACCCAGGTGTAGATATGGCATGAGAGGCCAGTAGGTGTTGTGGACAGTGATCAGAGCAATGGATTTCAACCAGTGGCCACTCCAGGATCAGCACAAAGCTGCCGGGCTCACTACCCCTACCCCCAAGCCAAAAAATGTGTGTGCAAACTACAGGGCTCACTACCGAACCTCCCCACCTACCCCGCTCCGCCCCCCCGCCCACACACACCCCTAGATGCCATCTTAGGAGAGACTGAATCCTACTAAGCTTTTAAACCAGCTTGGACATCTAATTTTCTCCTGCTGATCATTGGGTGTGAACTCAGGAGAAAGGCCAGACAGTCTATTTTGTTATGGACAAAATAAGCAAACAAAAAACCTTTCCATATCTGAGTTGTGTGAGCTAAAATCTGCAACCCAAGAGACACTTACTGAAGAGCAGCTTACTTTCCATCAAGCATCTGGAGTTTGTAGTTCCCCCAGGCTCACGAGAGCAGACGGGGCAACAGAAGTTCAGTGTTTACTCTGAGGCCTCGTCCACTATTTCCATTGAACACTGGCTCAGAGAGAGTTCACCAGATGTCCAATTCTTACACAGAACCCAAGAGTTTACTGAGACCATATCTCATTACATGTTCCAGGAGGTGGTGTTGGCAGTTGAGTTACTGCCATCCATTTCCAGGAAGGCAGCAGACCCTGAAATTTGGCAATGTGTTGTTCAAGAGGGCTTCAGTATACACAGAAAGGAAGAGAGTGTCATCGGTGAGGCCAAGCAAGCATAGTTGTAAGATAGGTTAGATAGAAAATTAATTTAAATGAGTCTCAGAGGAAAAATAAAGGCTATGAATAAGGCTAAACTGTGGTTTCATTTAATGAACTGAATACAAGTTTAAGTACAACTAAAATGGACATAGTTGACCTAGGAAGCAGTGAGACAGCCTCACAAAGGTTTGCATTCGTTTTTACAACTGCTCTAAGACTGGTTTGGAAATCTTAAGTTGGTATTCTATCGAGGCCCCGTCTATGGGATTGGGTTGTCTCCTCAGTAAAATAATGCATTTAATTTGAGGAATGAAATTTCTTGTTCCAGATTCAAAATTATAAATATGTATGTTTCTGGATCTCTGTGTCCATTTTTTGTTTAAGTGTGTGTGTGTGTGTGTGTGTGTGTGTGTGTTGTGCTGACATACCAGATGTCCCAGTGTTTAGTTTAGTTTTGGAATCGGTGCCAGTTGCCTATTAGGTCCATATAATCAGGACAAGGTACCAGCTCAGTTCGGAGTTAAATGTAGGAAGTTAAGAGAAGCACCCTAATATTCTTCTGTGAATTAAGTGTAAATTATCTCAGGAGGCTACTAAGTCCCATGATAATGTTAAGAAATGTAGAAGGAAAAGAATGTTTTCTATCTCCTCAACATTCAAGTTCCTGAGTGTTCCAGTTTCAGTGTGCAGGGTTGTGAGGAAGAGGAAGACTGGCCTGCCTGTCCACTCCTTCTAAGTCCCCTCCTCCTGCCCTCTTCTGTTTTTTGATCTCCAGCCATACCTAGGTTTTTTACCAGTTTTTATTTCATTTTGTTTTAGAGAAGGGATTGTCCATCCTGCCTCCCCACTTTCAAATCTTGATCTGTCTCCTCCTTCCCCTAAGGATTTGCTTTTCCAGGCATCCCTTCCCTGTTCGGTCTCTGTATGGCGGCAACTTCACCTACACGTGTGCTATATCCCTCCAGTGAAAACTACTGAACATGACTTCTGCTCTGGTCATAATGTTGTAACAGGGACTGGATTTATCCTCCTCCTTTAAACAACTAGAAAACTGGATTAAAATACATGAAATTACTCTATTAGACATTGGACCAGAGTCCATGAAAGACATTGATATTTAAGAGAAGAAAAACAACTAAGGAAGCCCTGCAATCACCCCAGCTCTTTGCCTGTCATTACTTTCTGGACCACAGAGTAGGGAGGAGGATCCCAGGCAGTGCACAGCAGTCTCACTAAACGGAGGCAAAGATGGAAGCAGGAGGCAGAGGCAGCTGTGTGGCAGAGTTCTGGAGAGGAGAGAGCTAGCAGAAACAGAATTCCAGAAATATGTGTAGGGGTCCCCTTGAGTCTTTGTTGAACACTAAAATGTGAATTTGTGGAGTGAAACTCCACAAGGTTGGATAAAGAGTGGCTGGGGAGCTGTGAGTTATACGGTTCTAGGAACTCTTACCACCGCTAGGAATTGTTCAGGCTTCCTCCAGTCAGAGGGGAGAGTTCTCATTGATCACTTGAGTATGCAGCAGAGACTCCAGAAAGGCTGAAGCTTAATAGTAGGTTTCAATTATCCCTAAGGTAGAGACTACTCTCTGTCTGATATAACAAAGCTTAAAAATAAGGCTCAGAAGGATAAAACTAAACCACAAGTGATTGCACTGCCTGCCAGAACAGAGCTCAACACTCTTTAAAGTGAGACAGTAAAATCCATACATTCAACAGCGTAAGATCTACAATGTCCCGCATCCAACCAAAAATTGGTAGACATGCCAAGAAGCAGGAAAGTATTGTCTTTTACTAGGAGACAGTAAGTCAGTAGAAACATATCCAGAAAGTATAGCATAATGAAATTAGCAGACAGGGATATAAAAAAAGCTATTACAAATAAGTTTACATACTTAAGGGAAAATATTAGCATATTGAGGAGAGAAATGGAAGATAATTTTTAAAATAATGAGATTTCTAGAGCTGAAAAGTACAACATCAGAAGTAAAAAGTTCACTTCATGCAATTAAAAAGAGATAAGACACTGCAAAAGAAAATATTAGTGTACTTGAAGATGTAGCAATAGGAAGTATCCAAAATGGAGCACAAAGAAAAAATAAATTTAAAAAAACAACAAAAGAACAAGAGTTTCAGTGACCTGTAAGCAATACCAAGCAGTCTTTCATACATGTAATTGGACTCCCAGGAGGAGGATTGGTGGGGGAAGGAGTAGCAGAAAAAAATATTTGAAGAGATAGCAGAAAATTTTCAAAATTTGTTGAAAGCTATAAGTTCAGATGCAAGAAGCTCAATGAACCTCGAGCACGATAACCACAAAGAAGAACACTCCAAGGCACATAATCAAATTCCTGAAAATCAGTGATTAAGGGAAACTCGAGAGACAGAAACAAAAGACATATTATGTACAGAGAAATAAGCCTAACAATAACTGCAAATTTCTTGTCAGAATCCAAATGAACCATAAGACAATGGAAAGACATCTTTAAAGTACTAAAGGAAACTATCAATGTAGAATTAGGTAACTGGTGAAAATACCTTTCACAAATCAGGAAAAAGTTAAGACAGTTTCACACAAACAAAAGCTGAGAGAATTTGTTGCCATCAGACCTGTACAATAGGAAATGTTAAAGGAAGTTCTTTGGGCAGAAATAAATGAGGAATGAGGTGCATCAGAAATGGTAGATATGTAAGAAAATATTAAAAATTTTGACTTTTAAAGACTTTGAAAGAAAAATTACTATTTAAAGAAAATATTATAACTGTGGATTGTGGTGTTTATAAAATATATGTTACAACAGTGGCACATGGGAAAGGAGAGGGAAATGGAAGGTTGTTTTTTTTGTTGTTGTTGTTTTTGGGTTTTTTTTTGAGAGAGAGAGAGATACAGTACATGAAGTGGTATAATATCATTTAAAAGTAGACTGTGATAAATTAACAATGAATATTGTAAACCCCAGAGCAATTAGCATAAAATACACCAGGGAAGTACAGCTTATAAAACAACGTGGAGATAAAATGGAATTATAAAAATATGTTCAAGTAATCCAAAAGAAGGCAGGAAAAGAGGAGAAAAAGGAGGAAAACAAACCTTGTTAATAATTTCATTAAATGTAAATGGTCTAAACACTCCACCTAAACTACAGAGATTGTCAGAGCCACTATAAATCCACAATAATCAAGAGTCAGATTGCCTTAAGGATGGACATATAGGCCAGTGTAACAGAATAGAGACACTAGAAGTTGACCCATATATATATATATGTCCAACTGATTTTCACTAAGAAGCTAAAGTAATTCAATGGAGAAAGGAGAGTCACTTCAGCAAATTATGCTGGACCATCTGGATATTCATATGCAATAAATAAATAAACCTTAACCCTTTTCTGACACCACACACAAAGAGTAATTTGAGATGGATCTTAGACCTAATTGTAAAAGCTAAAATTACATATACACTTATAGAAAAAATAGAAAATCTTTGCAATCTTGGGATGGGCAAAGGTTTCTTAGATATAAAACAAAAAGAGTGAATTATAAAAGAAAAAATGGTAAATTTGATTTCACTAAAAATTTTAAATTTCTGCTCTTCAGGAGATATCTTTATGAACACAGACAGGCATGCCCCAGACTGGGAGAAAATACTTGCAATAAGGATTTGTATACAAGATATATAAGAAACTTTGTTATAACTCACTGGTTAATAAAAATTAACCAAAAAATATGGGCAATGAAAGAAAACGATACAAATGGCCAATAAGTACCAGAAAATGTGCTCAATATTATTATTATTTGATTTTTTAATTTAAATAAATAAATATTTATTTATTCCACATGTGGCACTTGGAAGTTCCCTGACTAGGGATCGAACCCATGCTCCCTGCAGTGGAAGTGCAGAGTCTTAACCACTGGACCACCAGGGAAGTCCCTTGGTGCTCAATATTATTAGTGAACAAGGAAATGCAAATTAAAACCCCAGTGACATACCGTTAGACACCCTTGAGAATGACTAAATTTATAAAGACTGACAATATCAAGTGGTGGGAATATAAAACGGCACAACCACTTTTGAAAATAATTTCATAGTTTCCAATAAAAGTAAGAGTATAATTACTATCCAATGCAGCAATTCCACTCCTAGGTATTTATTCAAGAGAAGTAAAAATACACGTCCACACAAAATCTCGTACGTTCATTTTTTTCCCAAAATAACAAAACCTGAAAAGAATCCAAATAGCTATGAGCATGCAAATGGATGAAGATATTATGCTATATCCATAATTGAAATACTATTCAGTGATAAAAAGTAACAAGCTATTGATACACAAAGCCACATGGTTGTGCTGAATGAAAGAATTCAGACACCAAAGAGTCCTTACCATATGATTCCTTTTATGTGAAGTTTTAGAGTAGTCAAAACAAATCTGTAGTTACTGAAAACAGATCAGTGGTTGCCTGGGCCCAGAGATGGGTGAAATTTTACTGTAAAGGAACACAAGGGAACTTTGGGGGATGATGGAAAATATTCTATAGTGTGACCGTGGTTACAAGGTGTATACATTTGTCAAGTGGCAGTTCGGGTCCACATCTTATTCTCCTTGGCCAGCAGCTAATTAAGGCATATTCTCATTCTTCTTCCCCCTCTTCCTTTTCCTCTTCTTCTTCCTCCTTCTCCTCCTCCTCCTTCTTTAATTTATTGAGGTATAATTGGCATGTAACATTAAATTACTTACAGTTGTACAACGTATTGATTTGATATTTGTAAGAATTGAAAAATGATCACCACAGTAAGTCTAGTTAAGGCACATTCTTCTTATCACAAAAGGCAAGAGCACAGAAGGATGAACCCAACTATATAAGCACATTTCAACTAACACATCATATCAACAACATTCCATTGCTAAGACAAGTTCCATGGCCAAAACTAACATCTTAATCTGGGGAAATACACTCTGTCCACAGTGGGAAGGGGAGTGGGGTGAGAAATTGCTGAATAATAGTCTAAACTATCAGAACACTTGAATCAATTCTCTGTATCAAACATTCATACTCATTCAACAAATATTTATTTAGCAGCTTCTCTGACAATTCTAGGCTCATTTGTGAACAAAAAGACCTGGTCCTCAGGGAGTTTCTATCCTACATTTCTCAAATGAAAAATGTATGTGAAATCCAGCCTACAAAATGGATGAAAGCAGAGACATCCTGGCTCAAGTTGGGGTGGGGTGCTGGATCCCACACTTGAATCACCCCAAAGGAGCAAGTCCCCCACAGGGCAACCAGTTCTCATAAAGCATAGTGAATACCTCGCCACTCGTTGGCTTAAAGGCCCACAGGGACTTCGCTTATCTGTACGACGGGTCCACACTCCTTGGCTTTGCAATCGAGGCTCCTTTTCCAAGTGCCTTCCAGACTCTGGCTGTCACACCCCTAGATCCACAGATCCAGACCCAGTTAGCTCTGCAGAGAACGAATCGGTCTCTCTATGTGCTCCCATAGTATCAATCACATTCCATTCTAATGAGCTACAAATTTGTCTTCTCAGGTGCACTGTGAACTATCTTCCCATTTGCTTCCATATCCCCAGGACCTCACACAGTGTCTCTTCCTCAGCAGGAGCTCGTTGAATATTCACTATGGTGTAGGACAGACCGGGGTTCCAGATCAGAGGCCACAGGTGCACACTCCCAGGTCCCACAGCCTTTTCAAAAATCTACCTTGGATAGAGTACACAGTATTGTATAGAGTACACAGAAGGGTCTTGCCTCAGAAGGAATTATTTCACCTTAGACTGAACTCTACTCTCATCCCACTTAACAAATCTTAGAAGCAAGACAGAAAATATTAAACTGCTTCCAAGTAACTTAACTGTCTCCCAGAACAAATTCAAGAATATTTATAGGAACACAGAAATAGCCAGCACCCAAAAAGGCAAAATCACAATGTGTGGCACACAGGAAAAAAATCACCAGGCATGCAAAGAAGCAGGAAATACTGCCCATAATGAGAAAAATGAATCTATTGAAAGCAACCCAGAAGGGGCACAGATGTAAGAATTTGTAGAGAAAAAGACATTAAAAGAATTATTAGAATGGTATCCTACATGTTCGTAAGTTAAGTAAAAGCTTAGGAAATATTTAAAAAATCAAATTTTAGAGCAAATAATATTGCCAGGAATGAAGAGATTAATTTATTAATGATAAAAGAGTTAATTCATCCAAGTGATATAAATGTTTATGCACCTAATAACAGAGCTTTAAAATAAATGAAGCAACTCTGATAGAACTATAAAATACGCAAATTCACAATTATATTTGCAAATTTCAATATCCTACTCTTCAAATTGATAGAACAAGTAGAAGGAAAATCAGTACGGACATCAAATACGTGAGCAACAGTGTCAGTCAACTTGACCTAACTGGTTTTTATAGAGTACTCCAACTAACAACAGCAGAATGCACTTTCTTTTCTAGTGTACATGGAACATTTATCAAGATAGACTATAACTCAGGCCATAAAACAAGGCTCAATAAATTTAAAAGGATTCAAGTACTACAAGGTATGTTTTTTGACCACAAAGGAATTAAATCAGAAGTCAAAACAGAAAATCTCTGGAAATTCCCCCAAATATTTTGAAGCTAAATGGCACAGCTCCAAGTAATCCATGGGTCAACCAATAATTTAAAAAGGAAATTAGAATGTATAATGAGAAATAAAAAAATATCAAAATTGGTGGGATGAAGCAAAAATAGGGCTTAGAAATGTACAGCAGTAAACGCCCATATTAGAAAAGAAGAATGCCACAAAACAATGACCTTACCATCAACATTCAGAAACTTGAAAAAGAAGAGAAAATTAACCCAAAAGTTATCAGAAGAAAATAAATGTTAAAGATAAGAGAAGGAATTCATGAAATAGAAAACATAAATCTAAGACAAAGTCAGCAAAACCAAGAGCTGGTTATATAAAAAAATAAATAAAATTGAGATGAGAAATCTCTACAGAGGCTTATTAGGAAAAAAAGAGTAAAGACAAATCACCAATATCAGGAATGAGAGAAGTGACATAAATACAGATCCTATAGATAGTAAAAGAATAATAATATATTATGAATAACTTTATGCCAATAAATTTGACCTTAAAAGAAATAATTCCGTTAACTCCACAGACTACCAATATTCACCTTGAATATCCTATACCTATTTAAAAATAATATTTTAATTAAAATCTTCCCATAAAGAAAACACCAGGCCCATAAAGTATCACTGATGAATTTTATCAAGCATTTAAAAAAGAAATAACACCAATTCTCCGCTAGGAAATAGAAGGGGACACCTCCCAAATCATTATATGGGGCCAGTATTACACTAATACTAAAACCAAAGACAGTACAAAGAAACAAACAAAAACTACTGTCCAATGTTCCTCATGAACACAAACACAAAAATCCTCAACAAAAACATACTAGCAGATAGAATCTAACGATACCTCAAAAAATAATATGTCATGACCACGTGGTGTTTATCCTTGGAATGCAAGGTGGTTTCAACATTTGAAAGTTGATTGATGTAATCTAGCATATTAACAAACAAAAACAAAACAAAAATTAAAACCCCCACGTAGTTCTATTAATTAATGCAATGCATTAAAAGTATTTACAATATTCAACATCCACTCATGATAAAAATTCTCACATATAACAATAGAAAGGAACTTTCTTAACCTGATATAGGACATTCACCAAAAAGGCCTACAGCTAGCAGTATAGTTAATGGTGAAAGACTGAATGCTTTCCCCCTAACAAGGCGAGAATGTCCACTCTCACTCCTTCTCTTCAACATTATATTGGAAGTTCTAGCCAGCACAATAAGACAAGGAAAAGAAATAAAAGACAGACTGATTAAAAAGGAAGAAGTAAACTTTACAGTAACGACAGTAATATCTACATAGAAAATCCTAAGGAATCTACAAAAAGCTCCTAGAAGCAATAAGTGAGTTTAGGAAGGTAGCAGGATACAAGGTTAACATTTTAAAAAATCAGTTGTATTTCTGTATATTAGTAATAAAATTTGGAAACAAAAATTTTTTAAATGGTACCATTTACAACAGTTCTATAAAGTGAAATCTTGAGGTTTAATATATAAAATATGCACGGAACCTTATGCTAAAAACTACAAAATGCTGGAGTGATACACTGTGCTCATGGATTGTAAGTCTCAACATAGTTAAGGTGTCAGTTTTCTCCAAACTGATCTATAGATTGAATGTAATTCCAATCAAAATCCCAGCATAATTTTCTGGAGATAACAGACAAGCTGATTCTAGAATCAGCTTGTATATGAAAGGCCAAAAAATTAGAATAGCCAAAATCATTTTGCAGAGGACAAAGTTGGGGGACTTACACTACTGGATTGTAAAGCTTGCAATAAGACTGCAAGAGTGAAGACAGTGTGATATTCATGAAAGGATAGACATATAAATTAATGGAAAAGAATAGAGATTTTAGAAACAAGACTTGCACAAACATGGTCAGTTGGTTTTTGTCAATGGTGCAAGCACAATTTGATGCAAAAAGATAGTCTTTTAAAGTTATAGTGTTGGAACAATGGGACATTCATATACAAAAAAAAAGAAACCCAAATGAACAAATCTTGACCTCTACCTCACACTTCAAACAAAAATTAATTCAAAATGTGTTATATATCTAAATGTAAAATGTAAAACTATCAGTCTTTTAGAAGAAAATATAGAGAATTTTGTGACCTAAGTTTGGCAAAGAGTTCTTAGCACACAAAAAGCATAATCCATATACCCCCCCCCAAAATTGATAAATAGTACTTAAAAATTAAAAGACATTGTTAAATGAATGAAAAGACAAGTTACAGACTGGAAGAAAATATTTGCAATCACATACTGAACAAAAGAACTTGTATCTAGGATATGAAAAGAACTCTGAAAATTCAACAATAAGAAAAAAAAACGGAAAAAAAGAATAGGCAGGAGATTTGAAAAGATGCTTCAGCAAGGAAGATGTGTAGATAGCAAATAAGTACATGAGAAGATGTCAACATCATTAGTCTTTAGGGAAACACAAATTAAAACCACAGTGAGATACCACTGCTCACCTATTACAAGGCTAAGATGAAAAAGAATGACCATACCAAGTATTGGAGAGGAAGTGGAGGAACTGGAACTCTCAAACGTAGCTGGTAGGGATGTTAAACACTACAGACATTCTGGAAAAAAAATTGGCAGTTTCCTTAAAAATTTAAACATTCACTTACACTACCACCCAGCCATTCCGCTACTAGAAATGTTCCTGAAGCAATGAAAGCATTTGTGTGTACAAGGACTTACATAAGATGTTCATAGCAGATGTTTTTGTTACAGCCCCAAACTGCAAGCAGCACAAATGTCCATCAACAGGCAAGTGGATAAGCAAATTGTCCTATATCCATATAATGAAATACTACTAGGCAATGAAAAAGAATGAATCTTGATATACATAGTAACATGGATATCTCAAAATAATTATGCTGAATGAAAGAAGCTAGAGGGGTAAAAGAACACCTACTGTATGATTCCATTTTTACACAAATCCTAGGTAATGCAAACTAATCTTTTTAATTGAAGTGTAATTGATTTACAGTATTATATTAGTTTCAGATGTACAACGGAGTGATTCAATTTTTTAGACATTACAAAATGATTACCACAGTAAGTCTAGTGTCCATCTGTCACCATACAAAGTTATCACAATATTATTGACTATATCCCTTATTGTGCACATTAAATCTTGTGATTTATTTATTTTACAACTGGAATTTGTACCTCTTAATTCTCCTCACCTGTTTCACTCATCCCCTCACCCCTTCCCTCTGGCAACCACCCTTTTGTTCTCTGATCTATGAGGCTATTTTCATTTTGTTTTGTTTTTTAGATTCCACATATAAGTGAAATCATATGGTGTTTGCCTTTCTCTGTCATACTTATATCCCTTATCATAATACCCTCTGAGTCCATCCACGTTGTTGCAAATGGCAAGATTTCGTTCTTCTTTTATGGCTGAGTAATACTCCATTGTGTATGTATATTTATCCATTCATTTGTTGATGGACACTTGGGTTGCTTCCATATCTTGCCTATTATAAATAGTACTGCAGTGAACATAGGGCTGCATATAGCTTTTCAAATTAGTGTTTTTGTTTTCTTTGGAAAAATACCCAGAATTGGAATTTCTGGACGTATGCTAGTTCTATTTTTAATTTTTTGAGGAACCTCCATACTGTTTTCCATAGTGGCTGCACCGATTTACATTCCCACCAACAGTGCACGAGGGTTCCCTTTTCTCCACATCCTCACCAACACTTATTTGTTGTCTTTTGATAATAGCCATTCTGACAGGTGTGAGGTGATATATATCCTTGTGGTTTTGATTTGCATTTGCCTGACTGTTAGTGATGTTGAGCATCTTTTCATGTGCCTGTTGGCTATCTGTACGTCTTCTTTGGAAAAATGTCTATTCAGGTCCTCTGCCCTTTTTTTTTTTTTTTTTCGGTATGCGGGCCTCTCAGTGTCGTGGCCTCTCCTGTTGTGGAGCACAGGCTCCGGACGCGCAGGCTCAGCGGCCATGGCTCACGGGCCCAGCCGCTCCGCGGCATGTGGGATCCTCCCGGACCGGGGTGCAAACCCGTGTCCCCTGCATTGGCAGGTGGACTCTCAACCACTGCGCCACCAGGGAAGTCCCCCTCTGCCCATTTTTAAATTTGTTTTTTGATTTGTTTTTTTCTTTCATATTGAGTTGTATATGCTCTTTGTATATTTTGGATATTAGCCCTTAGATATATCATTGTTAGTGTATAGAAATGCAGCAGATTTCTGTTATATTAATTTTGTATTGTGCAAGTTACGGAATTCATGTATTGGTTCTAATCGTTTTTGTAGTGGTATCTGTGGGATTTTCTATATATAGTATCATGTTATCTGCAAGCAGTGACAATTTTACTTCTTCCTTTCCAATTTAGATAAAAGGAATTTCTTTCTCTTGCCTGATTTGCTGTGACTAAGACTTCCAATATTATGTTGAATGAAAGTGGTGAGAATAGGCATCCCTGTCTTGTTCCTGCTCTTAGAGGAAATGTTTTCAGCTTTTCACCATGGAGTATGATGTTAGCTGTGTGAAATAAAATTCATATTTTATGACAGGTCAAGAAAAATTTAAACATCAAAAATGTTCTCTGCCCTTTGGCCTCCTCTCTCCTACATTATATTACATTGTCCAAACCTCCCTGTCAGCAGAAATATCTGCTCCACCATAACGAGCAACATCCTCCCAGCACCAACAAGGCAACTGAAAAGATAACATTCCTTCTTAATCTTGTAAGGGACCACGATGAACCATGGCCAACTATTCACTACATTGTATAAACTGTCAACAATACGTTATTTAATGGACAGCCTCTGTCTTAAGAACTTACATAACTGTGCTTTGACCTCTAATGGGCAGAACAGTTCTCAGAACTTTCCTTGAGGCTGTTCCCAGGTAACAATCCTCAATTTGGCTCAAATAAAATCTTCCATTTCTTTCTTAGATTGACTGATTAATTTTTCAGCGAAAGCCATGTGCTTGTCATATATGGCCTTTATTATGTTGAGGTAGGTTCCCTCTATGCACACTTCATTGAGAGTTTTTATCATAAATGGATGTTGAGTTTTGTCAGAAGCTTTTTCTGCATCTGTTGAGATGATCATATGATTTTTATTCTAATTGTTAACGTGGTGTATAACATTGATTGATTTGCAGATAACTAATCAAACTAATTTTTTTTTCTTAAAACGGGTTAGGTTGACAAATTTTTAAATTTATTTTTAAAATATTTATTTATTTATTTGGCTGCGCCAGGTCTTAGTTGTGGCACGTGGGATCTTGGTTCCTGCGTGCGGGATATTTGTTGCGGTATGCAAGATCTCTTAGTTGTGGCATGTGAGATTTAGTTCCCTGACCAGGGATCGAACCTGGGCCCCCTGTATTGGGAGCACAGAGTCTTAACCACTGGACCACCAGGGAAGTCCCTCAAATTAATCATTAAGTAACAAAGCAGATCAGTCATTCCAGGGACCCCGGAGGGGAGTGAGGACACTTTTGGGGTGATGCATATATTCATTATCCCAATTGTAGTGATGATTTAATGGGTATATACAAGGCAAAACATCACATTGTATTCTGGTTTTTTTTTTTTTTAAAGTGGAAAGAAATCCCTATCTTTATTTACTGTAAATCTGAACCACAATCCCACTGGGTTGTGGGAAATTCTATCTCATCTAGTGTCAGCCCTCCTCCCTATGGGCTGTACCAGAATATAAGAGGGTGGCACGATGTCCCCCAAACAAGCAAGGGCCCAGCCCCCAGGGCATCCCTGCTCCGAGACCATGTACTCAGTCCCTGTCTACATCCCCCTCCTCCAGACCCAGTTCTCCACTTTTGGCCCATGCAGTTCAACCCCTGAGGTGAAGGTCACTGGTCTCCTCATTCCTTTACCAAATAGGTTTTGTGAAAGATCCTGAGAACTGAAAAATTTCCACTGACTCTCCAAGACCTTAATGCCCAACTGTTCCTCTCCATCCCAGATGCTAAACCCAGATTCACCAAATCACAACTCAGGGCCTTCAGACTTGCAGCTCTGGCACTGTATCCCCAAGTAGCACATCTTCAGTTTCCTCACACCTTGAAAATTTGAACAGTGCCAAGTTATGCAAGCAAGGTGAACTCTGACTGACTACCAATCTAATCCATAAATCTTTCAGTTCCTGGATCCCTATAGAACGTGCTGGGACTGTTTTCACATTGCAACATCTTGATATAGGCTTAAGCTAATAGGGCTTGGGTGTTTTTTACCTCATCCTTGCCCAGTCTATGTGTGATGTTCCTTCTAAACCCAGAAAGCTAAGTATGCTTCCCAGGAAGATAGCAGTCTCACCAGGGGCCCAGAGCTGTCCCCTTGACTGGGAATACTGTCGGGATAGCTCTGTTCAAGGCCCAGCCCTGGCTGCCCTGCACCCACCCAACCCACCGTGTCCCCCTGTGTCCCCACAGGCTGATTCGGCCTAAAAGGCACATTCCATGGGCTCCCAGAGTCTCAGGGCCAGTGCACACATCAACAGAGAGTCTGACTTGGAGAATACTGCTCAGCTTTTATAATGCTTCTTGAACCAGGGCCACGAGTGTCGGGGGCCCTTTAGTGCTTGTTTTTCGCAGGCCCAGTTCATCACAGTCGAGGTCTGAGGTTTCTTGAAGTCTGTGCCTTCGCAATTTTCTTCTCCACTGCATGCAGAAGGCAGCAACTTCCAGTTCCTCCGGATCTGGGGAAGGCTGTCTCAGACCCTGGAGGAGAGAGAGATGATTAAGTACTAGGAGGCGCTGTGCACTCTCTCCCAGTGTCAGCTCATTGGAGCTCCTAGGGGATTCTTCTGAGTGATGCTGGGACTGGTTTTCTGATATTTTAGCCCTAAATTGAATAGAGAGCAAGGAATCGTGTTTGGAGAGGTCCTCTGAATTGGAGCCCACTCATTCTTAAAGGACAAGCACAACGGAACAAAGGATCTTGTCTGTCACGATAGAATGTTCTGGGACTGTAGTCAATTAAAAAAAAAAATCTCTCTCTAACCCAAATTCTGCCTCCTGGATCTTGCTTTATTCATTTTGCTTTATGCAAACTATCCATGGGTCTTTAGCCAGCGGCCTAAGCAGAGCCAGGACACAGGTGTACACAGCAAGCACTCAGCCTGGCCCTCAGGTTCTCCTGCACTCAGATGGCCTGGGCATTGGGACCTGGGGACTGGCCCTGCCCTGGGTGGTGCTGCAGGATCTGCAGGAGGCTGTGGCTGTGGCCACGCTGGCGTGCTGGCGGGAGAGATGCTCACTGATCCATAGGGCCAGTCCTGAGCTTTTCTCTCAGCCTTCTTTATATTCAAGAAATTCTGGGACTTGTAGTTGAAGTATGCACATTTTCCAAATGCTTTTCACTGGGTGTGTCTATTTTATGTACTCTTTGAATTTAATTGGTACAAAGTTTCTTTAAACTTGTAATGAAAATTCCCGTTCTATTTATTTAGTGCCTCCATGCACTTGCCCACTATTCTAGGTCTCTGGCTTCATGAAGTATACATTCTAATAACAGAGCCAGACAAACACATAAAAGTGAGGAAAAGAAGCAGACAACTACAAAATGTGATAAGTGCTACGAAGGAACCATACAAGGTACTAAAGCAGGGGACACTTGGTGCGATTTCATTTAGATATAGTGGGGGTATTTCATCCCTTTTGAGGAGGTGGAATTTAAGTTTGGGCCTAAACGATAAGAAGGAGACAGACAGGAGACAATTTGGTAGAAGTGGAGGGGCAGAAATGCATCTCACACAGGTAGAATAGCACATGTGAAGGCCCTGGCAGGGTATCCTTTTGGGCACCCAAATATTTCCCATTTCCTGCCTTCACTTAGGACATAGAAAGCTGGAAAGGGAGTTGCTCCCACCCTAACAACAAGAAAAAGTCAGATAATCCACAAAATCATAACTTTTCTTGAACTTATTAGAGAGCTGAGGTTGAAGGGCAACTCACTGGACTGAAATCTAAGAAAAGACAGCCACTTTCAGGGAGAGGCAGGGGCCCAGCACTGGCTTCCTTAGGATAGAGCATGGGAGGAAGATGAGACTACCATATACCTCATCAGAAGATTTCAGCTAAAATTCTTAACAAATTGCTGTGGCCAATTGTAGGTGAGTGTGAGTGTATAGGGCCCATGAGAACCACAACTAAGAAAAATCCACACCTGTTCACAGGCTTTCTCCAGGACCTCTCCTGGTGCTCATGACAAAGATTTGGGACAGGGCAGGAGGCTGGGACTGTCTCCCTTGTGGAGCAGGCTTTGGGAAGAGGAGCAGCCATCACTGCAACAAAGGCACAGATCTCTGCCCACATCTGTCTCTTCATGGCACAAAAGCTCGAGTCACTGAAGGAAGGACAGCAAATCCTGTCATCCCCAGGGCACAGGTCAAGACCACTGCAAGCGGAGAAAGAAAACAGAATACAGCCCTCTACCTCGGGGGAAGAAGCAGAAAACCATCCTGAATTCATAACTGTTAAAAGTCTCCTGTTGGGCTTCCCTGGTGACGCAGTGGTTGAGAGTCCGCCTGCCGATGCAGGGGACACGGGTTCGTGCCCCGGTCCGGGAAGATCCCACATGCCGCGGAGCGGCTGGGCCCGTGAGCCATGGACGCTGAGCCTGCGCGTCCGGAGCCTGTGCTCCGCAGTGGGAGAGGCCACGACGAAAGTCTCCTATTGCTGAGGGAGGAACAGGGCCTGCCTACAATTGAGGCTGAGTGAGAACAACAATGAACACTACCACCTCCTCTCCAGACCAGCAATCATCGAGTCACAAGTAACAAGTAGGCTATGGAGAGGCAAGAACATTGAGAGAGAACACCCCTGAGGTGCACACTCACAAGGAAAGCCTCAAGCTGACAGTGGAACAGGAACATTGATGAAAACCCTCTGGTAACCCAGACCCCGCACTGAACACAAAGTAATGCTAGAACATTTGAATCCAGTGGTTACCCAAGGATGACTGTAACAATGCCACCCAAACTCAGCTCAACTCCTGACTATATTGACTCACACCCCCACCTCCCACCACACACACACCACACACTAAAGGCCTAGAAGAAGAGGTGGGCCCATTTTCAGGCATACATAGTACTCATTTAGTCTCTACCAGTCTATGCATAATGTCAAGTTTTCAATGGAAAATTAAAAGACACACAAAGAAGAAGAAGGATCTGCTGTCAAGAGACAAAGCAATCAAAAAACCCAAACTCATGGGACTTCCCTGGTGGCGCAGTGGTTAAGAATCCGCCTGCCAATGCAGGGGACACGGGTTCCAGCCCTGGTCTGGGAAGCTCCCACATGCTGTGGAGCAGCTAAGCCCACGCGCTACAACTACTGAGCCTGCGCTCTAGAGCCCACGAGCTTCAGGCATACATAGTACTCATTTAGTCTCTACCAGTCTATGCATAATGTCAAGTTTTCAATGGAAAATTAAAAGACACACAAAGAAGAAGAAGGATCTGCTGTCAAGAGACAAAGCAATCAAAAAACCCAAACTCATGGGACTTCCCTGGTGGCGCAGTGGTTAAGAATCCGCCTGCCAATGCAGGGGACACGGGTTCCAGCCCTGGTCTGGGAAGATCCCACATGCCGCGGAGCAGCTAAGCCCACGCGCTACAACTACTGAGCCTGCGCTCTAGAGCCCACGAGCCACAACTACTGAGCCCACGTGCCACAACTACTGAAGCCCGTGCACCTAGAGCCTGTGCTCCGCAACAAGAGAAGCCACTGCAGTGAGAAGCCTGCGTACTGCAACAAAGAGTAGCCCCCACTCACCACAACTAGAGAAAGCCCGCATGCAGCAACAAAGACACAATGCAGCCAAAAATAAAATAATTAAATAAAAAAAAAAAAAAAAGAAACCCAAACTCAGATATGAGCCACATGTTGAAACCATCAGATAGGAAGTTAAAAATAACTATGATTTATATATTAGTGACTTTAGTGGAAAAAGTAGACAAAATGCATGAACAGATGGTGAGTTTTAGCAGAGAGATAAAAACTATGAGAAATAATCAAACAGAGATGCTAAAAATAAGAAAAAATGTGGTAACAGATTGAAGAATGCTTTGACGGGCTTATCAGCAGATTGGACACAGCTGAAGAAAGAATCAGTGGAACTGAAGGTAGGTTGATAGAAATTAACCAAACTAAAATGCGCAAGAAATCAGGTGACAGGTTTGGGTAAGAAATGCAGTTGAATTTAATAGCTAAGAAGCAGGTGGAGTTGCCTCATGAATGTCTGCAATGTTGCTCTCAGCCTGTGACCTGAGTCATGGTCCTGTGCATGTCTGTGCCAGTGTCCACCCTTGGGATTAGCACTTACCCGGAGACTGGCGGCTTCTGCAGCCCTCACGGTCTTAGAGGCAGCACGGAGGAGCTGCTGTGCATTTTCCACCAGGAGCTCTTCAGAGGACTTGCTTCTTGCCAAGGAGGCCTTTACTCTTGGGAGTTGACAGGAGGAAAGCAGTTAACATTATACCAGGTAAGAGGCATAATCTCAAATAAACAAATACCAGATGGTTGTACAATGTGAGCCTCTTCCAGAAAGCTGGGATGCCTTTGTAGGGACTATTCAGAGAAAGAAAGTTCTTAAGGTATAATTTAACATTTTAACATAAAATTTATATTTTGATACTGAGAAAGTATGACTCATATAGAATCTATAAATTAACAAGAAGTATGTTTTTAAAAAATTTTTATTGAAGTATAGTTGATGTGCAATATTATATGTTACATGTGTGCGATTTACTGATTTACAGTATTTGCTCCATTTATAGTTATTATAAAATATTGGTTACATTCCCCATGTTGTACAGTATATCCTTGCAGCTCATTTTATACATGATAGTTTGTACCTCTTAATCCCCTACCTTTATATTGCCTCTCCCCACTACCCTCTCCCCACTGGTAACCATTATTTTGTTCTGTATATCCGTGAGTCTGCTAAGAAGTATTTTTAATGCAAATAACTGAAGAGAACTAGCAGAATAAATGCCAACGTCCATACATAATGAAAGGGAACAAGAAATTTTGTCTAGAATTGCATTCAGGACTTAAAGTAAAAGTTCTAATCAAAGATCAGACTGCTATTTCTAAATTGAATCACACACCTCAATGATACTTGCTTTAAACTGAGTGTAACTGAACTTAGTGAGACAAGTTGTTTTTCACCAATGAAAATGAAGATGCTATACATAAAATAGATAAACAACAAGGACCTACTGTATAACACAGGGAACTGTGGTCAATACCTTGTGATAACCTATAGTGGAAAAGAATATGAAAAAGAATAGATAGATAGGACTTCCCTGGTGGCACAGTGGTTAAGAATCCGCCTGCCAATGCAGGGGACATACATTCAATCCCTGGTCTGGGAAGATCCCATATGCTGCAGAGCAGCTAAGCCCGTGCGCCACAACTACTGAAGCCTGCACGCCTAGAGCCCGTGCTCCACAACAAGAGAAGCCACCGCAATGAGAAGCCCGCGCACCACAACGAAGAGTAGCCCCGCTCGTCGCAACTAGAGAAAGCCCGGGCGCAGCAACGAAGGCCCAAAGCAGCCAAAAATAAATAAGTTGATTTCAAAAAAAAAAAGAATAGATAGATTGATTGATTTAGATAAAACTGAATCACTTTGCTGTACACCTGAAACTAACACAACATTGTAAATCAACTATACTTCAATAAAAAAAAGAAAATGAAGATGCTGTGGAACTTAAGTGAGTAACTTTGGTAAAATCTCAGGACTTTCAGATCCTTTAGAGAACTGGGAACTTGATAAATGTACCTGTATTAATCATGCCTTTTTATTTTCTGTGTTTCTGATGCACTTAGGGCCATCTGATGCTGGAAAGACTGCCCCTCCCAGGGTTAGCCAATCCTTAGAGTAAACCACTTGCCTGCAAGTGCACTTATACATGCAAACCAACCAATCCGAAGTTCACACCCCCAACCTTCTCCTTTATAGCGCTCTTATACTCTGGGCCACTATTCCCCTGCCCTAATCACCCCAGAGCCAGGTGCCAGACAGCTAGAGATAATCTCTATACTCCAGAGCCCAAATTCAAATTAACCAATTCTAAACCTGTTTAGCCTACTTCCCCTGACTTGTCCATTCCTTCCCACAAAAACACAGTAAAGGATTTGTCCATGCTTTCCCCTCACTCCTTCTGCTTTCTGACTGACCCTGGTGCTTCCCTATGTGGTCCTACCGACATGGCTCCTGTTTCTAAGGGTCCGTGAGGGATTGTCTTCCTTGTTTTCTTCCTTCTTCCTTGTCACATCCATGTTTGCATGTCCTACTATACCTGATTTAAACAAATCCGGAGTACCCTTACAACAATACCCATATTTGAAATGCTAAAATTAATTACAGTTCCTGTATTTTAAGTAGAAAAACTCTGGTAGCTAATCGTGAGATGATTTTGTGCCTGAAATATTATTTCCTAGAGAACAGTAACCAGGCTTTATGTTTAGTTTAAAAACAATTTATATACCCTGGTCTTGGCGATGTTATTTTTATGCCTCACGATAATTGATAATAGTCTTAACTACCAAGCTTTCCCGTAATATATTTACTAATAAACATTTGTTACTGATGAATCTACCACTGCAGGTATTAAGGGACTTGGGTGGAAATGAAACCATCCTATACTTCTATTCCGGTGTTCTATATTATCACCGTGAAAACTGTTATATGGAGACAATGACCAAAAACTGCTCAACTCCAGCACGAGGCTTATGTTAAGATTAATTCACTGGGCACATTAAATGAATTAATCTTAACATAAGCCTTGTGCTGGCATAGTTTTTCTTAGGCAAATGATGTTTAAAATGCTTTCACTTTGCAATTAGTGTATTTTTAGAGATAACCAGCTTGTTTGTTAGATATGATTCGTATAAAAACAAATAGAGAGCTAATGGTGAAAATGTAAACACGATTGTAGAGTAGACATCAGTCATCTGTGCTTGTATATTAACCCTGAAGTGTTGTGAGCCCAGCAGCACAACTGGAGTCACTGTTATGAAGGGAGGAGGGACCGATGTTGAAGGAGAGCCTAAGTTCTGATGTATTTGATTCTTAATCCTTATGGGGACTTAAGGACTCCGTGCTTCCACTGTGGGGGGCACAGGGTCAATCCCTGGTCGGGGAACTAAGATCCCACCTGCCACGCAACGCCGTCAAAAAAATAGAAAAAAATTTTTTAAAAATCCTTATGGTTACTTTATCCTCACACCTACTCAGGAACTAGTTTTCCATGTTAAATATTTTTTCTTTCTTAAGTATATTATCAGATATGTTTGTGATACAGGGAGAAATGACAGTAGCCTAAATGTGTTTTTTGTGCTCTGTAATTATACTCTATATTTTTAACATTTGATATTCCTCAAATGTAGATTCTTGGAGGATAAAAAACATTAAAAGGAGTATACAAAAGAAGGAATTATATTCCCCCTTCCAAGCCCTCCCTTTGGGTCTGAGAAAGAAGACAGCAACTTCCCTTCAAAGCCATTTCCTACCTGGAGATGATGCGGAGCTGGCTGCTCATTGTCTGAATCTGCTCTACCATATACAGAAGCTCCTGGGAACATCTTTGGTCTACACAGTTCTTAGCAATGATGCGGATAAGTCTGGCGAAGTTTTGTCCGGAAGTCGCAATTTTCCTGGCAGAGGTAATGAGCTGTTCTTTGGTCTATACCAAAAGAAATGAAAGAGTTGGAAGTAGGTGAACAACGCCTCCGCAAGTTTTCCCTAAGAAATCGGTGGCAAATGGTAAACATCCCATACTTGCTTGGTACAACTTATTTCAGCCCCGGAATGAACATATTGTAGCTTGGTCTAAAACTGTGATGTCCCGAACCTCCTCCAGAGGCTTCAAGACCAGACACTCCAGGTTAGCAAGAAGCTTATTCTCTTTAAAACCACAGAATGAGGTGGTCCAGGCCCATCTGTCCGTGGGGACTGCTGAAGGGAAGGTGGCCCAGCCTCCTGGTCTTGGGCTAGATTTTCTGCACAGGAGCTGTGGCCTGCAGTGGCTCAGAGAGAGTTTTCAGCAGCCCCGGGGCAGAGATAAGGCCCCTAAGAAGGGCCAGGTGTGAGGAACGTGCAGGTTGAAGGAGGTCTTGGCTTGACCAAAGGGTCAAAGGCCTATAGCCATACGTAGAGCTTCCCAGTTGGGAACTGCTAATTAATGGGTTGGTGACAGAAGCCTTTTCCTAACCAGGTCTGAAAAGGCTTCAGAGAACAAGGCAAGGAGACCGGCCTGGCTTTTATTGTGGTCAGAGAATGGGGCCAGGGTGGGAGTTTCCACTCAACAGTCAGGGCTTGTGTGGTTTGAGCTTCCCACTAGCACCAAAGGAGACCATGCCTGGACCTTTTGGCTTGCCCAGATGTGGAGCACGAGGGGAAGAAGGAGGAGTGGGCGGGGCTTGAAAGCTGTCAGCAAACATTAAAAATGGAGTCAGACTCTTTATTGTACCTGCCCTGTTGAGGGGCCTCTAAATTCCATGAGGATGGACATTAACTTAAGGGACAGAACTTAATTTTGTCTGCCCCATTCTTTTCGTAATGGCCAGCCCTGGTGGGGAGCCACTTCTGGGTCCCTCTCCTGCATGTATCATGCTGTCTCAGCTTCTCCTGTAAGGAAGAAAACAATCCTAATAAACCTATGTTAGAGGCTTAGTTTATTAGAGGTATTTGCAATTCCAGATAAGAAAGGACTGGGTACAGATGTGTCCAATGCCTAATTCAAGCAATTCCAAGCTCCACAGCAGACCAGTCCGAGAAACCTCCCTTTCAAATGGGACAGCCTTTTTGAATCACAGAACTCAAGCAGCCAGTCCTAAATTAGCCAAATCTGTGCCAGGTCGTTTGACACTCTGTTGCTCCTTCTTTTTAAAAAACTGATGTTGCGGGCTTCCCTGGTGGTGCAGTGGTTGAGAGTCCGCCTGCCGATGCAGGGGACGCGGGTTCGTGCCCCGGTCCGGGAAGATCCCACGTGCCGCGGGGCGGCTGGGCCCGTGAGCCATGGCCGCTGAGCCTGCGCGTCCGGAGCCTGTGCTCCGCAGCGGGAGAGGCCACAACAGTGAGAGGCCCGCATACCGCAAAAAAAAAAAAAAAAAAAAAAAAACTGACATTGCAACCCCAAACCAAGCCCCATCCCAAACATCCAAGGCAGCACACTTCTTTATGATGTCCCAGGAGAAGACATGAGTCCTCACACCCTCGAGAATTTGTTTTTGCTTTATGATATGCCACCCCAGTTAGCAAATGAGTCCTAAAATATGTACTTTACTTCTCTTTGGATAAGGCTTGGGTTTAGGCAAGCTCTGCATCTGTCAGCTCTCTCCCTGTACCAAATGTGGGTTTGATGACCTGATTTCAGAATTACTGGTCTTTAGGATAAGAATGAAAAGGAATACTAAAGAAATAGGAGAGAGGAGGGTGAGAGAACCCCTCTTTTTTCCTGTGGGTATTTTATTTTGTACACATTACTGCGACAGTTTCCCTGACCTAGATAATGACGTGAGGAATGGCTGTCGTTCTCTGCTGGCACACAGAGTGCTGATGAAGGTCGTGATGCTGGGAAGTCTTTAGTAAGAACATCTCCATGTGTGAAGGGGGAGGGCTCAACTGAGGAGGTCAAGCTGGAATATTCCAGAACTCATAACCTAGGTCTCAAAGGTGCCAGAGGAAACTCAAACCACATGAGAATAATCTTTTGTAGACCACTGCCAGGAAAGGAGATGCTTACCTTTTCTGCCTCTCCAAGGGAAACCTTCATCCAGTCTCCCCATCTTCCTCCCCGCTTCCTCCAATTCTGGCCCCAGCCTCAGGGCTGAAGAGTTGCTAATACGGTTGGCTCAAGATTACTGCTCTGCCCCCATGCCTGTGCTGCCTGTTACCCCCCCAACCAGCCATTTTAAACTCTTTTCTCTGTTTTACTCAAGAGTACCAGGGACTTTGGTTGTTAAAATCTGATTGGTATTAAGGTCGAGATTTGGAGGATTCGGGGGGAAATTCTGCATAGTCACTCCATTTTACCAGGCACTAGCCTCACTGTTAAAAATCACCATTTGCTTTTCCTTTTGTCATTTCCCTTTAGCGCACATTTCCCCAGGGAACTGCATGGGCTGGAGGATTTGCATATTCCTGGGCCCTCAGCCACATGGCCCCATCAGCACCCAAGTCCTGTATAAATTAGAATATCTGAGATGTTTGGAAGGAAAATGGAAGTCAGCAAGAAGTGGTAACTGCTCCCACTTTTGACCTAATGACCTTGGGGTAACTGTTCCAGTGAGAAACTAACTGAAGTGGCCATGGGTTGGGAGAAAGAAGAGGCCAATGAAAGGTCTGAGTCTTGGGTGTGGTAGGGCTGCTGGGCAGGGCTTTGCAGTCACCTCGTCTGGAGGTGCCCTGACATCCAGCCTTCTCTCCGGGCCCCGCTCCTCTACCATGTGTGGCCCAGCCACGGGTTTGGGGGCCATGAGTACCCAGCAGGCCTACGCTAGAAGACATTTTCTAAATGGCTCTTGGTGCCATTCGATCTCTTCCTCTGGTCCCCACACTCAGTAAATGGACTTCTTTTCTTTTTTTTCAGTGTTGATGTGTGTGTGGATGGTAAATGATGCTTAACTGCATTGAATCAAGGAGATGGCTAAAGAGAATCAGGTGACCTGTGGTTGAAGTTGCCCCCCACCCCAAAGCCAGTGGAAAGTAGCCCCCATCCTGTCCAGGCTGTGCTGGCCCTGAATGGCCATCCTTCAGGAGCTTGCAGCCCTGTTACCTCTATTTTGGGGAATTTTTAAGGACGTAAATGGCTCCCTTCAGTTCATCCTCTGGGATAGGAATGGGTCTTGATTTTATGAAACTGCAGCTTCCGGTAAATTATCTTCCCCGATGGACTAAGACAAAGCCTTAGTAACGAGCCCACAGGAGGAGGGAAGAGAAAAATGAAGCGAGCTCTATGATACGCCCAGATGGAGAGAGAAGACAGCACCGAAAAATGCTACGTGCCCGATGGCCCCCGCTCGTGGCCCCTCTGTCCTGGCTCCTGCGGGGCAGCAGCTGGGAGACCCGTTCCCCGCCGTGGAGCCCAATCCTCCCACCACCCACTGAAGGTCAAGTACCAGGATGCATCCTCTCCTCCTCAGACTCTGCGCCATCAGGAACACCTCCTTGGCCATCTCCTGGGTAACCTGGGTGATTCTGTTCCCACTGTTCACGCTGCCATCCTCTGGGAGAGGCAGGTCCACCTCAGTGTGCGGCCAGGCTGGACAGCCGGGGGAGCTGCCAGGGGTGCCGCTATGCTGGTGCTGTAAGAAGACAGGGTGGAACTGATGAAATTCAAGACGCTCAGATCTTTTAACTGCAGTGGGGATGTTAATGGCTTCTTCACCATTTTTAAAAGAAGAGTGGGAATCAAGAGGGTTTCCTGATCCCCACATGCCAGCAGCTCTTGACAATCTCCTCCAAATACCTAGGGAAAAAGTGAGAAGAGGAAACAATGAATCCCTATTGCTCTGTGCTCCTTTCACCCAGAATTTGCATAAACTGCAACCGGGCAGACTCAGGTCCCCAGTATAGTTAAAATATCACATTTTCTTTCCTTTGATGAATTTTCAGGGCTTACCTGGGAGAATCTCTAGCTCCTTGAAGAAATTCGGGAATCCTTGAATGTCCCTACTTTGGGACAGTTTCATATCAATTATTCCACGTGAAAGGACTTTACAGTTCTGGTATGAATAATTATTTTTCCCCCATTAACTTGCTTATTATTTTCTAGTGAGAAAAACAGCAGCTTCTGCCAACCAGAAGTGGGCGAAGCCATGTTATTCTTTTTTGGACCCTAAGTGGGGCCTCCCTAAGCCTTTTCCAGACTCTGGAATTGAGACCAGGTGTACTGCCCTTGAAGGTAAACCCAGTAACAGTGTCAAGAGTGGCCTTGATCATCTCTTGGCCTCACGCACCAGATCCTGAGCTCCTGGGGGTAGGGCCTGTGCCCTGGGTGTAGGTGGGAAGGAGAACATGGGTGGGAGGAACCTCTGGGCCTTCCTACACCCTGACTTCTCCCCCAAGACCCCAACGTAGCATACTGATGTCTCAGAAGGGTCATAACGTAGCTGTTGGAAAAGTATGAGTGTGATAGCAAATTCTATCTAAATTGGGAGATATATAAGTTCACGATCCTGTTCGGTCTGAGGCTATATATGTAGCAAATATTTCACCAGGAGAGGAATGGAAATCAAAAGGATAACTGCTCCAGGCATGTGTCCCTTCCACCCGCACCTTGTTGGCCACTTTGTCCAGTCTTTGTCATGCTTCCCTCACTGCCGAGCACGCAGGAAGGGCGCTGCGCTAAAGATGTGGAATCAGGAGACCAATGATCCAAGGAAGGGGTTGGATGAATCATATCATTTGGCTGTAGCTCTAGAGCTCAGGTGGGTGTTTAAGCGAGCGGTTGCCATGTGACAGACAAGGGGACGGGACGTATGTGAGTCTGGGACCAGGAGACCGTGGAGGCTGGGATCTAAGTGACCTGCCCTGGGGTGTGGGTGCTCCACGTCGTGGTGCTTGGCCCCAAGCTTGGCCCAGGAGCAAGCAGAGGCAACAGCTGCCAAGCATGTGGGGAAAGCCCTGATCATTTGGGTTTGACTCAGAAGTTGTCCAGATGCCGAGAACAGCAACCGGCCAGGTGGGTGGCTGGAGGTGGCACAGGGCATCCATAGTGAAGGCTTAACTGCAGGCTGTTTTCCTCTCCAACCATAAAGTATTCACTTCCACATTGGGAGCACATCTGAGCACAGGTATACGCCCCCTGGGCTCATAGCCACTTGCAAACCAAGTTCACTTCAGAGCTCTTATTGCCTGCAATGTCCTTCCTCTCTTCCCTGGCAAATACAAATCCCAAACTGCCTTTGAAGCTCAACTCAAGACCACCCTCCTCTCAGGAGACATCTAGAATATCTGCTTTATCCCTCCCATTACCATTTTGCCCCAAATTTGTACCCCTTCTGCCCTTCTAGGCTGTCTTTAGCATCCCAGCAAGCAATCTAAATCACTTACCATGCACCTGCGATGCCCCAGACACCGTGCTTGTCCTGAAGGATCTAAAGATGAGTAAGATGAAGTCCTTGAACTTTAGCGGCTGAGAGTTTAAACTGTGCTAGTACATATTGAGAAGTCACCTGGCTTTTTTTGTATTATGTCTGCAATTAAATAATCCCCCACCTTCTGAAAACTGTTTGTTGGCCTCGTTTTAGACAGGTTGGGATGCCCCCTGACTGCTGGGAGGGGCAAGTCGGAGCCTTTTCTGGAGAAGGACCAACACACTGAGGGCCAGCAGGCTGCCCAGACGGGGCCCGGGATTATGTGACGTGAAGAGAAAGGTGAGAACTCAACTGAGACTTAAGACTCAACCGTAGTGACTAAAAACCAGGGTGAAAATGGCAAATATGGGATTTGGTGGGCCTTGAGCCAAGGGATAGGCAACTAGGAAATATTCTTTTCAACTCATGCCTCGTATTCAACTGTCAGGGACCTTCAACATCCAAAGCTAGCAGTGTCTCCAGGCTCTTCAGTAATGAAGGAGGCTAGGACTCTGCTGGAGAGCCCATAACTGGAATAAAGAATTTCCAGATTGTGACTTACAAGTGCCCAAAAGATGCACCTTCCCAAGGCCGTGCCCTCCCTCAGGGGCTCACAGTTTGAGGTGCTGTTCTGGGCTGTGTGGAGGGTGTCTCCACCCCCCAGGAGCCCCAGGGAGTGGGACAGTGGGGCAGACGCACACCATGGATGGTGATTCTCCCTTCTCCAATTACCCTCCCACCCGGGGGTAGCCCAGCAGGACCACTGTCCCCACTGTCCCCTTCTATGCACTGGAATTATGTGTATGAAGGAGAATGCTTCCCTGGGGTAGGAACCTTGGAATGTGAGGCCTTGCTCTCCACCCAGAGGAAAGCAGCCTGCAGCAGGAGAGGTGACACCCCTTCGTGGACAGGAGGGGTGATGGGGGCTGAATGAGCCTGCTGTTCTCACCATTCCGGGTGCCAGCTGACCTGGGCGGTCAGTTCTCTGAAATGCTCGTGTTGGGAGGTTTTGCTGAGAAGGGGACTGTGTCAGCTGAACTGAGAGAGAAACAGAATGTGTTGTCAGTGAAGTCAGCAGCATTAAGTATGTGTCAGAAAGACCCTGTGGAAAAACAGATCAGGAGGAGCTGGCAGGATGTCTGAACTCATGAGACCAGGAGCCACAGAGCAGGAGAGATGAGAAGACAGCGGGAGGCAGAGCAAAGAGGGCTTAGGCTGCAGGGGCAAGGGAACCGTGCCTGGCTCCCAGCGAATCTGGGAACAGGGCCTTTCTCTTGGTAATGACATTTTAATGAGAAAGATGAAGTAAAGGGTAATGGGGTGGAGAAACACATTGTCTGGTCCACTTTATCTTGGGAGAAAGCCCAGGGAAAGGTTTGGGGGGGAGTCTGGGCAGCCAAGCATAAGGTCACGAAGGGGACAGATCAGGTTATGCACAAAACGCTGGGCTGAGCACATCTACCTGGGAACTTCTTGGGCGGTCACTGCCAACCTATTATATCTCCCACGGTTGATGTTAAGTAAATCAAATCTTTGGGCTCCACAATCCCTGACATTGTCTGGTGCCCCAGAAGGAAACAACTATACGTGGAAGGTGTTCAACAGACCCAGAAGCCTTCCGGTAGATCTTTCTTTTTGCCTGTGAGGATTCAAGTTGGACTCTGGCCACTTGCAAACCAAAGAACCCCTGACTGGAGCAGGGAGGTAACATCGTGGAGGTCAAGGTGGCATGAAGTAGCCGGATCCACGGGAGGAGTGCTGTCAGTCACAGCAAGGGGAATCCCCTCCAGATGGGGCCATGGGAGAAACTTCATGCAAGTCAATCATTACAGGCCCTACCACAGGGCACTAATTATGTTCCAGGCAAGTGCAAGTATTTTCCATGGATGCTTTCATCAACCCTCTGCCAGGGAAGTATCAATGTTCCCATTTTCTAGACTAGGATCTTAAAGTCCAAAATAGCTAAGAAACTTCTCTGAGATCTCAGAACTTGGAAATGGTAGAGGCAGACACAGTGCAGGCAGTGTGGTTCCTGACCTTGGATTCTCAAAGGGTGCCCTGTGCTTCCTGCCAGACGTGAATTACACACGTGGGCACCAAGAGAGCTTTTTCTGGAACTTGACGGGGGGCTTTGGTGACCAGAAAGAAGGCTGAGGTGGGGGAGAAGGGGAGATGCTGACTTTCCTACCATGCCCAGGTCTGCGACTGTCCCGGTGATGCCTGGATCAGGAGTGCGGGTCCCCACTGAGCTCCCTGCGGCATCTCTTGGAGCAGCACCCTGAGAATCTACACTGCTGGCTTCAGCGGCTCCTGGTGCACCCTCCCCACGGTGGAGCTGGGGCTGGGTGGGGTCCTCTTCATCACTGGGCTTCAAGCACTGGGCCAGGAGTCTCCAAGCCTTGGTGTGACCACCTTTCCAGGCCTGGAGCTGGGCCACAGCATGGTGGGCCTTGGCTGCCCACTCCTGCTGAAGCCAGTCCTCTGGGCAATCTCGGAGCACAGGGACCCGCTGGGCTACCTCCTTGGTGAGGACAAGAATGCTCTCCAGAGCCATGAGAAGGTCTTCCTGGCAGGGCCCAGACTCCTGACCTCCAGCCACAATTCCCTGCACAGCTTGGATACCAGACACCATTCTTTCCAGAGAGCCTTCTGGCTGGGTCTGGGGGTCTTTGCAGACAGAGAGCCTCGGGCAGAAGGCACCTTGGAGGACACGTTCATAGTCTGCATTGATGCTGCTGAGGTGGCCAGTCAGGGCCTTGGCTTGAAGGGTGAGCTCCAAGCAGAGAAGTTCAAAGCGGGTGGACAGGCTGGGAGATGGTTTGGGGAAGGAGGCCAGGATCTGTGCCACATCCAGCAGAGCATCTGTGAGCACATGAACCTCCCTGCTCAGAAAGGAGATCTCACTCTTTACCTGCTCATCCCCACACAGAAGAGAAGACAGCCTAGCAGCCTCTTGGAGCCTTTGAGAAACATCTGCTGCCTGAGCCAACCCTTCCTGCAGCCCCTGCTGGTCCTTCACAGCCTGTCGCAGGGGCAGCAGGAACAGGCCTTGTCTCCCGCTGAGCCTCTCCAGGCACTGGAGCAGGTCTTGGACAGCCACTGACCACAGAAGGCACCCATCTTCAATGCTCTCCTCCCACGACCTGGGGGCTTGGAAACCATCAGAGGCCAGAACTTTGTCCAAAAGCTGTTTGGCATGGGTCTCCGCCTCCTCCAATCTGCCTTGCACTTGTAAATGCGCTTCTGGGTGCCCAGCTGAGTCAGAATCCTCCTTACCCGAATCCATGGGTCCACTTTTGACTGCTAGTTGAACCATTGAGGCTAAGTTCTGCTGAAGCTCCATGAACACTGTCACGTTCTCTTGAAGATCGGCTGCTGGGTTGTTGCAAAACAGCTGTTGACACAGAGAATACCAGTCACCAGCTATGGCTGCCAAACTTTGCCTGGTTTCCCTGGACTTCCCAGACAGTTGGAGAGCCACTTCCAGAAGCCTGTCAGTTCTAGCAGTTGTGCAATGTTCTATCTCCCTTGCTAGGTCAATAATAGAAGGTGCCAGTGATGGGATTTCTTGGAGTCCAGTCATCGTCTCTGACCCCAGTGGTCCCTCTCCAGCCAGGGCCTCCTGAGCTGCCTCCACAGCTGCATCCTGGTCCTGCAGGATGGTGTGAGCTGAGGTCACTCCCTGGTGGCTCAGGCTGTCTACGGCAAGCATGGGTTTGCTGATGGCAGAGAGTGGAGAGCCCACCTTCTGTAGACCGGTGTCAAAAATCAAGGGGCAAAAAAGATGATCCCTAGGTGGATAGGAGGTGCCCTGGTCGCTTTTCCTCAACCCAGGCTCCCTTTGGTGTTTCAGTGCAGGAGCTGTGCAATCCTGGAGGCTGGAGAGAATGAAATAAGGCTGTCTCTCAGCCATGTCAAACCTCTGGACTTGGTCCCGAAGGGGACTGAGGATATCTGGGTGGTTAGTTCCATCCAGCCCCTCTCGGATGCTCTGAGCTGAAGAGATCACATGTTTCGCCAAGGTTAATAGCGCATCTGTGTCCTGAGAGCCGTGCCCGCCTGAACAGTGCTCCCCAGCTGCACCCAGGACCCGGGAGGATTGCTCCAGCTGCTGGATCAAGACTCTCAGGCCATTCCGGAAAATAGGATCTCGATCTTGCTCCACATACCTGCTCATCACCTGCACTATGTGTGTCCCTCGACCCTGTAAATATGCCACAAGTGGAGCAAACTCTCTGGAATCTCCACACCTCAAAGCCCATGTAAAAAAGTCCAAGTGCTTGGTCATTTCCTGAATGGACACACTCAGGAACTCAGGAATATCGAGAACATCATCAAAACATGCTAATAAGCCTTCAGATGCCCTGGCCCACTCCTGAAGCAGGGCCTGCAGGGCAGCAGGGCTCCAGTCCAGACCAGAGCCTTGGGGGCTTTGTGAGAAAAGCTGTTGCACTCTGACCACAAGCCCCCAAAGGCCTGCCATGGTGGCCTCCATGTCTTTGCCAGTTTGCTGTCGTGGGCAGCAAACCAAGACCAAGTGAGCCACTCTGAGCATCCGGTTGGCCTGGTCATGGAAAGCAGCGAGGAGAAGCTGGAGGCTCTCAGGCGAGGCCTCGCCATCGCACTGGGAGGAGACTGAGGGAGTGGCCAAGGCGGCCCGGACCAGCCTTTGAAGAGGGCTTTGCGTGTCGGTGAACGTGTCCAGGATCTGGCGCAGCAGCCCGGTGCGGACCCCCTGGGAGAGGTCCTCAGTCGCGGCCCACAGCGCTGCGCACTCCTCCGCCGGCTCCTGGCTGTTCCCGCCCGTCCCCGGAGGCCCGTCAATCGGGTCCAGGCGCCGGACGTCGGCGCTCCGCAGCTCCAGCAGCCGGCGGCAACGGGCCACTAGGCGCAGGCGCTCGGGCGGCGGGGAGCAGGCGGCCAGGCGCATGCAGTG
>NW_020173116.1:5269452-5281774 GCF_003031525.2 Neophocaena asiaeorientalis asiaeorientalis | reverse complement strand
GGCTCTGCAGCGCCACCGCCAGGTCGGCGAAGGGGCCGCGCAGCGAGGCCGCGTCGCCCGCCGCTTCCAGCGCGTCCAGGCAAGTCAGGCACCAGCCCGCCGCTCGCACCATCTTCCTCGCCGTCGCCGCGTCTTCCAGCAGCAGGACCTGTTTGGGCAATCGGGGGAAGAGAAGCTGGAAAATGCGTACACGTTTCTGGAGCCGAAGCGAGAGCAACGGCAGCTGCTTTACCCCCATTGTGCAAAAAAAGACTAAAGAGAACCTCAGAGATAATAATAGTAATAATAATGATGACGATGTCACCTAAGAGTGACGTTTAAAGAAAACATTTGGCTTAACTGAAAATGTAAACCCCTCTAAATTGAGCTACATTTAATGTGGGGTCCAATCCGGCTTTGAAGAGCCCTTCTCTTCACATTACAGGAGGAGCAGTCAACCGTCCACGTGGTAACCAACACATCACGAACTAAAGAGTGTTTAGGAAGCACTTACTGTTTGCATGAGGATGATGGGGGCTGGCGAGATGGCCTGTTCAAGAAGTGCCTCTAAGAAATCTTTCCTGGTCTGACTCTGTCGCCCCCTGACTGCTCTGTTCATCCCCTTCAACAGAGCTGGTACCCAACCACTTCCAAGAGCCTGCCCTTCTTCCCCTCTCCTCCCCCCATCAGCAGGTGCCAAAGCCCTCTGGCTGTGCCTCTCTCATCTCCCCATTTCAATCTTTCTTTAATGAGGACCTGTTAAATTACAACTACACCCCCTCCCAATAATCCACAGTATTAAAGTTTAAATGGTGAACATTATTAATATATTAATATCTGATAATAGTTGAGGCATATAACATTGTAACAGGGAGCAATGTACCGAGCTAAAAGGGTTGTGACAGATGGTGGAATGTCAGCATGGAGAATGGGGAGTATTTGGAGGCTGAGGGGTTATCCTGGCCCCTGAGATCCTCCCAGGTGTAAGGCAATACAGCAAGTTAGCCAAATAGGCTGAGAGTTGCCCAGGTTTTGGTAGCTTCTCCCCAGGTAGCTCCTGGCCATGGGTAGGGTGGGAAATGCATCCCTTATCATTACGGTTTGGTGGCCAAGTGTGGGGATCAGGGGTTGCCTGTGGGTTTAAGAACAGAGACTCAGTACGTCTACCCAGCTCCCTCTGGCAGCTTCCACAATGAGCATTTATTAAATTGGTAATGAACTCTGCGATCTTGGCATAAACTTGGGCAGGTTTCTCTCTCTGGGGTGGGCATCCCTTGTGGGAATGACATGCCCCGTCCATGCTTCCCAGCAATGAGCTCTCTGTCCAGACCAACGGGCCAGCCAGCTCTGACATCAGCCTCACCTTCGTGGTGTCTACCAGGATGTGCTGAGCTGTGGTCACTAGCTCCTCCTGGTGGCTCTGACATTCCGGCTGAAGATGGAGCTTCTGAGCTACCAGCGTGATATTCCTTGAAGACAGGATCAGAGACTCCGCCGCAACCCCCATTTCCTCCTGGAGCCACACTTCCTCAGAGTCTCCCGCCAGCCTGGACAGACATGTTCTTTGCTCAGCATTTACCAACACTCCATGAACGTAATGTTACAAAAAAGAAACATCCCGGTAAGGAAACTGTGAGGCGTAGAAGTTACAGAGCACTATGGAGCCATTGAAGTGGTGAGGTAGGTCTGTCTATATGTAACGTGACAGAAGCCTCTCCAAGATGTCATATTGAGTGAATAAAACCAAACTACAGAATAGTGTGTATGGCAAGATTTAATTTGTTTTCAATTAAGTGTAGATCTACATCGAGAACCATTTATCGAGAAGGATAATCATCAAACTGGTTCTATCTTGGCGTCTTAAAACGTGCTTTGTTCCTTTTTGAATTGCTCTCATTTTCTCTGCAGTGAACACATATAATTACTACAGGAAACAATAAGCCTCTTTTTGTAAGGAAGAACCATCTAGAATCTCATTGCAATCCATGTTATCAGGAGGAGATGTTTTGTGTAACAAAAATCAGTTTCCATGAACACAGATGTCCACAGCAGCTGTTTTTGTCCACGTGACTGCAAACATTTCTTTCTCACTAATAATCCCTAACCACACAAAACAAAACAAGAAAAGTCCCGCCCCCCTCCCGCCTGATCATATAATGGTTATTCTTTGCAAATGAGGCTGAGCTCTGTGCCTTTGGACTTGCAGGCTGGGAGGACACAGGAGTGCCAGCTTGAGTGATCTCAGCGAAGCTCCTCTCAGCTTTTGGTCCCTTACCTAATGGCAGCTGATTTCAATGCCCCTCATTCTTTCCTGCCCCAAACAATCCAGCTACCCTCATGTAAAATATCCCGAGGTCCCAGTGTGCAGAACCACACGAACCCAGAAAACCCAGTGCAGCAAAATGTCGAAACACTGGGGGAAAGGAGTATTGGAGAGGATATGTGACGGCTTTTGTCTTCCCTTACTTTACTTTGGACTCCTTGCGGAGAATTTGCACATCAGCTGCTCAGCCCATAAATATGACTGTGCCACATCCTGGCAGCTGTTCAGTTGCAGAGCTGGGGCCCTCACACACTTGCTAACTTCCTGGGCTTTCTCATGGGAGAGAAACATAGCAGTCAAGAGTCAGGGTTGTATATGTGAAATGAGGTTGTGGAGTCCAGTCCTAAGGCAATTAATAGCTGTGTTCAAATATATGACCTTGAGTACCAGCTACTTCACACAGAATAGAACCTCTGCAGTGATCTGCCCAAATGAATCTTCCGATGACCTGCTGACCTTCCCAACTCTCCTCCCTCTTCCTGAGACCTTTGGAACATTTTTCAATCCTTTCTCCCCTCACTCTCTTCCCTACTTTTAGATTCGGCTGAGGTAGTTTAATGTTTTGAATTTGAAGCCTCAGTTAGAATTTCCCTTAGCATTTGCATCTCTCTTTCAGGAATTTTGATTCTTAACCATTCCAAGATGCGGTACTATTATCCTTTACAAATTTCTGTTCTTCTTCATCTTCCCTTATATTGAGGTCTTTGGTTTCTGTTTGTGTTGTTTATCAGTATTTTTCTGGGTTTTCTTTTTCTTTTTTTTTTTTTTTTGTGGTACATGGGCCTCTCACTGCTGTGACCTCTCCCGTTGCAGAGCACAGGCTCCAGACGCGCAGGCTTAGCGGCCGTGGCTCACAGGCCTAGCCGCTCCGCGGCATGTGGGAGCCTGCCGGACCGGGGCACGAACCCATGTCTCCTGCATCGGCAGGCGGACTCTCAACCACTGTGCCACCAGGGCAGCCCTGGGTTTTCTTGATTTCTTGACTTGGGGTACATGGTGATATGGTCACTAAATCCTTGCTTATCTGCATTCATATACTTCCTGTTTCAGGTTGATGATGAGGTGTCTGGGTAGAGCGTTCTTAATGGCAGGCCTTTCCTCTTCACAGCCCATAGACTTGTTACCAGCATCTTCTGGCCTCCAGAGTTCCAGGTGAGAAATATGAAGCCAGTCTATTTGACACCAGTCTAAGTGACCTTCCTTTATAAGTAGTTTGTTTTTCTTTTGCCTGGATGCACCAAGAGTTCAGGAATTATGCCAACATATGCTTTCTATATATCTTTCCTCTGCAATCTCGCCCAGAACCCAAGGAGCAGTTTTTCTGTACAGATATGGGTCATTAATTGGCTCAGAGAAATTTTCTTCTGTTATTTGTTTAATTATTGCCTCTCCTCGATCTCTTCATGTTTCTCCTTCTAGAAGCCCCATTATCTGAAAATTGGGTCTCCTGGATCTGTCCTTCAATTCTACTGTATTTTACATGTGTGATTTCTATATCTTTCTGCTTTTGCTCTTTGGCCGAATTATATTGATAGCTTGCTCTTTCAGATCAATAATTGAGTCATAATAGTAAATATTCTTGGGACTTCCCTGGTGGTCCAGTGGTAAAGAATCCGCCTTCCAATGCAAGGGACGTGGGTTTGATCCCTGGTCGGCGAACTAAGATCCCTCATGCCACGGGGCAACTGATCTCGAGTGCCGCAAACTACAGAGCCCACGCAACACAGCTAGAGAGAAGCCCACGTGCTACAACGAAGAGCCCACGTGCTGCAACGAAAAATCCCGCATGCCTCAACGAAGATCCTGTGTGCCACAAGTAAGACCCGATGCAGCCAAAAATAATAAATAAATAAATAAATAAAAGAGTAAGTATTCTCAAACTTTTGCTTCAAGCCATGAGAGTATCAGACCAACCTTCCCACCAAGAACACTGGTAAAAGATGGATGAAATATTTTTAAAAACCCAGATACTTTAAGGTGCTAGAGATCAACCAAGGCAGCCAAGATTTATTCCCAAGTAACGCAGGCCAAGAGGTACAAAAGCCATGTAAAAAGTAGCAGCCGTGCCAAGACTTCAGTAGTCTCATGGTACTGAGAAAATAAAAATTAGAGTTTGGGTCTCATCAATGTGAAGGAAACCTGATGAGTATCCCAGGATTTCAGCTGAGACCGCAAAAGGCTACACCTTAGAAGTAAGAACTGGAAATAGACATCTCCTAACAGAGACTGAAACTAGTCTTGAAGCATCTTAAGGTTTTGATTGGAGAAGAGTGACCTCTTCCTACTTTAACTGCCCATCAGAATAAAATTAAATTCTCTCTGGAAGGAGACAATACTACAATTTGCATACATTATGTATTGTGTTCAGTTTTTTAAAATTAGCCCACATGAAAAGATAAAGGTAGCATCTCAAATTATTTTGGTAAAGATAGACTTTATAATAAATAGTGCTGGGGGAGTTCCCTGGTGGTCTAGTGGTTAGGATTTGGCACTTCCACTGCCGCGGCCCGGGTTCAATCCCTGGTCAGAGCACTGAGATCCCACAAGCTGCGTGACCAAAAAAGTAATAAATACATAAATACATAGTGCTGGGACAACGAGTAGACATCTGGGAAAATATAAAGTGAGATTCCTATCTTAAGCCATACACAAGACTGAACTCTGAGTAGAGTAGGCAATCTGAATATAAAATCAAAACTATGCAAGTACTAGAAGAAAATGTGAGTGAATTCTTCTTTAATCTTGGTGTGAGAAAACCTTTGTAACTATGACTCAAAACCAAAAGGCAATAAAAGAATAGGTTGATAAATTTAACTACATAAAATTTTTAAATTTCCATGGCAAAAAAAAAAACCACCTAAAATGTCAAAAGACATACAGTAAGCTGGGAAAAGATTTTTGCAATATATATGACAGACAAAGTTACTAACCTTAATGTATAATATATTCAATGTTTATAAACCTAATGATATAACTCTACACCATACACTTTGCTTTTATCACTTAATAGTGTATGTGTTTTGGATTAATAACATAACCTAACATACACTACAAAGGGCTAATAACCTAATTATATTTCAATAGATCCAACATGTAATTTATAATATATTTCAACCCAGAAATCTCACTACAAAGAATCTACCACCTCCAACGATATGAAAGTACATATGCACAAGGTTATTTACTGCAGCATTGTTTATAATTTCAAATATTGGAAACAACCTAAATGTGCATTCATACAACAGTGGTTGAGTAAATTACGGTGCATTCATACACACAATGGAGTGATTATACAACTCCATATAAAAAAGTAAGGACAGTTTCTATGAAATAATATGTGTGATCTCCATGATATATTAAGTAAAATAATCAAAGAGCACAACAATATCTGTAACATACCCTTCATGTAGGAAAGAAGATATTAAAGATACATGTGTTGAAATTAACCAGAATGTGGGGAAATCCCAAAATAAAATATGAAAAGTAACAAATGAACCTAACTAATAACTAAAGTTGTCAGAATTCTAAGATCGCCCGCAAGGCTCTCATCCCCTGGTGTACACACCCCGGGTAATGGCCTCCCCTTGAGTGTCGGTGGGACCTGTGAATAGGATGGGATGGCAGCCTGTGATTATGTTATCTTATAGGAAAAAGGGGATTGTTGATGTAATTAAGGCCCCTAATCATTGGCTTGAGTTAATCAAAGGAGGATTATCTTGGGCTGGCTTGACCAAAGCAGATGAGCCCTTAAAAGGGTGAGTGGGTCCTTCTTGAAGAGACAGATATGAAGGAGCAGAGACACTCTCCTGTTAGCCTTGAAGAAGCAAATTGCCACATTGCGGAGAGGGCCATATCTCAGGGCCTCAGTTCTCCAATCCCAGAGAACTGAATACTGCCAGTAATCAGTGAGCTTGGAAGGGGACCTGAGCCTCAGATGAGATTGGGGCCCACCTGACACCTGGGTCATCTGGCTCACCCAGCCAGATGAGACCCACAGCAGCAGACCAGCTACCCCAGGCCCAGACTCCTGACCCACAGACACTGTGAGATGATAAATGGGTGTTGTTTTCAGCAGCTAAACTGGTGGTAATTTGTAACGCAGCAGTAGAAAACGAATATGATTTCAAATGAATAGCACTGAAGGGGAGGGGGAAGAAAAAAACTAACCTAAGTAACTCTAGAGAACAATATTTTTCCAGGACAGGGTCAGGATAAAACCAGTAAGAACTACATAAAAATGCTTCCCTCTAGTAATCTGTTTCTCATATGGTTACAGGTTAAATTTGCAATTCCTTCACGTGTATAGGCCTGAAAATAAGTGGATATATCGTGGGTAATGAGAACCAGGATTCTCATTGTTGGAAAAAGAAGCTGCAAAGAAGGAAAGGAGAAGATAAGAAAGAACCTTGTGGGGTTGGATTGGACTTGGAGATATGAATATGCGATTATATATATGCATTCGGAGACATAGAAATAAATAGTCAATGTATGTGTGCCCACGGATTAGGATACATACATATATTTCTTAGCTCTGTCTGCTGAGAGGCCCGAGGAGCAATGACACACCAGTAGTAATGAGTATATTTAAAGCCCAGATCTTGGTTTCTAAATGCTCTTATCCTTCAGTAAAGGAAACCAGGGTTCTTTGGGGGAAGAAGTTAATTCCAGGGCTCAGGCTGGAAAAATACAACATGAGTCTGAAAAATAAGTGGGTGCTTTAAAAAAATGGAGACATTTTCAAAAGGACACAGGAGCTGATTGGAAGGAACTCCCGATGACCGAAACTGGAATGAATTAAACAGTAAAATAATGACAGTATTGGATTATAAGCCATAGAACGAAATAAATATCCAGTATAAATCATTGAATATATACATATAATTGAATAAATAAATGAGGGAGAAAGGATACTATTTCTGTACAGAAGAATTCCAGTTTATACACGTAGAAGAAATGAGAGAAATTTTTAAAATTATTAGGCAAACATCATAGTAACAATTCTTACAGGCAAGATACACTAATGGGTAAATGGATGAAAGTTTGAAGAGAAACAGAACAGTTACAGAAATTACTCCAAGACACTTATGAATTACAAAAGGAAAAATAGCGGAGAAATCTATCGGTTAGTTAGCAACTCAACTAAATGATAAAGTTTAAAATCACTAGTAATAAGATAGATCAACATCGTGATAGAATGCATAAAGAAGGCCACATCACTTCTGTGATATTCTTGCCAAAAAATGCATAACCTCAATCTAATCTAATCATGACAAAACAATCTGACAAACCCAAATTAATAGATATGAAAGTACTAAATAACTGACTGCAAAATAACTGACCAAGACTTATCATAATATCAGGGTCATAGAAGACAAAGAATGAAGAACTGCCACAGATTGGAAAATCTTAAGGAGAGACCATTAAATGCAATGTGGGATCCTGAATTCGATCCTGGAACAGAAAAAGAACATTAGGAGGAAAACTGGCGAAGTTTGAATGAGGTCTACAGTATAGTTAATAGTATTGTATCAATGTTAATTTCCTGGTTTTGAAAATTGCACTATGGATATATAAGTTGTTAACATTAGGGAAAATGAGGTGATGTGTGTACCTGAACTCTATTATTTTTATTTATTTATTTTGCGGTACGCGGGCCTCTCACTGTTGTGGCGTCTCCCATTGCGGAGCACAGGCTCCGGACGCGCAGGCTCAGCGGCCATGGCTCACGGGCCCAGCCGCTCCGCGGCATGTGGGATCTTCCCGGACCGGGGCACGAACCCGTGTCCCCTGCATCGGCAGGCGGACTCTCAACCACTGCGCCATCAGGGAAGCCCCTTTACATATTTTTGAAATAAGTTCTTTATCAGCTAGATGCTTTGTAAATATTTTCTCCCAGTCTCCGTCTTCTTTTCATTCTCTTAGTAGTAGCTTCTTTTCATTCTCTTCTTTTGAAGAGCAAAAGTTTTTTATTTTTTGAAAAAGTCTAATTTGTTCTTTTATGGATCATGCACTTGGCATTATGTCTAAGAAATCTGTTCTTAATCCAAGATCTCAAAGATTTTTTTTCCCTATGGTTCCTTCTAGAACTTTTATAGAGTTAGGATTTATATTTAGGTCTGTGATCCATTTTGAGTTAATTTTTGTATATAATCTAATATAGTATGTATCAAAGTTCATTTTTTGGTATATGAATATCCAATTATTCCAGCACTATTTGTTGAAAGGCTAACCATCCTCCACCGATTTGCCTTTACACCTTTGTAAAAAATCAATACTAATTTATATTAGAGTCTAAAAAGTCAAGGATTCATGTTGTAATGAACTAATTCATGCATAGTGTAGAACATTAAAAGGATAATTTAAAAATGCATAACAGCATAAAAGAAGAGACATCATACAGAATATTTATTGGACCACAGTATAATTATGCTAGAAATCAGAAAGGTAGCTAGAAAATCTCCAACTGTGTGGTCCAGGAGAGACTGAAGTTGGAAGTGGAGAGCAGAGAAGGTGTGTTAAACCGTCTTCCCCAGGGCTGCTGTGATGCCCATGCTGACTGTGCAGTCACAGCCCCAAAGGCACGATTCACCCAGACTCTGAAGTGAGTGGTACCCTGTGGGGTTGTGCAACCCATGGACCCTTCCCTGTTTACCAACCAGTATGATCATATATATGTATGGTAAACACATATACATATATACAGGCATATCCATGGATAGATATGCTTTATATGAATTTTTAAAATGAAAATGGAGAGATAGGGAAGAAAAAAGGATGGGAAGAGGGAGTGGGAAGGAGAGAGAGAAAGCAAAAATATCTGGAATCAATATATACCAAATGTTCACAGTGGTTACCTATGGGCTGTAGACTTATGGGTAATTCTTTTCTTCCTCATCTCATTCATATTTTCTAAATGTTCATCGTATGATACATTTTTAAGCAAAAGGGAACATATGCTGTGTTGGCCTCTTCTTGTGGGGTCTTCCCTGTAGCCCCGTCCTGATGCCAATGCTGGTCTGCTGATGTGGCAAGTTCCTTCTGGCCTCCTGAGAGCTTACACAGCAGAGAGAAACACCAGAACTTGCCAGCCAGAGAGAAACACTTAGCACGTTGTGTACAGATTGCCTCCATTTGCCCTCTCCTGAGAACTGCTGGAGGAGCTGTCCTGAAAGCCAAGGGAACCAAACCCAAGTCAGAATATAAATTATTTGCAGTGTTGCTCGGATTTGATGGGCTGGACCGTATCCCACGGTCATGAGCACAGATAATTCCCTTTATAAATAATTTACTTGCCCGGAACAGACGATACAGCAAAGGCATTTATAATGAAGCAGACAAAAAGGATATTTAACTTCTCCCAAAGTTTTGTGTGCCCTTTTTTGTGTGTGATTACAAAATGCATTGCATTAAAAACTTACAGTGTACAAAAGAGCATTAAATGAGTATAAAATCACTCTATTCTCAAACTCCTAAGTAAATTATTGTAAAAATTTTGGCAAGTTTCTTTCCACGAGTTTTTTTCCTTTCACATCACTGGGGTCACACCATGTACAGTGCCTCTGGCTGCATATCTTGTGTGTGTGTATTAAAATACACATAACATAAAACTTACCATCGTACCCATTTTTAAGCGCACAGCTATTGTGGCAGTAAGTACATTCACATTGTTGTGCAACTATCACCACCATCCATCTCCAGAACTTTTTTCAACATCTCAAATTGAAATTCTTTCTTTTTTTTAAGATTTAATTTTATTTATTTTTGGCTGCATTGGGTCTTTGTTGCTGTGTGCGGGTTTTCTCTAGTTGCGGCGAGCGGGGGCTACTCTTCATTGTGAGTGGGCTTCTCATTGTGGTGGCTTCTCTTGTTGCGGAGCACGAGGTCTAGGCACGTGGGCTTCAGTAGTTGCAGCACATGGGTTCAGCAGTTGTGGCTCGCGGGATCTAGAGTGCAGGCTCAGTAGTTGTGGCGCACGGGCTTAGTTGCTCTGTGGCATGTGGGATCTTCCCAGACCAGGGCTCGAACCTGTCTCCCCTGCATTGGCAGGCAGATTCTTATCCATTGCACCACCAGGGAAGTCCCTCAAATTGAAATTCCATACCCATTAAACGATAACTTCCCATCTTCCCCCTTCCTGAGCCCGCCCCTCACCACCCCTGGCAACCACCATTCTACTTTCTGTCTCTATGAATTTGACTACTGTAGGAACCTCACATAAGTGGAATCACAAAGTATTTGTCTTTTAGTGCCTGGTTTATTTCGCTTAACACTAAGTCCTCAAGGTTCATCCATGATGTAGCATGTGTCAGAATTTCCTTCCTTTTTAAGACTAATACTCCCCTGTATGTGTACACCACATTTTGTTTATACATTCATCTGTCTAGTGACACTTGGGTTGTGTCCACCTTTTGATTATTGAAAATAATACTGCTGTGAACACGGGTATACAAATAACTGTTAGAATTCCTGCTTTCAATTCTTTTTAATATAGAACCAGGAGTAGAATTGCTGTATCATATGGTAATTCCATTTTTGGTTTTTTGAGGACTCATGTACAGTTTTGAATCCTCTCTGCTTCTAATTCACTTAACTTTTGAGCATGAGGTGTTTTGTTTTTTCTTTTTAATGTTTTGCTGCATTGGGTCCTTATTGCTGTGCGTGGTCTTTTTCCCTGGTTGTGGAGAGCGGGGGCTACTCTTTGTTACAGTGTGCGGGCTTCTCATTGCGGTGGCTTCTCTTGTTGCAGAGCACAGACTCTAGGCACACAGGCTTCAGTAGTTGCAGCATGCAGGCTCAGTAGTTGTGGCGCACGGGCTTAGTTGCTCCGCAGCATGCGGAATCTTCCCAGGCCAGGGATAGAACCCGTGTCCCCTGCATTGGCAGGCGGATTCTTAACCACTGTGCCACCAGGGAAGCCCCCATGAGTATCTTTTTAACAATGTTTTTGTAGCTCTTAATAATTTCAAACTTCCAAAAATTTTTGCGAAAATAATACAACAAACTCCCATATGTCCTTCAGTGAGATTCACCAACTGTTCTCATTTTGCCACATTTCCTTTATCATTCTCTTTCTCTTTTTGTGTATGTATGTGTGTGTGTGTATAGAAAGTTCCAGATACGATGCTTCTTTACCCTGAAATGATTTAGTGTGGATTCCCTAAGAACAAGTACATTCACTTTCGTAACCACAAAACAATTATCAGAAATTAATCAGAAAATTAAACATTGGTACAACGCCATTACGTAATCCAAAATCCATATTCTAAGTTTGCTAATTGCTCCCAGTCTGAGGACATGTATGAAATTTAATTGTCCAGTCCTGTGGTGGGCAGTTCTAAAGATGCCCCCACCCCAACGGTCCCATCCCCTGGTAAGTCAATCAAGTGTTAATCGGGTACTGCTGGGAAGGGACTTTGCAGGTGCAATTAAGTTGACCTTAAAATAGGGAACTTATCCTGAACTATCCAGGTGGGTCAAAGTAATCACATGAGCCCTTAAAAACAGAAGAATAAGGCAGAAGGGGAAGTCAGAGAGGTCTGAAGCGTGGGCAACCTTGACCCGCCATTGCTGGAGGGGCCACAGGAATGCAGGCAGCCTTGAAGAGCAAAGATGAGCCTCTGGCTGAGAGCCAGCAAGAGACTGGGCTCCTCAGTCCCATGACCACAAGGGACAGCCTGAATGAGCCTGGAAACGAATTCTTCCCAGAGCCTCTACAGGAGAGCCCGGCCCACGGACACCTCGATTTTGACCTGTGAGACCCAAAACGGAGGAACCAGCCAAGCCCACCAACTTCAAAACTCTGAGGTACGAAATCTGTGTTGCGTTAGGTCCCTAAGTTTGTGATAACTTGTTACAGCAGCAAAAAAACCCTAATACACGTCCCCTCAGTCTCCCTTAATCTGCAGCAGTTCCTGAGACTTCGTCTTGACCCCTGACACTTTATGGAAAATACAAGCCATTTATTTGTAGAAGGTCTCTGAATTTGGATTTTTCTGATTTATATATAAAAGTATATATATA
>NW_020173116.1:5257583-5269267 GCF_003031525.2 Neophocaena asiaeorientalis asiaeorientalis | reverse complement strand
TATATATATATACTTGGCCACGTGCATGGTCACCTGACCAGGGACTGAACTCAGGTCACAGCAGTGAAAGTGCTGAATTCTAACCGCTAGACCACCAGGGAACTCCCTGATATTTTATTAATAGATTCAGGTTCTACATCTTGGCAATTGATTCCACAGAAGTGGTGCTGTGTCCTTCTCAATGGCCCACATCAGTGGGCATGTGGTCTTGTTTTTGTCCCAATAACAGTAATGTTAACCTTGATCACTAGGGTAAAGTGATATCTGCCAGGCTTCTCCTCTGTAAAACTACTATTTCCCCTTTGTAAATAATAAATACTCTGCCGGAAGATAACTAGTGATAATACAAATATCCTGCTCCTCATTAAACTTTTGCCCACCAATTTTAGCATCCACTGATGACCCTTGCCTGGAACAGTTATTATTATGATAGGTGCCTTCTCTGTTCATATGAATTCTAGCTCTATATTAGCTTAAACATTTTGTTTGATAGCCCGCTTCCCCATGTAAAGCAATACTACAAGTATTTCCCCTAATTAATAAATGTTAATTGACATTTTAAGCATCTACTTTGTTTTATTGTTTCACCATAAGGTTATATCACGGTTTACCAAACTAGGTCATTTAGCTTGTTTCTCTTTTTTCACAATTTTAAATAATGACACAACAGATGTCCTTGTAAATACATTGTAGCTCATATTTGTGACTATGTCCTCTGGGTAAATTAGTAAGATTGGAATTAATGAGTCAACAGGTACATATTTCTAAAGTCTTGGATCTATTTTATCAAATTACCCTCTAAAACACCAATTTCCATTTCTCTCATATGAGACGACGCATGTCTGCCATCATTATTCTTTAATAGTTGCTGATATGCTGGGCCAGAAAAATAGTATCTTACCATTTTAGTTTTCATTTCTTTGTTTGCTAAATGTTTGGTAAAAGAATTATTGAGGATTAGTAAGATTGAATATATATTCCAGATTTTAAAATTCACTTTTATTTCTTTTTCACTGAAATAGCTGTACTTTCCTTACTTTCCTATTTATGTATTTGGCTTTTCCTTGTTGATATCATTGTATGTTTCCTTTCTGTTTGATCCACCGCTCCTGAGAGCAAGGACTGTGAATGTCTTCTTCATGCTGTATTTCAGCACTTAGAATAGTGCCTGACACTTTAGTAGGCGGTCGATAAATACATGTTGGATGAAAACATGTGTTCTTAGTGGAAAACTCAGCTAATTCTGAAATGTTTGCCTTTTGAAATTACATCCCGACTAATAAATAACATATTAAGTAGCTTTGCTTTATGTTTTATCAATTTACTTGTCACACCTGACTTCTTTCCAAGAGTATGTAAGGAGACTATAATAAGGCTCTATTTATACTCTTCTTCTGCAAACTTGTCAGAGTAAAGCACTTGAGTTGTTTAAAATTATTACCTTTGGGCAATTTGCACAAACTCTTCACTGGCTTGAGCCAATTCCTCTGCCATCTTCTCCAAAGAGGCAAATACTTCATTGTCCATGTCTTTCCTCTCCACTGAGATGATCAGATGGCAAAGCTGAACAGTCATTGGTGAGATGATTCTCTCAATGGCCTTGTTCTGTATCATGGAGCCAATGTCATCCAAGAGGAAAGACTCCATCTGTGGACAGAAGTATGACATGGCTGATATGAAAAGAGGAAGGCTCAGACTTGCCCTTCTAGTTAAGACATAATAGATTACAACAGGTCAAAGTGGCTGCTATAACATTAAGAAGAGTCAGATAAATTATAAAAATTATATTCCAAATACGTCAGAGAGCTGTGGCAGCAAGGATTATGAGACAGATTAAAATTCTAGGAATGGGGGCAGGCTTGGTGGCGCAGTGGTTGAGAGTCCGCCTACCGATGCTGGGGACACGGGTTCGTGCCCTGGTCCGGGAAGATCCCACATGCCGCGGAGCGGCTGGGCCCGTGAGCCATGGCCGCTGAGCCTGCGTGTCCGGAGCCTGTGCTCCGCAAGGGGAGAGGCCACGACAGTGAGAGGCCTGTGTACCGCAAAAAATAAATAAATAAATAAATTCCAGGAATGAGAGAATCTTTCAGAGATGAGTTAGTGTAGAGGACTATTTTCTTAGGGAAATTTGTTATTCTGGGCACAGGCTGAGGAACAGGGCCTGGACAATTCAGAAGCCCAGTGCTGGGGGAAACAGATAAAAAGAAAACTGAGAAACATTACATAGTCCAACTGCTGAAAATTAAACACAAAGAGAAAAAATTTGTGAGCATCCAGAGAAAAAGGCACTCTATCTCTAAAGGAACAGTATTAAATTTGACAGGTGACTTCTCTATAGAAACAAAGGAGTACAGAAGATAATGGAATGGCATCTCTAAAGCAATGAAAGAAAATCATTGCTAACCTAGAATCGTATACCCAGTGAAGTATGCTTTTAAAAAAATGAATGTGCTGGGGTGATAGAACAGTCCTAAATCTTGGTTGTTGTGATTATGTAAATGTGTACATTTGTCAAAAGTTGCAGAATTGTACACTAAAAGAGGATAAATTTTACTGTATGTAAACTGTGTTTTTTTTTTATGAAAAAAGGAAACAAAGGCATCTTCAGACAAACGAAAACCAAGGGGATTTGTTGCCAGCGGGAACTGCACTGAAGGAAAAAAAAGGAGCTTATCAGGCAGGAGGAAGATGATCCAAAGAGGGAAACAAATGCAGAAGAAAAAGAACAGCAGAAGGGTAACATACGATATTGCTTATACAAAACAATAATCGTATATAATGGTATATTTTATAGAGTTTAAAATATATGTAGATCTAAAATGCATGACATGAGGTGGATGGACCTAGAGACTGTCATGCAGGGTGAAGTAAGTCAGAAAGAGAAAAACAAATACTGTATGCTAACTCATATAAATGGAAACTAAAAAAAAATGGTTCTGAAGAACCTAGGGGCAGGACAGGAATAAAGACGCAGACGTAGAGAATGGACTTGAGGACACAGGGAGGGGGAAGCTGGGACAAAGTGAGAGAGTGGCATGGACTTATATATACTACCAAATGTAAAATAGATAGCTAGTGGGAAGCAGCTGCATAGCACAGGGAGATCAGCTCTTTGCTTTGTGTTCACCTAGAGGGGTGGGAGGGAGGGAGACGCAAGAGGGAGGGGATATGGGGATGTAGGTATATGTATAGCTGATTCACTTTGTTATACAGCAGAAACTAACACACCATTGTGAAGCAATTATACTCTAATAAAGGTGTTAAAAAAAAATAAAATGCATGACAGGGAATTCCCTTGTGGTCCAGTGGTTAGGACTCGGTGCTCTCACTGCCGAGGGCCTGGGTTCGATCCCTGGTCGGGGAACTCAGATCCCTCAAGCCGTGAGGCATGGCCAAAAACAAAAAAAGAGATAAAATGCATGACAATCATGACTCAGAGAGCAGGACGGGGTAAGTGTTGTCAGAGTGTTCTAGGGTTGCAGCATCATTAAGAAATTAGTAAAAATAATCATCTGTGTTAAGCTATAATAATGTAAGGACACATATTATAACCTCTAGGTTAACCACTACAAAAGTGAAGGAATGTGTAATTAAAAAGTTATTACATGGAAATAACATAAAAATTACAATTTTGATTGATTTTTAAAGTCAAGAAAAGGAGGAAAATGGGCATAAGACAGATGCCGAATAGAAAAGTCATCCCAGTAAGAGAGTATATATATATATATATATATATAATTTGTGTGTGTATTGTGTGTGTATATATATATATACACACACACACAAATACATCTAATTACATTAAATGTAAACAGATTGGATTCATCAAGTAAAAGACTAAAATTGTCAGTCTAGGTAAAACAAATTCATTCTAATTATAATACAGTAATCCTGCTTACATGAGACATAGTTAAGGGCACAGAGAGAGATTGAAAGTAAAATAAAGAAGCATACCATTGAAATGTTACCTAAAAGAAAGCTGTTTTGCTATAATTAATGTCATACAGAGTAGACCGAAGGCAAGAAATATTACTGGAGATGAAGAGGGTTACTTCATAGACATGACAAATCTCCCATGCAGTAGAATTCCAAATAATTTCTATAGCAACTCCACCCTCAAGGAGGGGGAGAATAACTCCCCAGTCCTTAAGTGTGGGCTGTGCATAGCAGCTTCCTTCCAAAGAGAACTGTAAGGAATGGGTATGGGGGAGAGTAACTTTACAGTCGAGAAACCTGACGACGCTACCTCAGCCAGGCAATCCAGGTCAGCATCAACAGTGATGAACCTAAATAGTATTCCTCAAAGCTGTTTAGATCAAGGTGATCAAAAACAGGGAAAACCTTTGGAACTGTCATGGCCAGGAGGAATCTAAGGACACATGACAACTAAATTTAATGTGGCATCCTGAATGGAATCTTGCAAAAGAAAAAGGATGCTAGGTAAAAACTAAGGAAATCTGAATAAGGAATTAACTTTATATAATAATTGTGGGGACTTCCCTGGTGACGCAGTGGTCAAGAATGCGCCTGCCAATGCAGGGGACACGGGTTCGAGCCCTGGTCCGGGGAGATCCCACATGCGGCGGAGCAACTAAGCCCGTGTGCCACAACTGCTGAGCCTGCAGTCTAGAGCCTGCAAGCCACAGCTTCGGAGCCCGTGTGCCACAACTACTGAAGCCCATGGGCCTAGAGCCTGTGCTCCGCAACAAGGAAGCCACTGCAATGAGAAGCCCGTGCGTGGCAACGAAGAGTAGCCCCCGCCTGCCACAACTAGAGAAAGCACGTGTGCAGCAATGAAGACCCGATGCAGCCATAAATAAATAAATAATAAAAATTTAATAATTGTGTATCAATATTAGTTCATTAATTAAAACAAATATACCATATTAATATAAGATGTTGACAATAGGGGAAATTGGGTTCAGGGAGCTCATACTACTTTCTTAATTTTTCTATAAATCCAAAACTGTTTAAGAAAATTAAGGAAAATTAAGTCTAATTTTTTAAAAATAAATTATCACAATATATTTAATCAATAAATTAAATATGATAGCATTAAATCAATACATAGTAAAAAGGCTATTCCTAATCTTTAAAAAGATTTCCAAGTAAAATGCTTAAACATGGTAAAGATTATTTACCAAGAGAAAGCTTTAGACTAAAGAGTAAAAGGCAGAGCCAATTTCATCAAAATCAGTTTCAAACTACTTATGCATCTATCACTATGATTCAACATTTCCCAAAGTTCTATTTAATGCAGTTAAACCAAAAAAATCAAATTAAGTTAAAATTAAATTTTAAAATAGGCAAAATCATCCATGATATTTTAGGAAAGAAAATCTTTAAAAAGAAAATTTGGTTTAAATGGTTGCATATGTTTTCTGTATTAACAAAAATTGGAAATGGAAGAACATCTCATTGTAGTAGTAACAATATCCAACGTGAAGTAAATTTAACATGAAAGGCATGATTTAACTTAAATAAAATCTTCTAGAGGACATAAAAACGGAATCAATTGAGAGATATAACACGTCTGGATAGGAAGCCTTAGTATCATAGAAATAAGAATCCTCCCGACATTAATATGTATGGACATTACTGCCATTCGATCATAGTGAGTTTAGAGCTAGCTAAAAATAGTCATATGGGGCTTCCCTGGTGGCGCAGTGGTTGAGAGTCCGCCTGCCGATGCAGGGGACGCGGGTTCGTGCCCCGGTCCACGGAGCGGCTGGGCCCCTGAGCCATGGCCGCTGAGCCTGCGCGTCCGGAGCCTGTGCTCCGCAACGGGAGAGGCCACAACAGTGAGAGGCCCGCATACCGCAAAAAAATAAAAAATAATAAAAATAGTCATATGGAACAACAATAATGACAGAAAAGCTCATATGGAAAAATAAGTGCTTGAGAATAACCAAGAAGCTAAGGCAAAGATTAAGAGGGAATTGCCTTTAAAACCATTGTGTGGTGGAGACGGCTACTTACCCCCCCCCATACTGGTTATCTATATCTGTGTAAGTACAACCTTCTGTAATACCTCAAGAAAATCAAAGGAGTTTTGTTCAGTCATACAAAGGTCCCTTTAAAGAGATTTGGGTGTTCCTCTCAGATCCTCTCAATCAAACAATAAGGGGAGATTAAGAGCAGTGTTTCTCAGCCTCCACGCAGGAGCTCAAGGCAGTGAAGGGTTTATCTCAAAGATTTGTAGTATGTTTCATCTAACGGAGTTAATCCCAAGGAGACTCACACACACACAAAGAAAACCCACAAGTTTTTTGAGAAATCTGTGTCAGCCAAGCAGGCATGCACCCACAGGGGTGGGGTGTGGAGGGATACAGGAAGAGTCCCTCTAAAGTTAAGGTAGTGGTGCCCACTCGGACACTGTCACCAGCAGTGCAGCTGGTGCTGTGAGTATGAGCTGCCAATTCCCCTCTCCCGGGAACTGCTCTGAGCCTACAGAGCTGCTTTCCCTGGGGAGTAATTCCTTCCCCCTGGGCAGAGCGGACTGTAGCCAATGGCTGAATGATATGGAATGTAAATGGTCAGGCCCCCTTGCCTTTAGGGGAGGTAGATCTAGGATGCTGTTTGTGCTCCATGGTCATATCCTGTGGGTCAGACCAGGTTAGACTTGATCATGAGACCAGGTCCTTTCTCCTTCCCCTCCCCTGTCCTCCCTTCAGGCTTTTCCTGAAGGGCACTCCTTCAGTATATCCTGCGCCCCCAAACCACTATCTCAGTCTCTGCTTCTGGGGAAGCTGGGCTAAGTCTCTTCCCCTGGCTGCATGTATTGATTCAGGGAGGGCAAGTGATCTCAGCCTGTCCATTTAAAGCTGACCCCCCAAAACCTGTTGAGAGCCAGACTATGCGCCTGGAGCTGCTGGCAGCCGTCTTGCCCCCCAATGGCGATGGCGTGGCGGGTGGTGTCTGCTCTTGGAGGGAGACAGCAAGGGTAGCCAAGGGATGGAGCAAGTAAGACCAAGTCCTGAAGACATTGCTTACGCCCTTGGATTCAGGTAAACAGTTGTCTTCCAGCACACACTATTTTTGTGTTGCTTAAACCATTTGGTCACATTTGGGAGACTCAGCTGACATACCTGGGAACCTCCCAGAGGAATGAGGCCCCTCCCTCTGCATAGCTACAGGTGGTCAACACCACCTGTAGTGCTTATAGAGTAGCAGGGAGGAGCTACAGAATCCTGGCCCACTGTCTCAGTTATCAAAAAATTTAAAACTTTTTAAAAAGGTTGTTTTTATTTAGTATTTTTTTTATTTTATAAAAATCTTCTCTTTTTTTTTTTTTTTTTTTTTTTTGGTATGCGGGCCTCTCACTGTTGTGGCCTCTCCCGTTGTGGAGCACAGGCTCTGGACGCGCAGGCTCAGCGGCCATGGCCCACGGGCCCAGCCAGCCGCTCTGTGGCATGTGGGATCTTCCCGGACTGGGGCACGAACCCGTGTCCCCTGCATCGGCAGGCGGACTCTCAACCACTGCGCCACCAGGGAAGCCCTTCTTTCTCATTTTTAAATGGATACCCACATAATGTTTCTAGTGTGAACTCTGTTCATGAAAGATTTTAACACACCAAAACGTATTATAAAATAAGTTATTCCTGGGACTTCCCTGGTGGCGCAGTGATTAAGAATCCGCTTGACAATGCAGGGAGCATGGATTTGAGCCTGGTCTGGAAGATCCCACATGCCACAGAGCAGCTAAGCCTGAGTGCCACCACTACTGAGCCCACACGCTGCAACTACTGAAGCCCTCACGCTCTAGGGCCCGCGTGCTGCAACTACTGAGCCTGCATGCTGCAACTACTGAAGCTCGTGTGCCTAGAGCCCGTGCTCTGCAACAAGAGAAGCCACCGCAATGAGAAGCCCAAGCACCGCAGCAAAGAGTAGCCCCCGCTCGCTGCAACTAGAGAAGAGCCCGTGCGCAGCAACGAAGACCCAACGCAGCCAAAACAACAACAACAGCAACCACCAAACAAACGGAAAAACAAAAACCATAAAATAAGTTATTCCAGATAAGAAAGAGTTTAACACATAAGAAAAAGGAAAACATGGTTATTCCTGCTTCTGAGTATGTCTAGGGATCAGCCAGCAGCATCTTATGCCAAGAGCATGAGTTGTAAAAACCCTATGATCCATCTTTGATTGACAGTCATGAGAGCATAGCCACCCATAGAGAACCAACAAGGAGGAAAACATGGACATTTTTGCTTACCTTGATGGGAAGATGCTTTCCACTTTCTAAGCCAAAGAGCAGAATACTGGATTCACTCTAAATGTAAAATATCCAGTTTTTTAAAACCAGCAACAGTAATCTATTTACATCCATACTACTGTTCAAAACTGTGGCATCTCCCACCATCTGTTAGCTGACTCTGCTACTTACGTCACAGACAGTATTGCTAACAAGCAAACATCATAATTTATGCATGGAGCTATTCAAAGTCTGCTGCGTCTGCGGGATTGAATGTCCTGCTTATTCACAGGAATAGGAACCAGATTACAGTCCGAGAAAGAATCTAAATGTTTTAATCAATTCAGTCATAAAAATAAGACTCGACTATCGGTCTTCAAAAAGTTTTGTTGTGGGCAACTGAAAGGAAATCAGGCATCTGAAAGCCAGACGATGAATCACTGAGCAGCTTAATGAACTTGGCTTCTTTCTAGTTTTCCTCTTGTGTAGATTTTCACAAGAATCTGGTTTGTGAGTGAATATTCAGGCTGCTGTTTGCGGGAACAGTAAAAGAAATGGGGTCTTAAACTGGAGGGAAAATAGAATTAAACATGTATGTAAGGTTTGTACTGTGTCCCGGGTGTTTCCTATACGTCATCTCACTTACTTCCTAGAACAACTTAATTAGGTAAGTATTATGAACTTCTCTTTACAAGTGAGGAAACCAAAGGCTGGGGCAGGTGAATGGTGCCAAACCTTTGAGAATTATTTCCTATTCAAATTATCACTCATTCCTAGATTTACAATAAGTTCCTAAAGACTATATGACGTTTGAGTTGTGCCTGATTAGGAAAACAGAAAGCACTTTAGGTACTTAAACCAGAGGGAATTTGATTCAAAGAATTAAATACAAAAGTGTTGGGAAGGGTAATGATTTCAGGCAGGACTTCTGACTATGGTTGAATGAGGAGATTGTCAAACGCTCTTCCCTAAAAACAACTATAAAGATGGACAAAATTGCCCCCAAACAATCATTTCAGCACTCTGGAAATTGACCACAGGCATTCAACAATCTGAGAAGTGTTTATGCTTTAGCAAATGCTGGACTTGGTGGAAATCTGTGGCGTTCTAGTCTGTGTCTGATCCTGTCTATCCCTTCAATGTGGAGTACTGTCAGGGAGGAAGGACCGTGAGAACCAGCAACTTTGCTCTTGCCATCAAAGGGGGCTCACTCCATTTGGAGCAGTGGATGATGCCCACACTCAGGGTCCTTGTCAGTGAAAGTGATTTCCCAGAGGCAGGAGAGCTGGGGAGGGCCAAGCCCTGGTCTGGGAAGATCCCACATGCCGCGGAGCAACTAGGCCCGTGAGCCACAACTACTGAGCCTGCGCATCTGGAGCCTGTGCTCCACAACAAGAGAGGCCGCGATAGTGAGAGGCCCGCACACCGCGATGAAGAGGGGCCCCCGCTTGCCACAACTAGAGAAAGCCCTCGCACAGAAATGAAGACCCAACACAGCCCTAAATAAATAAATTAATTAAGAAAAAAAATGAGTAAATCCTATTAAAAAAAAGGAGAAAATAAAAAACAAATAGAAAAATGACAAATATATAACAAACAATATCAATAATTATATTAAATCTGAATTATCTAAACACCCTAATCAAAAGGCAGAAGTTGAAAGACTGCATAAAAAAGCAAAGTCCAATCCTGTCTACAAGAGACACAACGCTGATTCAAAAACAGAAATAAACAGAAAGTAAAATTTTGGGAAAAGATACTCTTTGCAAATAGTAACGAAAAGAGAGCTAGAGTGCTGTATGGGGTTGAACAGCATTCCCCCCAAATTTCATGTCTACTCAGAATCTGTGAATATGACCTCATTTGGAAATAGAGTCTTTGAAGATGTAATCAAGATAAGACAGGTCATACTGAATTAAGGTGAGCTCTAATCCAATGATTGATGTACTGATAAGAAAATAGAAATTTGGACACAAACACACAGAGAGAACACCATGTGATGATGGAGACAGAGATCGGAGAGATGCATCTACAAGCCAAGGAACATCAAATATTACTGGCAATTACCAAATGCCAGGAACAGGCAGGGAAACATTCTTCCCTTGAGAATACTAGAGCCTTGAAAGAAAACATGCCCCTGACAACACCTTGATTTCAGAGTTCTAGCCTCCAGAACTGTGACAGAATCAATTTCTGTTGTTTTAAGCTACCCAGTTTAGATATCATCAGAGACAAAATGGGACATTTCATAATGATAAAAAGGGTCAATCTGTCAGAAAGATGGAACAATTAAAATGTAAATGCACTTACAATAGAACTCCAAGATACATGAAGCTAGAGAATTCCCTGGTGGTCCAGTGGTCAGCACTAGGTGCTTCCACTGCTAGGACCCGGGTTCGATCCCTGGTCAGTGAAAAAATACATGAAGCTAAAACTGACAGATTTAAAAGGAGAAATATACAACTCAACATATACAGTTGTAGATTTCAAGACCCCATTTTAAATATTTAATAGAACAACTAGTCAGAAAATGACCAAAACATGAACAGTACTATCAACAAATGCACCCTAACTAGTATATACAGAATACACCAGCCAATGACTGGAGAATACACATTCTTTTCAAGAACACATGGAACATTTCCAGGAAAAACGACATGCTATGCCATAAAAGTATAAAAGTCTCAATAAATAAAAAGGATTGAAGTCATGCAAAGTACGATCTCTGACCACAGTAGATTTAAATTTGAAAACAACATCAGAAAGAAATTTGGGGAATTCTTGAATATATGAAAATTAAAACACATTGATAAATAGTCGATAGGTCAAAGAAGAAGTCACAAGAGAACTTAGAAAAAAATTTTAGTTAAATGAACCTGAAAGCACAATGGATCAAAATGTGTGGGATGCAGATAAAACAGTACTTAGTGGGAAATTTCTAGCTTTAAATGTCTAAAGTAGAAAAAGGGAAAAAAGTGGTAATTGTTGCTTTTGTTGTGGTCATCCATTTACAATGCTTGGTGTCAGTTTATTTATCTATTGTAAAAATAAAAGACAGTGTGTGTGTGTGTGTGTGTGTGAGTTGCGAGAAAAAAAAATCTGAAAGCCTGTCTATGTGTTTTGATCATTTTAAAAATTGGTTTATTGTTCTTTAAAAAATTGACCCATAAGAGCTCTTTATATATTAAAGAAATTAGCCCTTTGCTTATTGTATGGGCTACAAACATTACCCCCACTTTGTCTTTCACCTTTAAAATGTTTAACTATTTTCCACAATTAAAAAGACGCTTTTAGGGCTTCCCTGGTGGCGCAGTGGTTGAGAGTCCGCCTGCCGATGCAGGGGACACGAGTTCGTGCTCCGGTCTGGGAAGATCCCACATGCCGCGGAGCGGCTGGGCCCTTGAGCCACGGCCGCTGAGCCTGCGCGTCCGGAGCCTGTGCTCCGCAATGGGAGGGGCCACAGCAGTGAGAGGCCCGCGTACCGCAAAAA
>NW_020173116.1:5246050-5257520 GCF_003031525.2 Neophocaena asiaeorientalis asiaeorientalis | reverse complement strand
CACGACACAAAAAAAAAAAAAAAAAAAAAAAAAAAAAAAAAGACGCTTTTAGTTTAAAAAAAGAAAAAAGAAAAAGGGAAAAAAATCTTAAATCAATCATCTAAGCTTCTACATTTAAAAAGTTAAAAAAGAAGAGCAAACTTAATCCAAAGTAAGGAAAGGAAATAAAAAAGATTAGAGCAAAAATCAGTGCAATAGAAAGCAGGAAAATGATAGAGAAAAATCAATAAAACTGAAAATTAGTTCTTTGCAAAGATCAACAAAATTAGCAAACCTTTACCTAGACTGCCCAAGGAAAAAAAGAGAGAAGTCAAGTTAGGCACAAAATAGGATGTATCACTATTGACGCTATTGAAATTAAAAGGAATGTAAGGGAATATTACAAACATATTCATGATAAAACATTGGATAACTTTCATAATGGAAAAATTCCTAAAAGATACAAATTGCCAAACTGACTCCTTAGAGATACCCAAAGTCAGGTGGGAGGGGGATAAAGTGGGTAGAGGAAGATGTAGCCTTTGGCCTTTCCTTTGGTCAATAGAGATGGGACTATTTCCTCCCATACTAGATCTGTTTCAAAACTGATTTCATCTGAGAAGTTTTCCCTGATTATTTCCCCCTCTCGCAAATGCTTCTTGTATTCCTATCTCCTTAGCACCTCTAGTTATTTAGGTCTATAAATTATCTTAAATTTATTACGATTTTCATTTGTGATTTTTCTATAATGGTTTCCTTTGTGTATGCTTAATCTCACCAACTAAATTGTAAATTGCGTGGGTTCTGAGATTGTGTTCCTTTTTGCTACTGTTGCCCTAACGCAGGTTAAAAGTGGGAGTGGTTAAGAGCAAAGTCAGGAGACATGGGGACCAATGCCCAAGCAAGTTACTTAATCTCTTGGGGCCTCATTTTCTCTTTTGTAAGATGGGTAGGACATTCATAAACCTACCTCATGGGACTACAGTAAGGATTAATTGAAAAAATATTTATAAAATGCCTAGCAAGTACCCAGCATATGTAATCTGCTGAATAACAATAATAGCGTTGTAATTGCTAGTAGGAGTATTAAACAAAAGTGGAAAATTTTAAGACTCCACTTACTCACCATGTCCTCTTAAGGTTTGGCATAGCAGAAAGGATATGGGATTTAGCATCTAAGGGCCTTCATTAAATTTTTAGATTTGTCAAGACCTAAGAAACCTCACTTTACCTTTCAGTTTCTACATCTGTAAAATGGAAATGCTATCTCCTCTAGAATCTTTTTTGTGAAGATCTAATGAAAAATTTGCAAATAAATTGTATATATATCAGGCGCACTTACTGAGGGCTCTCCCCTGGGAGGACTGAACCAGATTCAGTCAGCAGAACTTTTATGGACAATTAATTAATGCCTACTGTGAGGCAGACATGAAATCAACCATTGATTCAAGGAAAAGGTAGGGGATCGACATCGCCACATGAGGGTACTGAAATAAATTGTGAAAATAGGGCATTCTCCTCTATAATGGGACTATTCGTTAAGTAAATGCGTCAGGAAATGGAAAGATCAAAACATCTACTAATTATGCAGAACAGAAGAGAGAAATGCATCCTTATGTTCGAATCCATTCTCATGGACCATCTGCTGGTCATGATCCAATGAGACCCCCAGCCACCAAAGCTATGATGCCAAAGGCCCAGACAGAGGTCTGGCTTCACTGAGATGGACAAGCCGAACAGCCTAATGCTACAGGCTTGAACTCTACAGTCTGGAAAGGTAAAATAAAACTGCTTGCTCAGAGTTACAAAGACAGTCAGTAGAGGGGCAAGATGTGGAAAGAGTCTAGGCCTCTGGCCTCTAAACCATGCAGAAAGCTGGCAACAGTCAGAGAATTCCAGAGAAATGAATCTGCATTGGGAGCAACTATGCACAATCCATGCTGGGATCCAGTGGGAAGGTTAGTTCCAGAGACATCTGGACTGGGTGTCAGTGCCGGGCGTTGGGGTGCAACTGATCCACTCATGCCCTGGCCGACTAAGATGATGAGATAGAAGACCTTTCTAGGCAATTATCCAAGCCCCATCCTCAATCACTGTAGACCCTAACGGGCTTGCTCTCGTCTTCCTGGCCAAACACTCCCAGCTTTGGCCCCGACTTTGACTCTCTTTCCCTTTTTGGTTTGGCCTTCTTGAACATTCTCTCTGGGTTTGGGGAGCTTCAGCTTCATTCATCATTGTGTATTACTCTAAGGGGTGGAGTGTCAAGGGCCAGGGAGGCTAACCAGAAGGGTTGTCCCTTCTGTTGTGTCTGATGGGTGGCTGATAGAAGTTGAGTACAGATACTGAAAAGTCTCCCATCTTTTCAGCCCCATCAGTCCTACCAACTAAAAGCCAGTTTTATAGGGAGTCATTTGGAAAGCTCTGTTGCTACTCACTCTTCTTCATCCTATTCTCTGAGCTAGAGTAACAGGAGCTATCTTTAGCCAGAGCGCAGGTAGCCTGGGGCACGCCTGGTACTAATCTCTGACTCAGCTATCATTTTCAGTTGCATCTGTTAATTTCCCAGACTTTGTGGAAAATGCCTCTGTTCTAGTTATCTACTGTTGCATAATGAATTGCCCCCAAACTTAGCAGCTTAAAACAACAAACATTTGTTTTATCGTGCAGTTTCTGAGAGTCAGGAATCTAGGAGCCGCTTAGCTGGGTGGTCCTTGGTTCTCCAAGGTTGCAGTCAAGCCATCACCTGGGGCTGCAGTCATCTGAAGACCTGCCTGGGTTGCAGGGTCTGCTTTCAAGATCACTCCTGTGGTTGTTGGTCAGAGGCCTCAGTTCCTTGCCATGTGGCCCACTCCATAAAGATGCTCAAACATGTGGCTAGCTTCCCCAGAGGGAACGATCTGAGAGAGAGAGATCAAGACAGAAGCTACAATGTCTTCTTAAACCTAATCTTGGAAATGGTCTATTATGATTTCTGCCATATTCTATCTGTCACGCACACCAACCCAGGTATAATGTGGTAGGGGACTACACAAGGGTATGAGTACCAGGAGTTGGGGATCTCTGGCTCCAGTATACAGGCTGGCTACCACAACCCCCTTGAAATGGGACAGCTCTTGACTGGTGATGTGTGTGCAGTGCAAGCTTGGCTTTTCCCTCTCCCACCCTCTTTCTCTGTCACCAGTCCCCATTCTGGGAGATAAATAACACTGGAAACTGACCTATATGTTACTTTCTCTCTTTACTGAGATGCCCTTAGTTTCTCCACAGTTTAAGGACAGTCTGACATATCTTTTCCTAAAACTCTGTGCATATGCCCTCTTACAGTTTAAGCCTTTCCCCCTTGAAACCTGGAAACCTAATTCTTTGCTGGCGTGCTGAGCGGCTACTTCCTGGATGTCTTTGTTTGAAAAGATGCCACCAACATCTAGTTAAGTTTGTTATTCACAGGCCTGTAACCCTGTGTGCAAACTCTAAGCGGGCATCACATGGCAGAAACCTGACCCAGGCAGAAGGAGAGGAGACCTCTGGATAGGAGGCATGGGTGTCACCTCAGTCATTGGTACCCTGTAACTCTCGGAGATTTCACAATGTCCTGTGAATGCAACTCACCGAGTTATTTTCTATTTTCCTGTATCTCTGCGTGGGAGCCGTTGTATTCATCCCAGAAAGAACAGGAAATAAGAGGAGAAATTACTTAGGTGCCACATGGACATAAGTGGCTTCCTTCTACATGGTGAGGTGTGAGGTTTCCTGAAGGTATTGTTGTCCCTTACATCTGTCACCCCAACCCAGAATTGCAGCTGCGGAGACCGTGGGAATTTGTGCTCCTCCAGTTAGAATTCCTCTCTCTGAATCCAGTAAAATCCAAGCTTCCCCAGGAACAGAAGCTCTGCGAGGGCAGGGACTTTGTCTTGTGTCCTCCATGCCTCAAGCGATGTCTAGAACAAGGATTTGTTAAATATTGAATGAGCAGTTCATGCCTTGAGAAGAAGGCATTTCCTGTGTTCCAGAGTCTCTGTTTCAACCACCCATGCTGCTAGAAATACCAACACATCAGTCATCGTAATCTTAGCATTAATAAGTTCATTCAAATGGAAAATACTTTTGTCCTAGTTTTGAGAAATATTTGGATGGACATAAAGATGAGAAAGTCAAGGTGCCTTCCTCCGAGGACTTCACAACCTAGTCCGTCAATTTTGGTGTCCTTCGGCTGCACGAATGAGCTGGGTGAGAACAGCAGAGTGTGACACCGTCGGAGCAGGTTGGTTCAGTCAATGTTGAAGCTGTTAATCAGCAGACACCTCTTGACATAAAATGCAATGCGAAAAACCCAGTCCCGATATTACCAACCATTGACAAACTTCGTAGCTTCCTCCAATCCTTCTGTTCCATAGTCATAATTGTGGGTACATACATCCTGGCCTCTGCTGGTCCCATTTCCATGGCTCTGTATGATCCTTTCCACGGTTGGACGTAGGTCTCTTCTTCGTCTGTGTTCATGGGCTGTATACCCAGCCCATTCTCGGAGTCTGGCAGGATTGATGGGGAGGGAGCTGTCCTGTCCAGAGCTCACCTCACTGCCTTGAAAAGGCAGCGCCAGGACATGCAGTGGGGCCCTGGCTGGTGTAGGGTGCAGGCTGAGCATCTGGGCTGGAGAGAGTGTTAAAAGGTGTGTGAAGTTGAATATCACCATCTTAACTCTGTGTCTGGAGACTGCTCACGTTGAAGACTTGGAAATGGAGGTTTCATGCTCACCAGCAAGGATATCCTCGCCCTACAGACTGTTTTCTTTCTAACGGAAATGTTATATTACACGTACACACAACATCCAAACTTGGTAACTTCCCAGTTATGAAGAGTTGATTATATGCCAGGCATGCCTTAGACGTTTCACATGTCACTTAATCCTCACCAATGTCACATTGTTATTCCATTCTTCAAAGATACAATTTGAGGGACTTCCCTGGTGGTCCAGTGGCTAAGACTCCACGCTCCCAGTGCAGGGGGCCTGGGTTCTATCCCTGGTCAGGGAACTAGATCTCACATGCATGCTGCAACTAAAAAGATTCCACATGCAGCAACTAAGACCCAGAGCAGCCAAATAAATGTATGAATGAATGAATGAATGATATAATTTGAGGCCCAGAGAGGTTGAGTAACTTGTCGCAAGTCACACAGAGAGTCAGCAGCTGAGGTGGGTTGTTAGCCTAGGCCTGGTGGCCCCAGAGCCTGAGTTGTCATCTCTCTGTCACACAGCCTGAGCAAAGTCACAATCCCAGACACAGTCACCTTCTGAAGAAAGTGACTCCAAGCTCTGTCATCCTAATAAAAACCTCAGGCCTCATGATTTCTAAATGACACCCAGCCTGAAGCTCAGGACCTCATTCTGGAACTCCAAGTCCCTCTCTACGGCTGGAGTTTAAGTAGCCTGGAATGTTCTCCAGCGCTTCTTAGGGCATTTGAAGTGGTAGGAGAACAAAGGAAGGGACCAGCTGTGTGAGCTGAAGATACTGTCTCTAGAGGGACTGAGCCCTTTCCTGGCTCACATGAGACCTTTGGGAGAGTGGGATGTTTGATGTCTATGGAGGGGCGAAGAGCTCCCCCATCCTTCTTCCTGGTGCCATATTCACGGGTACCCACGTTCCACATACCACGGATGACCTGGGCATGTCTCATCCCTGAAACTCTAAGGAACTTGACTGCAAGAGGTATATACCAGGAACTGCATATAGAACCACCCTTCAAGGGCCTTTCTCTGCCGCAAGGTTCAAGCTGTTGTTACAAAGGCCCCTGTGAGGTAATAGAAAATTCATACAGTTGACCCTTGAACAAAGTGGCGGTTAAGGCCACTGGCTCCTGCGCCCTCAAAAATCCAAGCATGACTTTACAGTCGGTCCTCCCTATTCACGGTTCCAATCCATGGATTCAACCAACCATGGATGGTATCGTGCTGTATTTATTGAAAAAAAAAATCCATGTATAAGTGGACCTGGGCAGGTAAAACCCATGTTATTCAAAGGTCAAATATAGCAACCCAAATCTCTCATTTATCACTGATATTTATTGAAACTCTTTAAAATCACGTTATCTAAAGAATGCCCCATTTAGGCAGCTGTTCCACGAATTTATTGGTCTCTACGCTTGTCTATAGAATGGGCAATCCCTTCACAGTTGGGGCGGGATTAGAAGCGGATTCAACAATTGACACATATTTCAGGTATGGTTCAGGTACTTTTTTTATACTTTTAACTATAGGTTCCGACTGTGCTTCCCTTTTACAATTGTTTTTTAGATGTATATGTTTGTATGTGTACACATGAATGTGTATAATAATTATTATTATGGATATTTAGGACATCATACAGTACAGAAATTTTTGAGGCAGATGTTCACTTTGTAATATCAAAGGCATGAAAGAACTTAACACAGAAAAATAAAACAGATAATTTATGCAGTCTTTTTATTAAACATTTTGGTGCTTGGGGGGAAAAAGTAAAAAAGGTCAAATATATATTGGTCTCTGCTCCTGGCACAGAGCTCCTACAACACTTGTAATTTCCTAAGTGATAAGAGCCCTGGGATCATCTTGAGTTCTACTGAGGTGACTCTGGGTGAGCTTCTCCATGGCTCCTGGATAGGGGCTGGTTGTCAGGAAGACCAAATCATGGTGGGGGAAGTAAGATCCCGAAAGTCATGTGGCGTGGCCAAAAAAAAAAAAGAATTATCCAGGGAGTGTAACATCACGTGCATAGCATCTTGAGAACCGCGATTCCGGTTCTCTGGGGGCAGAAGACTGGGACGGGCCTTCCTCAAGGAGGGGGTCAAGGGCTCCACTGAAGGGTACGGCAGTTCTACCTGCAAAGTGCTTAAGAGCTACCAAGACCTCGGGCTAAAGAAACAGTAAGTCTTATTTTACCCAGCACGATTGTGAGATACAAAACTCTGGCTCATTAAATGTTTTGATTAATAGGGCCTTTATGATCCATGTGGTATATGGTCCATCCGTTTAGGGAGGGTTAATACACACTCAACAATGAAACAGACTTTCATTTGACCTTGATGATGATCAGGGCACTTCAAAGACTTTGGATGAAGGAGTGTGGGTAACACGGCAGGGAAGATCCAATGGGAAGACTTAATGAAAGGCTATGAATTTGAAACTGAGGATGCTGGCTTCAATGAGCCACTGCAGTTTTTGATGGGTGGATAGACGTGATGAATGCTGTGTTTTTGAAAGATTAACCTGATGATGACGTTCAGGGAAGAGGGGAGGTAGAGGGGCGAAAGCAAGAAGAGCAGCCAGAGGCAGGTGCAGTAACCGAAGCGTGGAATGATTGCGGTGGTGTCAGACACAGACAGTTTTGAGTTGTTTGGTGTCCAAGTAGGAGACACAAAGAGCAGAGAGAGGGGAAAGGGTAGTTGAGGATTTTGCAGCTTGTATCTCAGGAGCATCAACCTAAGGCCTATGTAAGAAAGGTCCTTCTTTAGAGGCTCCAGGTCTGGCCCTATTCTAGCCACGTCCCTCCCCATGAGGGAGACATTTGTGAGGTCAAGGGGATATGGGCACCCCAAGACTAGAACCTTCCCCCTTTCTAGACTATTCTGGGTACCTGAGAACCCGATGCTTCACTGTCCAAATAGCCCAGCTCATGGCCTGGGCCTGTGCAGGCTTCTTCCCTGGCTCCATTCTCTGAAGGGTCGATGGCATGGCTGGTGTGTGCGCCTCTAGGCCTGAGTGGTGGCCAAAAGGTAGCTGTTTGTGGGAGGTGTCGGGTGAGTGGACGGAGCTTGAACTTCCTGGCTACGGAGTCCCCGTGCATGATGCACAGCTAATCCCTCACAGTGTAGGATGGAGTCAAGGGGGCGGGCCATGGACAGGGGCCAGGGTCATCCCTTCCAGTATCACCAAGGTCTGGCATGGAACTCCTATGAGTCTGAAAATTATTAAAATCCTGACCTTCCAGGTCATTCTCGTAAATGTATATTTGTAAGGTAGGAAGATAGACGTATTGTTTATCAGCTTATCGGCTTGGTTTATAACTTTAAAGTATTTAGACATATGGCTTCCCTTGGTACGCTTGCCCTACAACTATTAGGTGTATGTGGGCCTGCTTTTTAGCCAAATATATTCCTCTTTTAGTTTCTCAGGGTGACTTTTCTTCAAATTTTCTCTTTTCTGAGGGCTTACCTCTTGGGTTGTCCCTTAGACTATCCTGAATGATTCTTTTGTTAATTGGCTTACCAGTTTCTTGTTTGTTTGTTTGGCCGTGCCACGTGCGTGGCTTGTGGGATCTTAGTTCCCCAACGAGGGACTGAACCTGCACCCTTGGCAGTGAAAAACGTGAAGTCGTAACCACTGGACTGCCAGGGAATGCCCCTCAGTTTTTTAAATTATTGATTTGTAATTCCTTGTATATCTCAGCTATGAGGCCTTTGTCAGATACATATGTATATGCACACACGTGCACACACATATCAGATATATTCTACTCTCTTGTTTTCCTTTTTATTCTCTTGATGATGTTTTTGATGAATAAAAGTTCGTAATTTTAAGGTTGCCAGTTTATCAGTTTTTTCCTTTATTCATAGAGATTTTTGTGTCTGCTTTGAGAAATCTTTCTCTAGTGGAAGGTCATAAAGATTTATCTTCTTTCTGTTTTCCTCTAGCAGGTTTATTGCTTCACTTTTCACGTTTAGGTGCATTATATCACAATGAATCTGCAACTAATATTTTTCTTTTTGCAACTGATTTTTGTGTGTGGTAGAGGTCAAGATTAATTTTGTTTTCCAAGTGCATATCCATTGACCCAGCTCCATTTATTGAAAAGTCCATCCTTTCTCCTATTGATGTGCAATGTTGCCTTTGTTATAAACAAAGGGACTATATATGCATAGGCTCTTTCCATTGGTCTATTTGTTTCTCCTTGTACCAAAATCATACTTTCGTAATTACTATAGCTTTGTACTTAAATATTATAATTTTACAGTTCTTGATATCTGGTAGTGTTAAGTCCTCCAACATTCTTGGTCAAGATTGTCTTTGCTATTCTTGGTCCTTTGCATTACCGTGTAAATTTTAGAATTGCCATGTCAATTCTCAAAAATTTTTCCGTTTTCTATTTCCTTGGCTTCTTCCCTTATTGTTTCTTCCCTTCCACTTACTTTGGATTTGATTTGATATTCTTTTCTAGTTTCATAGATGAAACAGATGACAATAGAGATAAAAGCTTAGATAATTGATTTTCAGTCTTTCTTCTTTATCTAACATATGTTCTGTAGAATGTAAATTTCCATTTAAGCACAGCTTCAGTCTGTGTTCTACCAGTTTTGATACACCATATCTTTATCACCATTCAGTTAAAAAAATTTTTTTTCATACTGTTGCGATTTCTTCATTGACTCATGGGCTATTGAAGGGTTTTACCTGATGTCCAAGCAGCTTGATTCCACTGCAGTCAGAGAAAGCACTCAAAATTATATCAGTCCTTTGAAATTTGTTGAGGCTTACCTTATAATGCAGCATATAATGAGTTTTGGTAAATGTCTTACAACGTTTTGTCCCACTATTGTTATTGACCGTGTATCCTGCCTCCAAGAGAAGAAGGAGAAGGCAAGTGCAAATTCTAAGGTCCAGACTAGGAAGAAATGCACAGTACTTCATTTACATGTAGTAAATGAAGATATTTATATATCCACATGGCCAGGCCTAATGCAAAGGAGGATGGGAAGCTGAATTCTCAGACAGGGTGTTCCCTCTGTAAGATAGCAAGAGAGCTGCATGCTGTCCCACACAATCTTCCAGCTAAGCAACTCCAGTTGGGGAAAAAAAGAGAGTCTTTCTCCATAGCTCAGGTAGAAAAATCCCGGAGAGAATCAGATTCGCCAAATTTGGATCACTCTCCTATGTTTTACCAATCACAATGGCAAACGGGGTGGAGTAGTCCTGTTGGGCCAAGATATTCATTTTCCTGTGTCCAGAATGGACAGTGTCAATCCCAACAGAATCACATAAAATGGACTCCAAGGGGAAAGATGGATTCTATTCTTAAGAAAAGGGGTGCTGTACAAGAACTAAAACAAACAAAAAAGATGTTCACTACAAAGCGTAGGTGAGACAAAGGAGAGAAGTACTACTGGATTTGGAAGTTCAGAGGTCGCTGATGTTCCTCATGACATCCGTGGCTGCGGAGTGGCGGAGAGAGAAGCCAGCTTGCCGGGGTGAGTGGGTGATGCAGGAGGATTGAGTGAGTGAAGAGGACGGGGTCGGGGGGGCACGATGAAAGTGGGTGTCACTTCCGGGATGACTGGCTGTGAAGAGAAGCAGCTACAATGTCTGGGCCTGAGTTCCCCAAAAAGGTGGCCCTGGTACAGGGATTTGAGAGCAAGTAGTTTATTTGGGAAGTGATCCCAAGAGACGTGGGATAGTAAACCAGGAAAAGGAAGGACTCCAACAAGAGAAGGTGCGTGAATGAGCGGGTTACAAGCTGTGGACAACGGGAACGCTTCTGCAGATGATCTCGAAGTAGAGTGTAGGATATATGCCTCCCTGCCGGTTCGTTCACTGGAGGGGTGAGGAAGCTGGAGGACTTGGGGCACGAACCCGTGTACCCTGCATCGGCAGGAGGACTCTCAATCACTGCGCCACCAGGGAAGCCCTCTACCAACTCTTATTCCTCCTGGATGTCTGAGTGCTGGGGGCGGGGTTGGGGGGGGTGAGGAAATGTAACCAACCCGGCACTCCTGAGTCTGCCGCATTCCTCCTCTGAGCGAGCTTCCCTCCAGCGGTTACCGAGCTGGAGGCTTGGGCATAGAATAAGCGAGTACTGGCCGCTGGGAACGTGGGCAAAATGGGAGAGAGGAGAGCGCCTTTACGATATGCTAATTAGACACCATGAGCACAGGGAGAGCAGGACGGGGAGACGTCCCAGGATGCTCTTTCTCTAAAGAAGAGTAAAAGATATGAGGCGTGTGGCTGATGCGGCTATCTTATGCGGAAGTGTAGGAAGTTTACGGGAAATCTGATAGAGTCCTTTCTCTGTCCCTCAAATGGACCAAAAATCTTTTCCTAAAAGGAAGTCAGAGTGAGATCAGAGCTGAAGGGGCTTTCAAGAACCCCGCCACGCACACACTCGAAAGGGGAAATCGCTCCGGAGAAGAGAAAGCGAGTGACCCAACGCCGGTAAACCGCAGGGCGGAGTCCAGGGCTCCCCAGAGCTTGGGTGCTAGCGCCCGGCGGAATCTGAAGTTACCCGCTGGCTGTGTGCCACGCAGGAGGTCTCAGCAGGTGAAAGGAGGATTCGACCCAAAGGGAAACCAACAGCCACCGGAACGCTTCTTGTTCTCCGCCGTCTTTAAGCAGGAAAGCCAAAGAAGCGCATCTTGGACACAGGATGGGGCCGCAGAACTTTTTGGTTTCCTCCATAAAACGTCCCTTTGAAATAGTGGGTGGGAAGCTACCGGAGCAAGCCCCCTAGAAAGGGATCTTCTGCTG